>NC_058518.1:260927785-261230815 GCF_904849725.1 Hordeum vulgare subsp. vulgare | reverse complement strand
TGGGGTTATCCCCCTGTCAGTAGTCCCCGAAGCAGGGGAGGCCCGTCGCCTTGGAGCGGGAGGCCTCGCTTACTTGAGTTACTTGTTGTTGATCTTCTTAAGCCGCATGCAGCAGGAGGCGCCGGATCGGAAGTCGGCTCGCTTCCCAGGAACGCCTCGGCTTCGCCACAAGTTGCGCTGTTGCGCCACGTGCGATTCCCTGGACTGACGTGATGATGAATTGATCAGATGACAGGACTGGACCTGAGCCTTGGGTCCCTCCACGACGCCCCCTCGGCCCCCGTGCGACGGATCCTCTGTGGATTTATTCCGAGACGGTTGGGTTTCAAGGGGCGTAAGTGCGCCCGTAATAATCGGGAGAGGAGGGCGTTATGCGCACCGAATCCCCTCCCCACGATCTATCGTGGGGGTTTAAATAGGGTGCGGGAGCATCGAGGAGGCCATTCGCCCCCTTCTCGCCCCGCATCAGCGCCCCTTCCTTCCCTGAGCTTTAAAGAAAGAAGAGACCCCGCGTCATCTTCGTCGTCGCCCAAGCCATCGCCACCAGCCGCTTCCAGGAGCATCCCAACCTTCGCCGTCAGCCGCCATGTCGAGCAGTGCCCCTAAGAAGGGGAAACACAGCGACGCGTGGTTGGGCAGCGACATCTGCGACGACAACATTGAGGCGCTCCGCCACCGCCGCATGCTGCCTCCCGTGATCCTTGTGGCGGTGCGGGTGCGCGGAGCCGAAGCCGCCCCGACTCCGAAGGAGGGCGAGGTAGTAGTGTTCTAAGAACACTTCTACCGAGGCTTCGGGCTCCCAGCGAGCGACTTCTTCGCCCGCTTCCTCACTTTCTTCGGCCTGCAGCCGCACCATCTGGCTCCCAATGCCATTCTTCAGATCGCCTCCTTCATCGTCTTGTGCGAAGCTTTCCTGGGGATTGAGCCCCGCCTCGACCTCTGGTAGAAGCTGTTCTTCTTCACACAACAATTTGTGAAGATGGACAAGGCCGAGGTGGCGAAGCTCAAGGGCCCCCGGCCGATGACCCCATGCGGCGCGGCACTGGTGCATCACCGGACGACGTTCGACTTCCCCCAGATGCCGCTGCAATATTCCATCAAGATGTGGCAGAGGGGATTCTTCTACGTGAAGGACGTCGACCCCTCCCATGACTGCCTTAATCTGCCCCCTTCGCCATCGCTCCTGCGACGATGAAGAAGAACTAGAAGGCATTGCTCCCAAAGCGGATTGCCAAGGTGGCGCTGATAAGCGCTCACCTCGACAACATGAAGATTCGCAGCCTCCTGGGCCACGACCTTCTCACCACCATGATGAACCGCCGGATCCTGCCTCTGCAAAGACGACCGCATCTGAATTGTCAGATGGGCGCCGGCGTGATCCCTGCCGGCTCTCCACCAAAAACTTCCGACCCGGCGCGGTGGCCCAGAATATGAACATGATCTCCTCCACCAACATGGATGAGGGAGGAGACAGGGAGTGGGGAAGGCCCCCTACGATCGAGCCCATCCGGCTTCGGTGGTAAGTACCTCCCCGAATCCCTTTTTCTCATCTTGAACTTGTTGTTATCTTTTTGAGCTGGATGCCGACTCTATTGCTCAGATGTTCAAGAGCCTGCAAGTGCTTGACCCGCCAACCGACAATGTGGAAGCGTCAGACCCCTCGGATATTGAGGACGAAGGGGTGACAGAGCCACGAGCCGCCGCCCCAAAGACTCGGAGGAAGCGTTGGAGTTGGAGGTCTCCGAGCCGCCTGGTAAGAATCTAAAGCCTTCCCTTCTTGACTGGACGGATGATGACGAGACGCCGCCTACTCTGCACGATACAACCTTCGGAGAGGACCCACAGGATCTGGAGGAAGTCTCCAACCCTCCCCTAATGCGAGGCCGTCGCAACGTTGGCGAGACGGCAGCGCCTGGCGAGGTGGCCCGGCACAAGGGCAAGGGGGTCGCCACAGCCAAGCCGGCTCCCAAGCGTGCCGCAACGGGACCTCCAGCCGGAGGCCGAGGCGGCGGCGCTAAGAAGCACCGCGTCGGCGCCAGCAGGACGCGGGTGCCCATCGTGGCTGGGTAAGAGCTCTTTATGACCTCCTTTCGATTTCTTGTGCGAGGATAGATTCCTCAATTTGTACTTTGGCAGGGATGCTGAAGAGGTGGAGGAGGAAACCGCCTCCGCCGCCGAGCGAGCAGCCTGGGCGGCTGCTGATGCTGCCAAGAAGGCGCTGGACGATGAGTCCACCCTTCGCTGGGAAGCAGCGGCTCGGAAGATGGCCGAAGGCCAATCTCAGCCCGACCAGGCCGAAAAGCCCCCCAAGGAGAAGCGGTCGAAGGACAGACACGACCCCGCCAAGCGGGCACGCGTGGAGGAGCGAGCTAGCGAGGCGGCGCCGAGCCGCACTCGGGGAGCCGAGCCAGCCAAGACCGCCGAGCCGGCTGCCTCAACGCCCGTGGATCTTGAAGTGATCCCCGATACGCCTGAAGCTGATGTAGACGGCACGCTGAAGATGACCATGGAGGCGCCGGAAGCGACGATGGGGGCACCGGAGACGGCCGATCCACCTCCGGCGGCAGAGACGACGCTGACCGGAATGTCAAGGGAGCCAACCACGAACCCTCCACCTGGAGACAACACCATTGTTGTGGTCAACCGCGGGCCGGCCCATGAAGACGTGGCGCGTGGTCAATGCAGAAGGCGCAACACAGTCCCCAGGCACCGAGCTCAGTGGCATCCCGGAGCTGGTGGCGCTGTTCTCCAGTAGCGGGGACAAGGTGACGCAGGCAGCCCCGGTGGCCAAATGCGAGCTCGATCGCATCGAAGACCAAACTAGGGTGAGTCTTCAAACCTTCGCATTTCCTTTGCTTTGTTTCGGGTTTTCTTCTTTGTTCTTGAACCAGTGGGCGCGCGCCAGCGCACCCACTGGGTGTATCCCCCGAGAATCGGGCCATCCAAGCATTGGTCGGGCCGAATCTCATCGTGCTATGCTTGCATTTGCTTTTTTAGTAGTTAGCCCCCGAGAATCGGGCCGGCTAGGAGTTAGCCGGGCCGAAACTTACTTTTTGCTTTATTTGTTTTGTGTGTAGGAGCTTCATGATGCCCAAGTGCAGGCGTATAACATACTGCGGGCCCAGATCCAGGCGGTTGAAGGCCAAGCCAGCGATCTTTAGAGCCGGCTGGATACAGCCGTCACCTACAGCTGGGTCTTCTCAAGATGAAGAGGCAGCGGATACTGCCAGCGATCTTCAGAGCCAGCGGACAAGCAGCTCCACCTACAGCTGGGTCTTCTCAAGACAAAGAAGAAGGACCGCGATGCGGCCCACCAGGCAGAGCTGGAGCATCTGCATGCCACCCTTCAAGAGAAGGACACCTCCCACACCGCTGACACACAACGCGTGAAGACGGCTCATCTTGAAGAGATGAAGCTTAAGGACGCTGCCTTGACCCAAGTGCAGACGCAGCTGGTGAAGGAGACGGAGGCGGCCCAGGCCCTCCAAAGCAAGCTCTCCCGCGTGGCTCAAGAGAGCGCGACACGGGAACGCGAGGCCCTGGAGGAGGCCCACGAAACCAACATCCATTTCAACCGTAAGTTTTCTTCATCTTGATTTGATCTTTCTTTTTTGTTGGCATCCTCCCTCGTTATTCTTCTTACCACCCCCCGCACCCCACGGCTCTTCCCTGGGACATGGGAAGTAGCGGAGACGGATGTGGAGACCAACCGCGAAGAGCGTCGCGCCGCTTGTGAAGAGGTGGACGCCAACGCCGGCTGGTCCGTGGAGGAGATCGCCACAGGCGTCAAGGCCCGCCTGCTCGCAGTGGCCCGCTCCCTAGATCGGCTCCAGAGTACAGGACTGGAGATAGTGAAGGCACTGTGGCCCGACGCCGTGGAGTCGTTGTCCATGAGCCGGCTGTCCCGCTGGCTTGAGGCCGGCAGCGCCCACCTCGACGCCTGGCGTGCCTCAGCCGCGCGCGATGGCGCATACCGGGCGCTTCGCTTGGCCAAGTCTTGGTACCGAAACCTGGACTTGGGCAAGCTCGCAGCACAACGTGCCGGCTCGGAGGAGCTCGTGGCTCTGGAGGACCAGCTGCAAGTGAGGGCCAGCGGCATTGCTTCCTTCGCCGCCTGGGATGAGTTCAGCCTGGAGTGTGATGCAGATGACAACGTGGTCCCCGAGGACTTGTTCCATCTGCAACCTTACGACACCGAAGGCAGTTCAGCCAAGGCGGCCTTCGAGGAGGAAGCTGCCGACTCCAGCAGCGAGGCCTACGAGGAATCGACCGCGAAGGACGGTGCCAAAGGCTCTCGATGTGGATACGGCGCATCCGCCTCAGGCCTAGCCGGCGATGGTGAAACCACCACTTCAGGAGCTGCAGCTGGGGCCGCAGACGGAGCCGCCGCCCCTTAGCTTGTCCTTTTTGTTTTTTATCTGCATTTTGTCATCAGTCCAACAGTTCCACCCACTGGGGGTGTCTTATTGTAATGAACTTCGATTGTGGGCCTCTGAATGCTTTTGAATGTAATATATGCTATGTCATTCTGCATTGAATTCGTAAGCACTGTGCTTGCTGACTCGCATTTTTGTCTTTTGATTCCTGTTTGACTCCTTTTCATCCAACTCCTTTGCTCTCTTTAACATCCGCCTCGCCAGCCCGACAGCCGGTAGCCGGTCTGTGACTGGGAGGAGGCTTCTGCCTTTGAGAACTTTGGACTTAGACTTTTCGAAGCCATCAAGACTTTTAGACCAAAAAGCAAGCCATCAGAGGCCGGCTAGAAAATAAGATCGAAAGCGATCAAAACCGACCCGAGCCGGCAGCCTTCTTTGTAGTTTAAGCTTTTCATGAAGCCTGCCTTCCCTGCCACCGTCTCGTTAGCAGGACAGCCGGGAGCCAGACTGTAGCTTGTGCGAGAGGGCAAGGGTTCGACCCGACGTACACTATACGCTCAGCTACAACTAAGGAAACCTTTTGGGCCGGCTGGCGAGCCCCCGAGCCCGTAGAGCCGGACTAGGGAACTCACAAATGAGTGAGAAACTCTTGGCATGAATCTGAAAGAGGTGTGTCTCAAGCACCGGCTTGAAACACCCATTGCATTCATTCATTAAAAATCCCGAAAAGGGAAGAAGATACATACGTACATGCCTTTTCTTTTTCTTTTGTACTCTAGCAATAGAACGGGCGAAGCA
Source organism: Hordeum vulgare subsp. vulgare (assembly GCF_904849725.1). NCBI lineage: Eukaryota > Viridiplantae > Streptophyta > Magnoliopsida > Poales > Poaceae > Hordeum > Hordeum vulgare. Next base: position 261,225,641 of record NC_058518.1, on the reverse strand, counting down.
ATGCCGCGTTCCATGGATGCTCCGTTTCCTGGCCGGAGTCGTCTCTCTTGCGCTTCCTTGCTTCTGGGCATCTATCAGATAATATGCATTCATATGCAACGCCCTGCTGATGATGAAAGGTCCCTCCCATGGGGAAGAGAGCTTGTGCTAGCCGGCTGTACGCTGGATTCTTCTGAGCACCAAGTCCCCATCTCTGAAAGAGAGGGCCTTGATCTTCTTGCTGTGGTGGTATCTCAGCTTCTATTGATATATGGCCGCCCGGCTCAAGGCTAGATCTCGTGCCTCTTCAAGAAGATCGACGCTATCTTCTCTTGCCTCCGTCTGTGTGTATAGGGTGACCCGATGTCGTGGGTATAAGTCTGACAGTAGATGTGTAGGGTACGAAAGGATGGGCAGATCCTTAGCTACGACGAGGTTGTATGAATTCAGGCCCCTCTGCGGTGGAGGTAATAGCCCTACATCTCAGTGCTCTGGGAGCTTGTTGTGGAGTGGAATATAGAATACAGTGAATTGCTAACCCCTGCACCAGTGGGGGAGGGTGGCTTATATAGAGTGCGCTGCCCTCCCCAACGGTTCGGTGCACAGGGGTGGAGTAGTGGCGAATAAATGCCTACGTTACAGGTAACGTACGTCTTAAATGCTAATAAAGGCACATGGAAACGTATGACCGTTTCCCTCCAGGGGGTTACGATGCACAGAGTGGAATCCAGTCGGTTAGTTTGATATACTCCGAATGCTAGTCTCCGACTGGATGGTCGAGGATCTGTTACCGACTGGATGATGGGAACTCCTTAGTTCAGTCGGAACTGACTAAGGGCCTTGTCCCTTATGAGGGGTAGTCCTTGGGTAGGACCCACAGAGCAGGCCTATGACCCTACCCTAGGACTATAACCCCATCATTAGTCCCCGAATGGATTGGGGTTGGAACGACGAAGCGATGCTTGAAGTTTGGATCCGACTGATACGGATATGACTTTGGCGTTGCTTCCCTCAATCCATTTTATCTTTTCTGACCAACGATCCGAGTGGAAGTATTTGTGAAACAAACTGTCGGAAACCGAGTGCTTCCGTGGTATCTTCTGACGTGACCAGTCAACTGACAGCGGCGGATTTTCCGGGATCCTCAAATTTCGGTTACCGCGCGCTCAGCGGGGATGACGACATCGCGCTCGAGTAGCGCCTGACACCTCGATTCCCGCGCCTTCATCTTCTCCACTGATATCGCCGCGGTCTGTTGGGGGATAATATTTCGGGGCCACTTGCGAGTGACTCAGTAGGAACCTTACTTAAACCTCAGCGGCGAGGGATTTTTCGTTACGCTCGCCGGATATCTTGCCTTTGCTCCGCTTCTTTCGCCATCCTCTGCGCACCCCAAGCTTCTTCCTTCTCCTTCTCCCTCGCGAATCCACAACTTCCGCCATGACAAAGGGGCAGACCAGCAAGCTAGAGGCGCGGAAGAAGAGGGGGAAGGCGGCGGCTCCCACTCAGCGGAGGCAGCGAACGCTACTGGCGGGGTGGATCCAGGGGGACTTCCTCCCCTCCACGGTGACGGAGGAGGACCTGCTGGAGCTGGTGGAGCACGGGATGATCGTGCACAAGTTGTGGAGGCTGCCGGCAGAGGGTGAGACCGAGCCGGCGCCCCGGGAGGGGGAGCGCGTCCTGCTGCTCAGCCACATGCATCGAGGTTTCTCCCTGCCCCCACATCCTTTCTTCAAAGGCATAATGAACCACTTCGGGGCGCAACTCCACCACTTTCCCCCGAATGCCATAGCTCATCTCTCTGCTTTCGTAGTCTTGTGCGAGTGCTTCATCGGCTGTCCTCCCCATTGGGGGCTTTTCAAACATATCTTCTCTGCTAGATCCCAAACTATCAAACGACTTAATCAGTCGGATGATAAGACTCACCTTCTCCAGCTCTGCGGGGGCTTAGGCTTCCAAAAGAAGAGCAAAAGTAGTTATCCCGCTCTTCAGCTGAGTGAATCGGTTAGGAACTGGCAGTCGACATGGTTCTACTGCTAGGACGTTGCTTGCCCGAATGCCACGACAGGGTTGCCTCCTTTTAGCTTAGATCGACCAGCTCCGCCTAAGCAGCTCGCGCTCACGAAGGCAGAGAAGATCGATATCCAGCCTCTGGTCGACACACTCGTAGATGTCGTCAGAAGGGGAGTCACCGGCATAGATTTGCTGGAGGTTTTCCTCGGTCGGCGCATCCAGCCACTGCAGGCCCGAGACCACGCCATGTGGCACTACACGGGGCCCGAAGACTCCACTCGGACCAACGTCGTGTGCATGACCGGGGAGACGGTGGCCTCGTGGGTGCTCCAGATCACAGGCGCCTGCGAGAACCCCAGAGGGTCCCCATGAGTGAGGGCTTTCAGCGCGGACAACCCTCCTCCGAACGAGGTGAGTACAACTTGTCGAGTGTACGTAACTGTCTTAGTTTTATCGCTTTCTTGAATCACCGTCTGACGTCTGATGTCGCCGACTGTATTTTATGCAGAAGTGGACCAACTGGTTCTCTCCTGTCTCGAACGGGAACCCGGCCAGGAGGAGGAGGAGGGCAGCCAGGAGGGCAGCGTGGAGAGCGTCGAGTACGTCTCCGACAGTGGGGAGACGGAGTAGGAGTCTGGGGAAGAGGAGGAGGAAGACGAAGAGCAGAACTCGCCACCCCCGCCGCCAGAGCACCGAACCAAATGCCGACATGAACCTGCGGCTCCCTCAGCCCCTCCAGCATCCTCGAGTGCCCCGCCAACCGCTCTTACGGTTCCGAGCGCCCCGCTAACTGTTCCTGTGGTTCCGAGTGCTCGGAGCATCAAGAGGACCAGGGACGCTGCTGCCGAGCCTGCGGGTCAGCCTTCCAAGGTGGCCAAACCAAGCGGATCTAAACCTCGGAAGGCTTTGCCGCGGATGAGGGTCATCGCTCCCGTCACCTCAACGTAAGTGCATTGTTCTTATAACCTCTTCCGATATTCGATTGAACTCCTGTTTATTGGTCGAATGAATTTCACTCGACAGAGTTGCTACTTCTGCCACCTCTCCGGCACGCCAGGAGGATGATCCCATGGACATGGACAATGTTGTCTCGTCCCAGCCAGGTGTGTCGTAGCGATTCCGAGAGTTTACATTGTTGCATCACGAATTCTGTCTTCGGTCTTGCCCTTTTTTTTTTCTGTGATCTCACGCCGTTCGGTCGGGTTTCCCTCAGGGGCGATTTATGTGGATGAGGGTGACCAGGGGAGGTCTGAGCAAGCTGCGGTGCCTGTCCTTGAGGCTGTTCCGCCAGTTACTGCTCTCGCCGCGGACGCGCCGCCGACTTAGGCGATGCCGTCGACTGAAACGGTGCTGGTTGCTGCTGAATCGACTGGAGCGGGCCTTGGGATGCCCACGGAGCCTCCAACGATGCCAGGCCCGTCGGCTGTCGAGTAAAACGTCCTGCGCCTCCCAGAGGATCAGGTGGGAGCGGCCAAGGGGGCCATGGTGCAGGCGGAACTGATGACGGGAGAGGCCAAGAAGGCGTACGACTCCATCGCGTCCCTGTACCAGCGAAGCTTGGAACTCCGGGACGATATCCGAGTAAGTGGCTAGTAAGTATTTACTTTTCTCTTGTAACCCATTGGGTGTGCTCGGAAACTGTATGATTTTTGCAATGGGTTCACTCTTAGTGAACCCAGTGGGTGTAGTCCCCGAGACTTCTGCCAAGTGCTTGCACCGGCAGTTGTCTTTATACACATTTTCTTTGACTTGATCAGATCAAAAATTAATCTGTTCGAATGCTAACAGTTGGGGCGCTCGGAGTGCACCTACTGGATGAGTCCCCGAGAGTAATTTTACTCAGGTCGGGTAGTAGTAGGCTCCTAGGCTTAGGTGTTGTCATGTAGCTCAATAGGGCGGACCTGTTTGAGTTTCATGCCAGTGGGGTCAGTCTCAGTGAACCCACTGGGTGTAGTGCCCGAGACCGCTGTCGACTGCTTGCGTCGGCAGGGGTCTGAAGAACTTAGACTTTTTATTGTTGGATTTGTCTGATCGTCTCTTGGCGCTAGCTGGCAGAAAACTTGCAAGATGGGGACAGCGTACGAGACTCTTAGGGCTGAAAAGGTTCAGTTTGCTGGTGAGCTGGATGCGGCAATGGCTGGTATGAAGGATGTTCTGGCGGAACGAGAGAAGTCCTTGGAGCAGGCCCGTGAAGCAAACAAGGCATTGACTTCTGAACTGGAGAAAATGAAGGCGCATAGGTCCGAGCTGATGGGACAAATGAAAGTGCTGAACATGCGGTGTATAGCGCAGGAAAAATACATCAGTGACTGGACCCGGCAGATGATAACGCTTCTGGGAGGTAAGTCCTGTTTTTTCCGAGTGCTTGTGGTATGTGCTTTTCACTCGGCGCTTATTGTTTGCTCGTCCTGTCTTTGCAGATTTTTGCATGGACGCTGAGGCTGAAGCAGCTGACGTTGAGCGGTCGATTCTTGAGAACATTCCACTCGGCGAGGACGCCAATCGAGATCTGCTCCGAGCGCACATTCGCCTGGGCAAAGTTGGGCCTTTCATCGGTCGACTGAGAGAAGTCGTCGGCCGGATCGACAAGGAGCTTTGGCCTGAGGACGAGTCTCGGCATGAGATGGAAGGCTTGATGACTAGGCTGGAGGAGGTCCCAAACCGAGTGCAGTCATGGAAGAAGTCTGCGGCTCGCTGTGGTGCGGACGTTGCTCTGTCAATGGTCCGAGTGCATTGCAAGGAGGTGCATGAAGAGAAGCTGAAAGCATTGCAGGTCGCCAACACGAAGAAACTTTGATTCGAAGACTTCATGGAAACCTTCCTTGAGAGTGCCACCCGCATCGCCGACGGGATCGACCTGGATACATTCGTAGAGCCCACCAGTCCTAGCGCCAGTCCGGACGACGCTTAAGAAAACTTTTACCTCGGTATGCGGAGTGTTGGTTGTAAGAAACTTTGGCCACTACTGTTGGCCGTCACATTCTTGGCTTGGTGCGGGTAAGCTTGATCCACACCGAGCCAACTATCTTTAGGTGAACTTTGAATTTGAATCAAATCTTTTGCTCTTCTGTTTCCAAAGAGTTGATGATACGATTTTGGCTCGAGTTTTTGTTTGGCGTTTCTTGGTGAAGCCAATGGCAAACATGCGGAGCATGTAATTGTCAGTTTCCTTGACATCTGCATGAGCCTCCCTGAGGGTCTGCTGAGTCTCCGAGTGGATCTGTAGGATACACTCGAAGGCAATAGAGTACTTAGGAGATTCATGATCGCGGCTAAGTCTTCGAGTGTGACTGTCAGGCCGCACTCGGATTGAGTTGTTACTCATGTAATTGTCAGTAGTGTTGACATCTACATGAGCCTCAATGAGGTTCTGCTACTCATCTAATTGTCAGTGGTCTTGACATCTACATGAGTCTCAATGAGGTTCTGTTGAGTCCCCGAGTGTATCTGTGGGATACAGTCGAATGCATCTGAGTAGTTAGGCGATTCGTGATCGCAGCTAAATCCTGGAGTGCGATTGTAAGGTCGTACTCGGAGCGGGTTGTTACTTATGTAATTTTCAGTGGTCTTGACATCCACATGAGCCTCAATGAGGGTCTGCTACTCATGTAATTGTCAGTGGTCTTGACATCCACATGGGCCTCAATGAGGGTCTGCTAGTCATGTAATTGTCAGTGGTCTTGACATCCACATGAGCCTCAATGAGGGTCTGCTGAGTCCCCGAGTGTATCTGTAGGATACAGTTGCAGGAAGCTTTCTCATTTAAGCGATTCTTGATCGCAATTAAGTCGTCGAGTGTGACGAGGAGTGCACGCTCGGAGAAAATTTGTACTGAGGCGATTCTTGATCGCAACTCAGTCTTCGAGTGCGACGTTTAGTGCACAGTCGGAGAAAGTTATTACTTAGGCGATTCTTGATCGCAGCTAAGTCCCCGAGTGCGACGTTTAGTGCACACTCGGAGAAAGTCAATACTTAGGCGATTCTTGATCGCATCTAAGTCCCCGAGTGCGATGTTTAGTGTACACTCGGAGAAAGTTAGTACTTAGGCGATTCTTGGTCGCAGCTAAGTCCCCGAGTGCGACGTTTAGTGCACACTCGGAGAAAGTGAGAACTTAGGCGATTCTGGATCACAGCTAAGTCCCCGAGTGCGACGTTTAGTGCACACTCGGAGAAAGTCAGAACTTAGGCGATTCTGGATCACAGCTAAGTCCCCGAGTGCGATGTTTAGTACACACTCGGAGAAAGTTATTACTTAGGCGATTCTGGATCGCAGCTAAGTCCCCGAGTGCGACGTTTAGTACTCACTCGGAGAAAGTTATTACTTAGGCGATTCTTGATCGTAGCTAAGTCCCCGAGTGCGACGTTTAGTACACACTCGGAGAAAGTTATTACTTAGGTGATTCTTGATCGCAGCTAAGTCCCCGAGTGCGACGTTTAGTGCACACTCGGAGAAAGTCAGAACTTAGGCGATTCTGGATCGCAGCTAAGTCTCCGAGTGCGACGTTTAGTGTACACTCGGAGAAAGTTAGTACTTAGGCGATTCTTAATCGCAGCTAAGTCCCCGAGTGCAACGTTTAGTGCACACTCGGAGAAAGTCAGAACTTAGGCGATTCTAGATCGCAGCTAAGTCTCCGAGTGCGACGTTTAGTGCACACTCGACGTTTTTTTTGAGACCAGAGTCTGCGACCGCGGAAGAATTTTGAATCTGCAAAAGCTCTATCTGCTTTATATTATTTCACCAATATTTGTTCTTTACATTGCTTCAGTCGACGGTCACGTGTAGAAGCGCTTCAGGAGATCTCCGTTCCATGCTCGCGGTTCGTCTGTCTCCCTGTCGATGTTGTAGAGTCTGTATGCTCTATTGTTCAGCACCTTGGAGATGATGAAGGGTCCTTCCCAGGCAGGAGCCAACTTGTTAGGTCTTTGCTGATCCACTCGGAGCACCAGGTCGCCTGCTTGGAACGTGCGACTCCTGACGTGTCATGCGTGAAAGCGCCGTAGATCTTGTTGATAAATGGTTGAGCGAGTCAGTGCCATCTCGTGCTCTTCCTCTAGAAGGTACACTCCGTCTTGCCTTGCTTGTTCTGCTTCAGCTTCGGAGAAGAGTTCGACTCGTGGAGCATTGTGAAGCAAGTCACTCGGAAGGACTGCTTCTGCTCCGTAAACGAGGAAGAACGGTGATCGCCCTGTAGATCTGTTCGGGGTTGTGCGGAGACCCCAAAGCACTGAAGGTAGCTCGGTGACCCATGCACCAGCGGCATGTCCCACCTCTCGCAGGAGTCGGGGCTTCAAACCTTGCAGAATAAGTCCATTCGCCCGCCCTGCTTGTCCGTTTGTTTGAGGATGCGCCACGGATGCAAAATCCACTCGGATACCTTGGCTTGCACAGAAACCTTTGAATCTGTACGAGTCAAAGTTTGTCCCGTTGTCTGTGATTATGCAGTGAGGTACTCCGAATCTGGAGATGATGTCCCTGACAAACTTGATGGCTGTTAGGGCGTCGAGCTTCTTGATGGGCTTTGCTTCAATCCATTTTGTGAACTTGTCGACTGCCACCAACAGATGTGTGTATCCTCCTGGGCCTGTCCTGAATGGACCGACTGTATCTAATCCCCATACTGCAAACGGCCACACAAGAGGGATTGTCTTCAACGCAGATGTTGGCTTGTGGGACTTGTTGGAGTAGAACTGACAGCCTTCACATCGGTCGACCACATCTTTAGCCATTTCGTTTGCCTGTAGCTAGAAGAAGCCAGCTCTGAATGCTTTGGCGACGATTGCTCTTGAAGAGGCGTGATGACCGTAGGTTCCCGAGTGAATTTCTTCCAGGATTAACTGTCCCTCCTCTAGGGAGATGCATCGCTGAAGAACGCCTGAAACGCTTTCCTTGTACAACTGGCCATCAATGACAGTGAACGACTTCGACCTGCAGACTATCTGCCTCGCCTGGACTTCGTCTTCTGGTAATTCCTGCCTCAGGATATATGCAATGACCGGCACAGTCCAATCGGGGATGACAGCAAGAATCTCCATGATCAGATCAACCACAGCAGGTACGTCGACTTTAGTCGGATCTGTCGAGCTCTTTGGTTGTACTGGTTCCTCTGTGAAAGGATCTTCTTTAACCGAGGGAAGGTGGAGGTGCTCGAGGCAGACGTCACTCGGGACTGGTCTCCAAGTGGATCCGAGTTTTGCCAACTCATCAGCTACTTGGTTCTTCAGTCGTGGAACATGGTGGAGTTCTAGACTTCAAACTTCTTTTCGAGCTTCCTCATTGCATTGCAGTATGTGGTCATGGTGGGGTTCCTGACGTCCCACTCTTTCATCACTTGATTAACCACCAAATCCGAATCGCCATAGACCAACAGGCGTCGGACGCCGAGTGCGATGGCCATGCGCAATCCATAAAGGAGAGCTTCATACTCTGCCTCATTGTTGGAGGAATCACAGTGTATCTGCAGCACATACTTGAGTTTGTCGCCCTTTGGCGATACGATCACAACGCCAGCGCCGGAGCCATTCAACATCTTGGACCCATCGAAGAACATTGTCCAATGAGCCGAGTAGATGTGGGTCGGTTGCTGTTGCTCTACCCATTCTGCTATGAAGTCAGCCAGAGCTTGAGACTTTATAGCTTTCTTGGCCTCGAACTTGATATCGCCGTACAACATCTCCATTGCCCACTTCGCCACTCGGCCCGATGCGTCCCGATCTTGGAGGATTTCCGACAACGGAGCATCAGAAACGACAGACACCGAGTGGTCTTGGAAATAACGAGCCACCTTCTTCGCAGTCATGTAAATCCCGTAGATAAGTTTTTGATAGTGGGGATACCTTTGCTTGGAAGGAGTCAGGACTTCGGAGACATAATACACTAGCCGCTGAACTTTGTATGCTTTGCCTTCTTCTTCTCGTTCGACTATAAGAACAGTGCTGACGACTTGATTTGTAGCCGCGATATACAGAAGAAGGGGCTCTTTACTGAGCGGAGCAGTAAGAACCGGCTGGGTGGAAAGTAGGACTTTGAGGTTGTTGAATGCCACTTGGGCTTCATCTGTCCACTCAAAAGTATCTGATTTCTTCATGAGTCGGTACAGAGGAAGTGCTTTCTCGCCGAGTCGACTGATAAACCTGCTCAAAGCCGCTAGGCAACCTGTGAGCCATTGAACATCATGTATTCTGACCGGCCTCTCCATTCGGACGATGGTCCCGATCTTTTCGGGGTTGACATCAATCCCTCGTTCGGAAACAAAGAAACCGAGTAACTTTCCACTGGGAACGCCGAATGAACACTTGGCGGGGTTGAGCTTGATATCGTACCTACGAAGGTTGGCGAATGTTTCTGCCAAGTCAGTCAGCAGGTCGGAACCTTTGCGTGACTTGACTACGATATCATCCATATACGCCTCCACATTCCGACCGATCTGGTCCAGGAGGCATTTTTGGATCATGCGCATAAAGGTAGCTCCTGCATTCTTCAAACCGAATGGCATAGTGATGTAGCAGAAGCACCCGAATGGTGTGATGAAGGCTGTTTTTAATTCATCGGGGCCATACAGATGGATCTGATGATAGCCCGAGTAGGCATCAAGAAATGAAAAACGCTCGCAACCCGCAGTCAAATCGACAATTTGATCGATGCGGGGGAGCGGAAAATGGTCTTTCGGGCAGACCTTATTGAGATTCTTGAAGTCGATGCACATTCGGAGCGACTTGTCCTTTTTGGGTACCATGACAACATTGGCGAGCCACTCGGAGTGGTGAACCTCGCGAATGAAGTTGGCTGCCAAAAGCTTGGCCACCTCTTCCCCGATTGCCTTCCTCTTGTGCGCGGCGGATCGACGCAGACGTTCTCGGACAGGCCGAGCGGTGGGATCCACATGTAGTCGGTGCTCAACCAACTCCCTGGGTACACCTGGCATGTCAGAGGGTTTCCATGCGAAGATGTCCCAGTTCTCACGGAGGAATTGGTGAGCTCGGCTTCCTATTTAGGATCGAGGGTGGTGGAGATGTTCGTCGAGGCAGCGGTGTCGTCCGTCGGGTGGATGATGACCTTCTTCATCTCTCCCGCCGACTGGAATGCGGACTCCGAAGTCGGCTTCTTCGAACGCATCAAGTCAGCGGGGTCGACTGTTTTCTTGTAGTCGTCAAGCTCGAGGACGGCCATGTGCTGGTCGGCGATTCTTGATCCCTGCTGCAGACACTCTTCGGCCCGCTGTCGATTGCCTGTGATGGTGATCACACCTTTCGGGCCTGGCATCTTCAACTTCAGGTATACGTAACAAGGACGGGCCATGAAACGCGCATACGCCCGGCGGCCTAGAATTGCGTGGTAAGCGCTCTGGAAGTCCACCTCCTCGAACGTCAGCTTTTCCTTGCGGAAGTTCTTGTCGGAGCCGAAAACGACGTCCAACGCGATCTGGCCGAGTGACTTGGCCTTTCGTCCAGGGACGACTCCATGGAACTGCATGCTGCTCTCGCTGAGTTTGGACATCGGAATGCCCATCCCCTTGAGAGTGTCGGCGTACATGATGTTCAAGCCACTGCCGCCGTCCATGAGGACTTTGTGCAGTCAGACTCCTTCCACCACCGGGTCGACGACCAGAGCCTGTCTCCCTGGGGTGGGTACGTGTGCCGGATGATCTGACTGGTCAAAGGTGATCGCAGTCTGAGACCATTTGAGGAACTTGGGGTTGGTAGGGGTGGCCATGTTCACCTCCCTATTCACCAGCTTCAGTCGACTCTTGCTCTCAACATCAGCAAAAATCATCAGTGTTGCATGGACTTGGGGGAACGGATCCTCCTTATCCTCCTCATCCTGTTCATTGTCCTTTTCACTCGGTTGCCCTTCGCCGAACCACTGGATCAGGAGGCGACACTGTCGAGTGGTATGCTTCGGATATATGGGGTTGCCCTCTTCATCCATCTTCGTATGAATCGGACATGGCTGGTCCAGGATGGGATTATTGAACTGCTTCTTCTTGGGGGTGAAATGAGCCTTCCCTTTGCCCTTGAACTTGGCATTGGTTACAGCTGCGGCTTCTGCCTGCGAAGTGGACGGAGCTTTCTGCTTCTGCTTCCGAGTGTTACTCCCATCTCCATCGGCGACTATTTTGTGCTTGCCGCTTCGGATGCGGTCCTCTTCTTCGCCATTTGCATAGCGTGCTGCTATCTCCATCATCTTGCTCATGGAGATGTCGCCTGTTTGGCCGAACTTCAGGTACAGATCCCTGTACCGCACGCCTGCCTTGAAGGCGCAGACTGCTTGATGCTCTGTGACATTCTCTACCGTGTGGTAGAGGGTTGTCCAACGCTGAATGAAATCACGCAGGGGCTCATTCTGCTTCTGGACGCAATGCTGGAGCTCCACGAGGCCAGCAGGGCGCTTGCACGTCCCTTCGAAGGTCCTGATGAACACTCGGGCCAGATCTGCCCAGCTGTAGATGCTTGAGGGGGCCAACTGGTTCAGCCATGCTCGCGCTGAGCCGTCGAGCATCAGAGGGAGGTGCTTCATGGCGACATGGTCATCCCCTCCTCCGATCTGGACTGCCACTCGGTAATCATCCAGCCATGTTTCTGGCTTGGACTCTCCTGTAAACTTGCTGATTCCCGTCGCCAATCGGAAGTTGGGAGGGATGTCAGCCGAACGGATGGCTCGACAGAAACACTCGGGACGAGAAACGATGGTCCTGCTTCCACTCGGACGGTCAATATCGTAACCATCGCGGTGGGCTCGGCCCCTGTTGACCCTCCGCTGGGCGATATGCCCTCTCGCGTCGGGCCTTGGGTCGTAAGTGTCACCGACTGAACGCTGATCATCACGATGTCGGGGCCCGTAGGGCCCACCCCGCAGAGGGGTGCGTGAACCGCGACGATCTTCGGGATTTATGGAACGGCTGCCTCCCTTGTGTCACTGATGAGAACCGGGGCTATGAACTGACCGATGCGTATTCGCATGAACAGAACTATTGTGGATCCTGTTGTGCGAATGGGAGACCGCCGAATTTTGCTGCTGCGCCGTGTGCAACAGGGCGCGGATTTGCTCGATCCCCCTGCTAGCCTCTGAATCAGTCGGCTGAAGGGAATCGGCTATCTTGGGAGCCGCAGCCAAGTTGAGGATGGGTGTGCGGAACAACTCTATGTTGCTCCGCCGAGTGTGCCAACTAGCAGAACGGCGAGGCGGACGACGCGCGCCGGATGTTTTGCCGATCTCATGCTTGTTCCGGCAGCTTGACAGGGATCTTCATGGGAGTTGGCCATGTGTACTTCTGCTGCAGGCCCGCGACCCGCGTACTCGGAAGGAAACTCAGTCGGAACCGAGTCCGAGCGCTGGGACGGCGGGGCAACGACAACCGACTCTAGGACCGCCACTTTTGAAGATGCGTGCTGGCGCGCCTGGGCGTGTTGCACCCAACGCTGGAGCCGCGGATGGCGGGACCGCTTGTTGCGACACGTGACGACGGTGTAGGTCGACACCGGAGCCGACTGCTGGAGAAGAAGAATGCCGCGGGCGCCGGCACGGAAGTGCGTAGCCCCGCGGTGGGGAAGCGCCTCGACGTCGAGAGGAGCGTCCCGAAGCCATGCCGAATCATCAACGATGAAGGAGAGAGCGCCGAAGAGGATCTCGTGACCCATGCTCGAATCTCCACCGGACGACATGACGAAACGATGTAGTCGCAAACTCGCTGGAAGTCGCTTAGACGCCTGCCCCAAGGTGGGCACCAACTGTCGTGGGTATAAGTCTGACAGTAGATGTGTAGGGTACGAAAGGATGGGCAGAGCCTTAGCTACGACGAGGTTGTATGAGTTCAGGCCCCTCTGCGGTGGAGGTAATAGCCCTACGTCTCAGTGCTCTGGGATCTTGTTGTCGAGTGGAATATAGAATACAGTGAATTGCTAACCCCTGCACCAGTGGGGGAGGGTGGCTTATATAGAGCGCGCTGCCCTCCACAATGGTTCGGTGCACAGGTGTGGAGTAGTGGCCAATAAATGCCTACGTTACAGGTAACGTACGTCTTAAATGCTAATAAAGGCACATGGAAACGTATGACTGTTTCCCTCCAGGGGGGTTACGATGCACAGAGTGGAATCCAGTCGGTTAGTTTGATATACTCCGAATGCTAGTCTCCGACTGGATGGTCGAGGATCTGTTACCGACTGGATGATGGGAACTCCTTAGTTCAGTCGGAACTGACTAAGAGCCTTGTCCCTTATGAGGGGTAGTCCTTGGGTAGGACCCACAGAGCAGGCCTATGACCCTACCCTAGGACTATAACCCCATCACCCGAGGAGAGTCGAACTCAACATCCGTGGGGATGATTGCCTCGGACCCGTATACCAGAAAGAATGGAGTGAAGCCTGTTGACCGGTTCGGCGTGGTGCGGAGGCTCCACAACACAGCCGACAACTCTTCAATCCAGCAGTCGGCTGACCTGACAAGTGGCGCCACCAGCCTTGGCTTGATGCCGGCCAGGATCAGGCCGTTCGCCCTTTCCACCTGGCCATTGGATTGTGGGTGCGCCGCTAAGGCCAAGTCGATCCGGATGCCTTCCTTGGAGCAGTAGAGTGCTAGAGCACCCTTGGCAAAATTGGTGCCATTGTCGATGATGATGCTGCGGGGGACGCCGTAGCGGACATCGATGTCCTTGATGAACCTTACAACCGTGGGGCCGTCAAGTTTCTTGATTGGCCTAGCCTCGATCCACTTGGTAAATTTATCAACAACCACCAAGAGATGTGTCATGTCGCCTCGAGCGGTCTTGAATGCCCCCACCATGTCTAACCCCCAGACGGCAAACGGTCATGACAGGGGGATGGTTTTGAGGGCTGAAGCCGGCATGTGGCTCTGTGTGCTGAAGCGCTCATAGCCTTCACACTTGTTGACCATGTTCACCGCCTCCTCGAGGGCCGTGGGCCAGTAGAATCCGTGGCGAAATGCCTTGGCCACGAGGGTTCTAGAGGAGGCATGATGCCCACACTCACCCTGATGTATGTCTCTGAGGATCTCCTGCCCCTTTTCTGACTCGATGCAGCGTTGGAATACGTCAGTCACGCTATGCCGAACCAGCTCGGGATTGATGACGGCGTAGGCTGCTGATCGACGCTGGATCTGCCTTGCCTCCGCCTCATCTTGGGGAAGTTCGCCGCGAAGAAGGAAGGCCAAGATGGGTTGATCCCACGACGGAGCCAACACAGGAGCTGGCTCCGTCTTGACTTGAGTATCAGGAGCTTCTGCAGCCCCCGCGTTTGTTGATGTAGTCGCAGGCTCGAGACTTTCTGTCTCTGAAGCCGCTGTGGCAGCCGGCACGCCGTCTACCTCCATGACGGCCACCCACTGGGTGTCGAGACGACATGATTCTAGGCTTGGCGTAATCGGAATTGTTATTGTAGCCGACGAGGCAGTTGTAGCCAGGGAAGCAGTTGTCACCGGCACAACAGTTGGAGTCAACAGAGCCAGTGTAGCCGACACAGTAGCTGTAGCCGGCAGAACTGGCGTAGCCGACGTCGTTGGCATTAAAGGATCTGCCGGCACAAAGATCGACGCCGACTTCGGAGACGGCTTGATGGATGTCTTGTGCAATTGCTCGAGGGAGAGGCCAGCTGGGATTGCATGCCTTGTGGAGCCAATTCTGGCTAAGGTGTTAGCCGCCTCGTTGTCCGCCCTGGGGACATGATGGAACTCACAACCATCGAAAGGACCGCTGAGCTGCTGGATGAGGAAGCGGTAGATCGCCATGTTAGCGTCCCTGGCGTCCCATTCGCCAGAGACTTGCTGTACCACAAGATCCTAGTCGCCGAAGCAAAGAATCCGCCGGATGCCAATCTCTCTGGCAAGCTGGAGGCCGTGAGTGATTGCCTCGTACTCGGCGACGTTGTTGGAGGCGGCGAAGTGTATTTGGAGAGCATACTTGAGTTGGTCTCCTTTCGGAGACGTCAAGACGATGCTGACTCCCAGACCAGTTCGCATCTTCGAGCCATCGAAGTGCATCCACCAATGAGTGGAGTCTGGAGGTGGCGGCGTGAATTGGGTTTCAGCCCAATCGACGAGGAAGTCGGCCACCACCTGGGACTTGATGGCAGTGTGAGGCTCGTAGCAGATGTCGTGGTCGGCCATAGAGATGGACCACTTGGCAATCCGGCCCGTGGCATCACGGTTGCCCATGATTTCTGAAAGTGGAGCAGTGCTCACCATAGTGATGGCATGCTCTTGCAAGTATTGCTTCAACTTTTTTGCGGCAAGGTAAACACCATAACACATCGTTTGTAGTGGGGGTAGTTTTGCTTGGAGGCGGACAATACCTCGCTGAGGTAATAGATAGGGCGTTGCACTAACAGTACCTTGCCCTCCTCCTTGTGCTCTACTACCACAACCACACTGACCACGCGAGTGGTTGCTGCAATGTATATGAGTATGGGTTCCCTTTCAGCCGGCACCGCCAAGATTGGCAGGCTTGAGATGACGCGCTTGAGGTCTTGGAAGGCTTCGTCCGCCTGGTCGTTCCAGTCGAACTTGGTCGTCTTCTTCATTAGTTGATAGAGTGGAAGAGCCTTCTCGCCCAGCCGGCTCACGAACTGGCTAAGGGACGCTAGGCAGCCGGTGAACTTCTGGACGTCAAGGATTCGAGCCGGCTTCACCATTCGCTCAATGGTTGCAATCTTCTCAGGGTTCGCTTCGATGCCATGAGCGGACACGAAGAACCCCAAGAGCTTGCCACCTGGAACCCCGAACACGCATTTCTCCGGGTTGAGACGGATCATGTATTCACGCAGATTGGCGAACGTCTCTCGCAAGTCTTCAAGGAGACTGCAGTGCTGCTTGGTCTTGACAACGATGTCATCCACATAGACCTAGATGTTCTTGCCGATCTGCGGCAGGAGGCATTGATGCATGCAACGCTGAAACATGGCACCAGCGTTCTTCAGACCGAACGTCATGGTGGAGTAATAGTAGGCCCCGAAGGGCGTGATGAAGGAGGTCTTCAGTCGATCCGCCGGATCCAGCTTGATTTGATGGTAGCCAGAATAGGCGTCCAGAAAGGACAGTAGTTCGCAGACGTCTGTGGAGCCGATCACTTGATCTATCCCGGGCAAGGCGAAAGGGTCTTTCGGGCACGCCTTATTCAGGCTCATGTAGTTAAAACACATTCGCCATGTGTTGTTCTTCTTCAGCACCAGGACTGGGTTGGCCAACCAGTGTGGGTGGAAAACCTCCATTATGAAGCCGGCTGTAAGCAGCCAGGCGATTTCTTCTCCAATTGTGCACCGCTTCCCCTCGGCGAAGCGGTGCAAGGGTTGTTTCACCGGCTTGGCATCCGGCCGCACATGAAACTTGTGCTCGGCGTACTTCCTTGGAACCCCTGCCATGTCTTTTGGAGACCATGCAAAGATGTCCCGATTCTCACGGAGGAAGTCCACGAGCTCGCCTTCCTATTTGGTGCTGAGGTTAGCATCGATGGTGACGCACTGCTTGGGGGTTCGCAGGGTCGGGTGGCACCTGCTTGGTCTCCTTGGCCGGCTTGAACGAGCCCTTGCCGGCCGACTGGGATGGTGGAATAGGGATCGCCAGCTGCTCGGTAGCCTGAGCCACGAGCCGGTCGATCTGCCTCTTCTCCTCAGCAATCACCAGGGCGTCGGCCAGACGGCTAGTGTCTTGAGCGCACTCGAGCGACTTCTTGTAGTCGCCAGCAATGGTAATGATGCCCTTTGGACTTGGCATCTTCATCTAGATGTAGGCGTAGTGGGGGATGTCCATGAATTTGGCCAGAGCCGGCCTGCCCAGCAACACGTAGTAGGGGCTGTTGAGATCCACAACCTCAAACTGGATTGGTTCTCAGCGGAAGTGCGCCTTGTCACCGAAGAGGACATCCAGCAGGATTTTGCCGATCAGCGAGTAGGACCGTCCCGACACAATACCATGGAAGACAGTGCTGGTCGGCTGGAGGTCCTTCTCCTTTAGCCCATGATTGAGTAAGGTGTCGTGGTAGAGGATGTTTATGCTGCTGCCGTCGTCGATCAACACCCGGGAGAATCGGCAAGTGAGCTTCTTGGTGGCGAAGGTGGGGTCGAGGAAGAGTGCGTATGAGTCAGGGTTCGACATCACCACATGATGGTCAGCCCGGCTCCACGTAATGGGCTTTTCAGACCAATGCATGAATTGAGGAACCGGGGGACCGTGGCGTTCACCTCACGCCAGCGTTGTCGCTGGCTGTGCTTGTCATCACCCTCGCTGGTGAAGACGAAGTAAGCTTCCTCTTGGTGGGGGTACTCGTCGTGGAGGCGGCCGTCGTTGTGAGGCGGCGGTGGTGGAGTCGGAGCCGGCCCAGGAGCCGAAGCACGAGGCGCAATAGCTGCCCCTCGGGGAGCCAGCAGAACCTCTCCTCGTGACAATCACTATGCAAAGCTGCATTGTCAGAGGGTATGAGTGGCCGGCTTCGCCCTAGTATGCATCTTGCATGGCGCGTCGAGCATTTGCTCGAATGTGAGCTTAGGCTGCCAGTTGTTCTTGCTGGTCCACTCCCGCTGAGAGTCGGCTTGAGTAGCCGCCACATCTTCCTCCACGCTAGCCACCCGCTTGCTTGCGGAGCGCGAATCGAGTTGATCCACCTTGCGCTTGTTGTTCTCACCGCCTCGGTTGTCGCCAACCGACTTGGGAGTAGTCGGCATGGGGACAATTTTGTCTGAGGCGGTGACCTTGACCCGCATCACGGAGTCGGCCGTGGCGTACTTGTCCGCCTTTGCCATGAGCACCGCCAGAGAGGTGGGCTCAGAGCACATGAGCTTGTGCTTGAGTAGAGTGCCGTCTCGGCAGCCGTCAGTGAAATATTGAATGGCATGTACCTCATGCACTCCTTCACAGGAGTTGCGCAGCTCCGTCCAACGCGTAACGTAGTCACGAAGGAGTTCGTCCGGCCTTTGGACGCACATGGCCAGCTCGCGAGGCCGATCAGAGCGCTTGTAGGTGCCAATGAAGTTGCAGACGAACGCCTCCTCGAAATCAACACAAGAGTTGACGCTGTCGGCTGGAAGGCTGTTGAGCCATGTCCTAGCCGAGCCGGCCAGCATGAGTGGACGTAGCTGACTGCTACGCGCTTGTTGCCCCGAGCAATGCCGACTGCGGTAGTGTAGTCGATCAGCCAATCTTTTGGCTTGGCTATGCCGTTGTACTTGGGGGTGTCCCTAGGGAGAGTGAAGCCTCTAGGAAATCGCTCCCCTCGGATCCGAGGGCCGAAGCACACCGGACCAATGGGACCAGCCTCCTCAAGGAGGGCCGACTGCGCCAGGAGGTTGAGGCGTCTGCGAGCATCGTTGTCGTTGTGTGTGACGCGAGGGCCGATCCGGGCCGAGATCGGAAGGGTGTCATGGGAGCTTGTGGCGTTGGCCCCCTCCCGATACTTCGGAGGAGGAACCTCACGCACCAAATCCCCCTCATCGCCACCATCTCTACGACGCCGGCCCGAAGATGGCTCGCTCTGGCGCAGAGAACGCGTGTATTGACTGCCCTTGCCCTTCCGTCCGGAAGTGCGATGCGAGGAAGAACCCTCGGCATGATGACGACCGCTGGGGTTGCGGTGTGCTCCGGGATCGGCTCCCGGAGATACCGACTATGCATGACCAGGGTCAAGAAGAGACTACTTCTCATTTGCGGCATCAAGGAGACCCTTGACCCGCTTCTCTTGAAGGACGCACTCCTCGCCCTCCAAACTTGGCATTTCTGCGATGGCCGCCTGAGCAGCCCGCAAGTTGGTCGCGAGGGTATTGTAGATGGGCTGCTTGCCACCTAAGATATCGGCAATGACCCGGCCGCGGCCGCGGACCGTGCCGAGCCGGCTAGGACCATCAGCAGCCGGAGTGAGGCCGTAAGCAGAGTTATACTCGTGCTGCGCGGCCTCCATCCGGCGGTTGGCAGCGGCGATGATGATGCCCTCCTCCAGGATCTTCCTGTGGGCTTCCTCGAGCGAGGCCCGAGCATCGGTGGGGTTTGCGGAGGTTGCAATAGGCGTCTTCAAGCTGGCAAGGGCAGCATGAAGCGTGTCGGAAGCACCCACAGTGGGGGTCAGCCGCCTCTACTGACACCTTGTCGTGTGGCTTGCTGGTGCCGTCGCCAATGACCATCACCTCCATGAGGTTGGAGACGACAGTGGCGAGGTGCGGGGCAAGACAGCCCGCAGACGATGATGGTCCATCGAAAACAAGCACCTCGCTAGGGTACTCATCATGCGTAGGTGCGTCCTCAAGGGAGAGCATGCTGAAGTTAACACAAAGCGCATCGATATCGATGCCCTCGCCGAGATAGCGAGGCTCATCGTCGAGGCGCAAGTTGTTGAAGAGAACACCGAGGTTCGCAACCGCAGCGATGACGACACTAGGGAGCGACTCGTTGTCAGACTCCTCATCAGAGTCCATGAGACAGACTGGAACATCAACCAACATCGCGGAAACCCCCTCAACGGCAGGCTCCACGGGCCTGCTGATCGATCTGGACGCGACGCATCCGGCAGTGTTGGCGAAGGGCCCCGCCCAGAGCGTAACTTCAGCCGATGCCACGGACGACCCCACGGTGGGCACCAAATGTCGGTGTTTACTCACGACATAAACCATGGGTAGGGTGAAGAGATGAAGTGGAGACCGAAAGGACACCGACGGGCTCTGGGAACGGGGTTGGTACAAGCGAGGAACGCACGATGTACTGAGGTTCGTGCCTCTCCGTAGAGATAATACCCCTAGTCCTGCCGAAGTGTATAATGCACTAGAGTGTTACAATGGGCTCCTTGAGCTGTTCGACAGAGGAGGAAGAAGGAGCTACCGGCTCGCTACAACCTCTCCTGTATGGGTGTGTGTGTGTGTAGGATTGACCGACCCTCTGCATGGAGGGGGGTCGGGGGGTTTTATAGACTAACCCACCGACCCTCAATAAGGATAAAAGTACAAAGGTGGGACCCGACTAGCAGCCTCGCCGGCTGGCCAGGGGGTCCACAATGGTCTTGTCTTGTCACTGGAGGGGCCCGCCGGCTGCGAGGTCCCATCTGGCTATGGGACCCGTCGGCCAACCAATGAAGCTCTCGCATAAGGCCGACGCATGACACGTGTTGTACGTCCGGCGTCGTCTTGGGAGATTCGTCATGGTTTGCTAGTACGGTCGTATCCACTGTTCCCACGCCGGGTGTGGTAATGGAGTGGGTGTTTGACGGGCTGACACTGTGCGGGGATGATGGATCGGAGCCGGAGTAGGTTAGCGGCATGGTTGCTGACATTGTACCTGTCGTGCACTCCAATCATCTACCCGTGCTGACGCGTACGCAACTTTGATCGTAGGGTCTCGTCATGACCTACGACCTGATGTGACTTGAGCTGCCTTGCTGGCTAGCGGCCTCACTAGCCGGCCCAGGAACGACCGCCTCGCTTCTAGCCGGCCAGCGCGACCTAGGCGGCCAGAAGGAGGTAGCAGTCTCGACCCTAGCCGGCCATAGGGATTTGGCCGTCTCGCCCCTAGCCGGCCATAGGGATTTGGCCGTCTCGCCCCTAGCCGGCAGGGGTTTCCTAGACGGCCAGGGGGATTAGGCCGTATAGAACGAGTTGTGCTTTTCCTTCAATGTAGAAGGCAAAGGAGAAGGCTCGATGAGCCTACCCCGGGGTTAGCCCCCCATCAGTTAAGGATGTCAGTCACCAACACAAACAACATCTGGTAACTGATGGTTCGAGAATTTGTGATTTTTTCATAGTGATTTCTGCTTGGTTTCATCAGATTTTCGTTATTCTTTGGATATTTCTAATGCCAATCCACCAAAAGAGAAGAAAACCTACTTTTCCTAACGATTGGTAGGAAATATCATTTATGGAAGGAAAGCAAGGGGGGTTGGTGAAAATCAAATCAAATGGAGCAACTTTCCTAAAGACAACACAACCAACATGTGCATGAGAGTGAAAGACAACGTTCCATGCGACCGCAAGCGCTCACATGAGCAGTCGTATGGACTGCACACAGCCGCTCCTTGTCTATACAAGCAACTTTCGTGAAGGGACCATGATGACCCAGAAGTATATGGGATCAATCGTAGTTCTTTCTATAAGTAAGAGTGTTGAACCAAACAACGAGCAGAAGGAAATGATAAGCAGTTTCAGCAAGGTATTATGTGCAAGTGCTATGAGTAATAGTGATAAGTAGTTTGGTAGTAAGATAATTCGTAACAACTGACAAGTAATAATAGTAGGAAATGTGCAGCAAGATAGACCAATCCTTTTTATAGCAAAGGAGAGGCGTGAAAGTACTCTTATATGAGGCAAGCGCTCCTCAGGACACATGGGAATTTTAGTCTAGTCATGTTCATCATGTTGAGTTGATTTACGTTCGTTACTTTGATAATTTGATATGTGGGTGGACTCGTGCTAAGGTCCTGTTCTTACTTGAACAAGAAACCCAGTTATGATTACCCCCTCTCGCAAGCATTCACAACTATAAAAGAAGAATTAAGATAAATCTAACCATAGGAGGAAACGTGTGGATTCAAATGAGCCCCTCATGAAGCAACACATAAACTAGGGTTTAAGCTTCTGTCATTCTCGCAACCCTTCATCTACTTGTTACTCCACAATGCCTTCCCTTAGGCCCATAATATGGTGAAGTGTCTTGTAGTCGACGTTCACACGACATCACAAAGAGAAGCAACAACATACACATCATCAAAATATCAAACAAATAGCAACTTCACATGATTACTTATAACAAGACTTCTTTCACGTCCACAAGAACAATAGTAACTACTCACACCTCATTAACATGTTCAAGATCACACGTATAATAATGGTGATCAAGGATCTGAACATAATATATTTCACCAAGTAAACCAACTAGCATCAACTACAAGAGGTAATCAACACTACTAGTAACCCATAGGTACCAATCTGAGGTTTTGAGACAAAGATTGAATACAAGAAATGAACTAGGGTTTTATATGAGATGGTGATGGTGAAGATGTTGGTGAAGATTGGTCCTCCCACGAAGGAGGAAGCGTTGGTGATGACGATGGCTTGAATTCCCCCCTCCCGGAGGGAAGTTTCCCCGACAGAATCTCTTTGTCGGAGAGCAAAGTGGCCTCTGCCTATGTTTCCACCTCGAGATGGCATCGCTTTGGCTCAAAAGTATAATTATAATTTTTCCTAGGGTAAAACACACCATATAGGAGAAGAGGGGGGGGGGTTCGAGAGACCGGCTCGGGTCCCACAAGGCAACAGTGCATGCCGAGGGGGGTGGGCGCACCCTGTTGACTTGTGGCCTGCATGTGCCCCCCTTTGTTATATTTTTAGCCAAATAATTCTTATACATTCCATAAAAATTCTCCGTGAAGTTTCATTTCATTTGGAGTCTAGTGATTTTTCAGCCCTTTTCATGGTTTTCAGGTCGAGAATTCGAGTTTCAAGTAATTTCCCTCCTTGTGATGTACTTTGCACATTCAGAGAGAAAGGCATCAGAATCGTATCATAATGAGGAACAATGGACAAGAATAACATAAATATCAATAAGAATTCATGATGCAAAATGGATGTATCAACTGCTCCAAGCTAAGACCTCGCTTGTCCTCAAGCGAAAGCCGAACTCGATAATAATAACGACATAATTTGAGACAGAGGTGTTGATA
The DNA here is from genome assembly GCF_904849725.1 of Hordeum vulgare subsp. vulgare. Classification (NCBI taxonomy): domain Eukaryota; kingdom Viridiplantae; phylum Streptophyta; class Magnoliopsida; order Poales; family Poaceae; genus Hordeum; species Hordeum vulgare. Next base: position 261,203,016 of record NC_058518.1, on the reverse strand, counting down.
AAAACATAATATAGACATTAACATAGCAGCAAGTTTTTTCATCATATACTTCTCATAAACAAGTAACAATCTATTCACAATTGTTGAAGTATGAAGCGTAAACTTTTTTAACAAACAAATTATGTTCTTAGTCATCGAAACAATCATAATTCATCATATTTTAGAGGAGAGTCTATGTAAGAGCTTTCATATTAGCAAGTTCACATACTCAACTATCATTTAGTCTTCTACGATTACTCACACTCATTGCATATTTTTGGAACTAATGTTTTCTTCAGACACATAGGAAGATAAAGTCTTTATTGTTTTGCCACCAACTTATTTACCTCAAGGGTAATGTCAACAATAATGGTTCATGATCTCCTACATTCAAGTGGATATATATATATATATATATATATATATATATATATATATATATATATATATATATATATATATCTGGATCTATTTCTAACACATGACGCCTAGAGAATTAATAGGTTGGAATAAGGATAAACATGATTGACTCTTTCACAAAAGTAAATTCGTGAAGATAAAAGACATGCCCTTCACAAAGGGAGGCAGAGGTTTTCATGCACTTTTAAGTTGGATGTGCAAACAATTAATGCAAAGGAACATCACTTTATATTGCTCCTTATGATAGCAAACTTTATTATGCAATCTCTCACTTTTATTTCTTTGCCATCACAAGATCATACAAAGCTTATTTTCCCTTTCAATAAAAGATCATACATGTTTAGGAGCAATTTTTATTGCTTTATGCACCGATGACAACTTACTTGAAGGATTTTACTCAATCCATAGGTAGATGTGGTGGACTCTCATGGCAAGAAACTCGGTTTAAAGGTTATGGATGCACAAGTAGTATCTCTACTTAGTGCGGAATTTTTTGGCTAGCAGAATATCTAAATCGAGCACCCCATGTTAGGGGATCCATGACAAAATAAGTTCTATGTGAATGTAAACTATGATGATCGTTACATTGTCTTCCATGTCCAACATCAACACTTAAACATCATATAATATTTGGTGGGGGCTCACAATCATAAAAGATGGCCAAGATATTGTATTTATGTGTGAATCTCCTCTCCTCTATCATAATCTTGCAAATATTGTATCAATGAATAATATTATGTTTGTTTATTCCCAACAACTTCTATCACTTATACTTTTTCTATGTGAAGTCATTACTCATCATGGGATTAGCATATGATCTTTTTATTTATTTTATTTCAATGATATGATGATAGATGCATGAGAGTGAAGCACACAAACTTAACTAATCTTTATTATATAAATCTCACACTCAGTTACAAGGATAGATAGACCTCAAAGCAAAAATTCTAAGCAAATCCAAGAAAATCTAAAATTTTATTTCTCTAAATCATGACATAACTAAAGATCAAACTCAGATTGATGGTCATGATAAAAGTTATGGTGATACGATACCGGGGCACCTCCCCCAAGCTTGGAACAAGCTAGGGGTGGTGCCCATACCCATGTACTCAAGCGTCCTTATTGGGTGATGAAGGTGATGAGGTAATAGGCTTGTCCTCGTATTCCATGTCATAGGTTCCCTGTTGAAGAAGGAAGAGTTCATCTCTGAAATACGTAAAATTGTAGCTATACTCATCCTCTTGAAACAAGTTTTGTACTCACAATTTTGGTTTTGCACATCATAAATTTGAGCATGAAGATCTTGTAGCCTATCATGGATCTTGAAGATCATCTCCACAATCTCATCGATGTCCTTCTTATTCTTACGAATAGCATCCGTAATCATGGAGTGATTGGAGCCGAGCCCACGCTGCACCATCCCTTGGCACTTGAAGATATCATGCTCCACTGCTGCGAGCCCGACCTTCTCGCTTCCCTCCTTCTTTGGACATTGTACGTCACGGATATGAAGCACCCCTCATCCATCCAATGGTTTCAGGGTGTTTCATCACCTCCAAGAGGTAAAGGGTTGATGACCTTCTCGAAGAACTTGTCCTTGGAGGAGCTTGATGTTATCATGGCGATCTAGATTTGTGAGAAAAATAACTCGAAATAAGAACATAGGAGAAAGTCGTGATGCGGTGGTTAAAATAGACGGGAGTATACATAATGGTTTTTTCTAGGTCAGAATACGAGTCTAGGAAGAAAATGGAGTCCTCGACGCACAAGAGGGCCCCAACAGCTATCACGACGCGCTGAGTGGGGGTGGGCGTGCCCTATTGGCTTGTGCCTCCCTCGTGGGCCCAATGAGTGATTTTTATTTTTGGGTATTTTCTAAAATACCAAAACAAATAGAAAATATTTCTTTGGAAGTTTTGGACTCGATTTACTTAATGTATCACATACCTACCCCTTTTTCAGCTTTGTAGTGCGTTTCGGAAGGTCTCTTTTATGTGTTCTTCTCGAGTCATAACTTGGGATAATATTAGTTTGAACATTGATGAGCGCACCTAAGATATATTGTTTATTTTTCTACCCATTTACCACTCTCAATTTTTTCCTTCGAAGTTGTTAATCTTTATAGCACCAGAGTGATAGACCTCCTCCACGACATAAGGACCTTCCCATTTGGAGAGAAGTTTACGTGCAAAAAAATCTGAAAGGAGAATTGTACAAAAGAACTAGGTCTCCTGCATTGAATTGTCATGCCATATTTTAACTTTCTCCTTAAACAACTTGGCATTTGCATAAGCTTGTGTCCTCCATTCATCTATTGAACTAATATCAAATAACCTCTTTGCACTGGCAAGTTTAAAGTCATAGTTAAGTTATTTAATTGCCCAATAAGCTTTATGTTCTAACTCAAGAGGTAAATGGCATGCTTTCCCATAGACCATTTTATAAGGGGACATTCCCATGGGATTTTTATAAGCAGTTCTATAAGTCCATAAAGATTCATCAAGTTTCTTAGACCAATTCTTTCTAGACCTATTAACAATCTTTTGCAGAATTAATTTTATTTCCCTATTTGTCAATTCAACTTGAGCACTAGACTAAGGATAATAAGGTGATGCAATTCTATGGTTAACATAATATTTAGCTAGAAGTTTACGGAAAGTACCATGAATAAAATTGTGAACCACCATGAGTCATTAATACCAAGGGACTCTAAACCTCGGGAAAATAATATCTTTAAGCATTTTAACAGAAATGTTATGATCAAGACTACAATTGGAATAGATTCTACCCACTTAGTGGCGTAATCAAAGACAACTAGAATACGAGTATACCCATTAGAAGAAGGAAAAGGTCCCATATAATCAAAGCCCCAAACGTAAAATGGTTCAATAGCAAGTGAATAATTCATAGGCATTTCATGACATCTACCAATGTTAATAATTATTTGACATTCATGAGAAAAGAGGACATACTTGCGAGCATCTTTGAAAAGAGCAGGCCAATAAAAACCAGATTATAGTACCTTGTGTGCAGTTCTCTCACCAGCATGGCGTCCTCCGTATGCCTCAGAGTGACACTTCCGTAGGATCTATCCCCGTTCATGCTCAGGTACACAACGTCTAGTAACACCATCTTCTCCTTCTTTATAAATATGTGGGTCATCCCAAAAGTAATGTCTTAAATCATAGAAAAACTTTTTATTTTGTTGGTATGTGAAGCTAGGTGGTACATATTTAGCAACAACGTATTTAGCATACTCTGTATACCAAGGGGTATTGTGTGAAGCATTTATAACAACGAGTTGCTTATCATTAAATGTATCATCATTAGGAAGTGGATCATTAAGAACATTTCCATCCTAGACAATTTATCCCCTACAACGTTTTCAGGTCCCTTCCTATCTACGGTATGCAAATCAAATTATTGAAGTAAAAGCACCCACCTAGTAAGTCTAGGCTTAGCATCCTTCTTTTCCATAATATATTTAATAGCAGCATGATCAGTGTGAATAGTAACTTTGGAATCAACAACATAATGTATAAACTTATCACATACAAACATAAAACTGCTAAAAATTCCTTGTCAGTAGTAGCATAATTTCTTTGAGTGTTGTCTAGGGTTTTACTACCATAATGAATAGCATTCAATTTATTGTCTACTCTTTGCCCTAGAACAACACCAATAACATAAGCACTAGCATCACACTTAATATCAAATGGTAAATTCCAATCAGGTGGTTGTACAATAGGTGCAGAAATCAATGCTTTCTTAAGTATTTCAAAGGCTTCTACACAATCATCATAAAAAACAAAAGGAATATCTTTCTTAAGAAGATTAGTTAGTGGCCTAGAAATATTTGATGAAGCCCCTATAAAAACGAGCATGACCTAGAAAACTTCTTATACCTTTGATATCTTTAGAACATGACATTTTCTCTATTGCATCAAGTTTAGCTTTTTTCTACATCAATGCCTCGTTCACAGGTTTTATGCCCAAGCACTTTACCTTCATTCACCATAAAGTGACTCTTATCCCAATTCAAGACAAGGTTAGTTTCCTCGCATCACTGTAAAACCCAATCAAGGTTGGTCAAGGAATCATCAAAAGAAGTCCCGTACACGGAACAATCATCCATGAAAACCTCACCATTTTTTTCACAAAAGCAAAATAATATAGCAGTCATGCATCTTTGAAAGGTAGGAGGTGCATTACATAAACCAAAAGGTATATGTCTATAGGCATAAGTTCCAAAGGGGAATGTGAAAGTAGTTTTCTCTTGATCCTCTTTTGAGACATATATTTGAGAGAAACGAGAATATCCATCAAGAAAAAAAGTGTGTATGCTTAGATAACCTTTCTAACATATGATCAATAAAAGGCAAGGGATAATGATATTTTCTAGTAGCTTTGTTTAATTTCTTGAAATCAATTACCATCCTATAACCACTCACGATTCTTTGTGGAATGAGTTCAGTTCTGTCATTAGGAACAATAGTTATACCTCCTTTCTTAGGAACACAATGAACATGCCTTACCCATCTACCATGAGAATTAGGATAAATTATACCTCCCCTAGAATCTTTAGTATTTCAGTTCTTACAACTTCCTTCATCTTATGATTTCGGCAACGTTGATGATCAACGACAGGTTTAGCATCTGGTTCAATATTAATCTTGTGCTAACATAGAGTGGGGTTTATGCCCTTAAGATCATCAAGAGTATATCCAATAGCATCCCTATGCTTCTTTGGAGTTTTAAGTAATCTCTTTTCTTTATTCTCTGAAAGGTTAGCACTAATAATAATAGGATATATCTTCTTTTCATCAACATAAGCATATTTCAAAGTATCAGGTAATTGTTTTAGATCAAACACGGGATCTCCCTTGGGTGGAGGAGGATCCCCTAAGATATCAAATGGTAAGTTGTGTTAAGAATAGGTTTTTGTCTGAGAAATATATCGTCTATCTTGTTTCTTTCATTCATATGCATATCGTTTTCATGGTCTAGCAAATATACTTCTAAGGGATTAGTAGGAGGCACAACAAGACCAATAATTTCATCCTTACTTGGTAATTCTTTCTCATGTGATTGTCTACCAAACTTGAAGAAATTAAATTCATGAGACACATTACCAAAGCTTACTTTGACCTTTGGAGTAACACAATTAATTTCAGCATTAACAATATACAAGAAAGGGCTACCAAATATAACTGGATAAAATTTATCTTGTTCTGAACCAAGCACTGAGAAATCAGTATGGTATTTAGTCTTTCTACACAAGACATCAACATCTCTAACAATCCCAAGCGGTGAAATAGTGTCTTTGTTTGCAAGTTTAATAGTGACATCAATATCTTCAATCTCAGCAGATGCTATATCATGCATAATTTCTTGGTATAAGGTGAAAGGTATGGCACTAACACTAGCGCCAATGTCACAGAAGCCATGAAAGCAATGATCTCCAATTATAACGAAAACAACGGGCATTCGAGTAATTAATTTGTTTTTGTCTAACTCACCCCGCTTGTTTCTAATAGTTTTGGCAATTTTAGTAGCTTCAGCGCAAAAGTAAGTAACCTGACCATCAATATTATCAACTAGGAGATCTTTAACCATAGCAACATTCGGCTCAACATTTATTTGTTCAGAAGATTTGGGTGTTCTAACATAACTTTTAATAACCACAATTTTGGAGTTAGCATGCTCCTTAATTATAACAGGAAAATGTGGTTTCTCAATGTAAGCAGTAGGTACAACTAGATCAACATGATAAACAATCGTTTCCTCTTTAACATTAACAGGTTCCTCTGATGTTTTTTCAGTAGGTCGATGATATTTCATCCACTCCTCCCTAGGGATATCAACAAAAGTAGCAAATTATTCACAAAAGAAGCTAAAATCTCATAATCAAGCCCATATTTATTGCTAAACTCATAGAAGGTACCGGTTTCGATAAACGAGTTAACATAATCAAATTAAGCTTTATACCTGACTCTTTAGCTTTGTCGAATTCCCAATCTCCATAGTTGTGTTTAATTCTTTCGAGAAGATCCCATTTGAATTCAATAGTCCTCTTCATGAAGGAACCAATAGAAGAAGAATCGAGTTGTAATTGATCATTATGAGAAGCCGAGCATAAAAGTTTTGTATGAGAGGCGATTTCCTATGCATGGTGGTAGCCACAGACCCTTTGGAATAAGTGCCTTTTCTTGATATATGAGGTGTTGAGTTTCAATGACATTGGCACAAGTGCATTTTTATTGATATAAATGACCTTTTCTCACCTGTCCCTGTGTTTTTATTACCTTTTTGACACAAGTGTCTTTCCGTTGTGTAGAAATGGCATTTTCTCACTTCTCTTAGTCTTTTTTGCTTTCCTATTTAACATAATTGCGTGTTTGCTTGCGTGACTTATCCAAATTCACGACATTTTCATTATAGAGTTATTTTTCATAGTGCAAAATAATTTAACAAAATAATTAGAGATAAAAGTTGGGGCCGTGTGTAGCTACCACCATGGGCAGCAAATTATTTCCAAATTTTGTATAATCATTTCTCTTGAGAGCTCATGGTTGGGACAAGTGTGCATTATAGATTTAAGCCTCCCCCAAGCTTGAGCGGTGCTTTCTCCTTCATAAGGCCAGGCATTATATATAAAGTTCCGATCACGATGAACTAGATGCATATGGTAAAACTTTTGATGAAATTCCATCTTCAAACGATTCTAGTCCCATGATCCAACATTATCCAATAGCTTGTACCACATCAATTATTTTCCCGCCAAAGATAAATGGAAAACCTTATTCTTAACTTTATCTACAAATAAACCTGCAAGCTTAAACAATCCACAAATCTCATCGAGATATATCAAGTGGTAATCATGATGAGTTGTACCATCATATGGATTAGTTATTTATTTCTCTAACATACCCGAAGGTATCTCATAATAAGTATTTTCAGTAGGTTCAATAGGTTGTAGGTACAACCTTTTCCACTTCCATTCGAGGTGTAGATGCCTTGAACTAGCCACTCAAAGGGTGACCGTCCATAGTAACAAGCAAGAGTAAATTTCAACACGTACCGAAAATATTTCCTTACCAATGTCCACTTACCAAAGGTGCTTCACTCCTCGGAAACGATGCTAGAAAAGAGTCCTAATGACCCACAAGTAAAGGTGACCGATCCCATTCCATTCGATAAGTAAGAGTGTCAAACCCAACAAGGAGCAGAAGGAAATGATATGCAGTTTCAACAAGGTATTCTCTACAAGTGCTATGAGTAACAGTGATAAGTAGTTTGGTAGCAAGATAATTCGTAACAAGTGACAAGTAACAATAGTAGGAAGTGTGGAGCAAGATAACCAATCCTTTTTTAGCAAAGTACATGCCTCAAAGTACTTTTATATGAGGCAAGCGCTCTCGAGGACACATGGGAATTTCTGTCTAGTCATGTTCATCATGTTGAGTTGATTCACATTCATTACTTTTATAATTTGATATATGGGTGGACCGGTGCTAAGGTTCTGTTATTACTTGAAAAAGCAACCCACTTATGATTACTCACTCTCACAAGCATCTGTAACTATGAAAGAAGAATTAAGATAAATCTAACCATAGCATGAAACGTGTGGATCCAAATCAGCCTCTCATGAAGCAACACATAAACTAGGGTTGAAGCTTCTATCACTCTTGCAACACATCATCTACTTGTTACTACACAATGCCTTCCCTTTGGCCCATAACATGGTGAAGGGTAGTGTAGTCGATGTTCACACGACACTACTAAGAGAAGCAACCACATACACATCATCAAAATATCGAACGAATATAAACTTCACATGATTACTTATAACAAGATTTCTCCCATGTCCTCAGGAACAATAGTAACTACTCAGAACTCATAAACATGTTCATGATCAGAGGTATAATAATGGTGATCAAGGATCTTAATACAATATCTTTCACCAAGTAAACAGACTAGCATCAACTACAAGATGTAATCAATACTACCAGTAACACAGAGGTACCAATCTGAGGTTTTGAGACAAAGAATGAATACAAGATATGAACTAAGATTTGAGAAGAGATGGTGCTGGTGAATATGTTGATTAATATTGGTCCTCCCATGAAGGAGGAAGCATTGGTGATGACGATGGCTTCGAGTTCCCCTCCCGGAGGGAAGTTTCCTCAATAGAATCTCTCCGCCAGAGAGCAAAAGAGCTTCTGCCTAGGTTTCCTTCTCGAGATGGTGGAGATTTGTTCCAAATGTATCATTATTATTTTTTCTAGGGTAAAACACACCATATAGGAGAAGATGGGTGTCGGGAGACCTGCTGGGGCCCAACAAGGCAATAGGGCGTGCCCGTGGGGGTGGGCACGCCCTGTTGGCTTGTGGCAAGCAGGTGACCCCCCCTCTGGTATATTGTGGCCCAATAATTCTTATATGGTCCATAAAATTTCTCCTGAAGTTTTAGGTAATTTTGTGTCTAGTGTATTTCAGCCTTTTTCTTTGTTTTGATGTCCAGAATTCCAGTTTCCAATAATTTCCCTCCTTGTGATGTAGCTTGCATATTGAGAGAGAAAAGACATGCAAATTGTATCATAATTAGAAATAATGGACAAGAATAATAAAAATATCAGTAATAATTCATGATGCAAAATGGACGTATCTGACCACATGGAGAAGAGAACCCTAGCCACCGCCGTACCATCCATAAGAGGAGAAGAGAGGATCTAAAGAACTAACGAAGACCATCCTATTTCTGGTTCTTTCATCTCCATCATCATCATCACCCCTTCACTATTTTAAGAGGGATTGCAGTTTGTAAAATCTACTCCATCTCATATGATATCAAGACTATTTTGAGTACCATTCTATAACACTATGGATCCTCCCAATATTATTGATATGGTTTTCATGGGTTCTATCTCTGTTGTGACTGATTCCCCTTTTATGATGTGTGAGTAATTCCGGTGTGGGAGATGTAGGTAAGTGGTAAAATTGATAAGTGCCTATCCTATATGTCGTCATTTGAATTCGTAGTAGTATGATCTACTTAGTATGTTGTCATATTGTGGTGAATTCTATGCGTGTTGTCCAATTTAAGGGTGCAAGAAACACGATCTCAAGACCTACACCTATGACACATATTGTTTAGGAACTTTATAACATTTGACGTGATACGTGGAAATATCTATGAGAACCAAAGATAGTATTAGATAACGGTGATCCATTGAACTTAATGCTTGGTTCCGGTCTTATGACCTTAATTATGGAACGACCACTTTGTGGTAACACAGAAGTAGGACCATAGAATGAAATGTAACCCCTACAGGAGGAGTTTATTAACCCCAGGGAAAACTGCTCACAAAACACTTATACCAAGTGCTATGAGTACAATACGAGGTAACTACTTACCGTCGCTGTGTCATAATTCATCTATTCTTATCATGAACTGAAATCTCTCCACACCTAATCTCTTCATCGCAGGAAATACGATCTATATTTCTATTCTTGTTATTTACTTCCACTAGTTGATTTAGTAGACACTTTTGAACTATCTTTATATTAACATATTTGGTTTATCCTTTATCCAGGATAGTAATAGTATTTGTAGAAGTTCAAGCAGTTATTTCACACAATAAGTCTGACACCTTATGTGTGATAGAAATGCCTCCATAAGTACTTTCCTCTACTCTTTATTGGGACGATTACTGATACGTCTCCAACATATCTATATTTTTTGATTGTTCTATTCTATAATATTATCATCCTATGATACTTTCTTGGTGTTTATATACCAATTAATATTATTTTTGGGCACTAACCTATTAACCAAGTGCGAGTTGCTGTTTCTTTTTGCATGTTTTTGGCTTTTCAGGTTTACGATACCAAACGGAGTCCAATTGCCCCAAAACCGTTTTATGTTTTTTCTGTACTGAAAGAAGACTTGGAAGCTTCAAAAGGAGGCCGAAGGCCGCACGATGGAACCACCACACAACAGGGCACGTGTAGCATCGCAATTTTTCCTAATTGGGAATGTTTTACATTGTAGCTAAGCATCTATGCATATTGATTGAAATAAAGTTGGCATTTGAATTCTTTCGACTTTCGATTTTTTTGCATTTCCATTTTTCCTCACACGAGAAATGCCGGGAAAAATAATCTCTTGCACGCAAGAGAGAGAGCGGAGGAAAATGACCGTGCAAAGTGCGGGGCGTTTCTGAAATGTGTGGATCCAAGAAATCCAAAGTTTATTTGCGAAAACATTTGCAAAAAGAAAATAAAGCATTTAGGGAATTTCTGAAAAAAAACATTTTTTTAAAGTTTTTATTTTTGTTTTGGAAAAATGTTATTCGAGTAGAGGATATTTTTCTGAATTTTTTGGTATATAATACCCCATATTAAATATTTTGTTTGTTTCCTTTTTATTCCTTTCTAATTTTCTGTTTCGGAAAAAGACTAAAATAAGAAAAGTTTTTTTAAAGGAAACCGCAGCCAGCGCGTTTTAAGCTGTGGGCCGAATCCCCCAAAGCCCGGGATCCCGATCCCCTTACGGATCGGCTGGCCGACCCCGAGATCCCCAGCCCCTCTCCCTGCCAGGTGGGTCCCACCACCCGACCGCATCCCCCACCTCAGTCACCTTCCTCCTCTCCCCCTTCCAAACCTACACCCGAGCCCGAGTCCCCAGGTTCGTCGGGATCCACCCGGATCCCCTGCTCTTCCCTTCCCGAGCCCCCACCCCGCCTATAAAAGCTGCTCCTCTCCCCCGCACTCCGTTCCACCCGCCGCCGCCGCGCCCAAGCTCCGCCCCCGTCGCCCCTTGCTGCCCTCGCCGGAGTCACCCGAAGCCGGTCACCTTCGGCCACCCGAGGCACCACCTCTGGCCACCCCGACACCGCCCCGATGCCACCATCATGCTCGCCGCCCTCGCCCGCACCCTCTGGAGCTCTCGCCGCCGCCGGAAAACCTCTGCAGCGCCGTCCCCGACCTCGCCCGAGCCGCCGCCGCCGTCAAGCTCCTGCCGGAGTTCATCCCGCCGGTGAGCACCCCACCCCTCCTCAGTAACCGTTGGATCTTTAACCGACGCGCTAGATTAGTTCCTAGATACCCCTTCGGTTTTCTAACAAAACCGCTCGGTTTTTATTTACTTAACTATTAGCCGAAGCGGGTTCTTGTTAGGCTTCGGCCGTTTGCTCCTAACATCAGCAACACACACCCCCGCAGCCATACACAGAGCGCCACGTGTACCCCCCTGTCCGTTAGCTATTGCTTTCTTTTTTTTCTGTTTAGTTCCAAAAAACAGAATAGTTTCAGTTTTGTTTTGACCATAGTTTTTGATTCCGAAGTCCAATGATGTTGATTCTTGTTCCAGTAGATCCCAATTTTTATGTAGTTGTTAAAACCATATAAGTTGTCTATGTTTGAAATTTTCAAATTTGTATTAGATCAGATTTAGTTTAAACCTTGTTTTGCTTATTCCAGGAGTTTAAAAAATGATTTTGAGTTGATTCTTTTTGCTACTGCTTCCTAGTGATTATATCTTACTGTGGTAGAAGTTTCAATTTTTTTTAAATATGTTTACTTGGGTTTTTAACAGAAACAATTTTCTGCCTTAGTGACGTGTATTGAATTCTTTCACTTAGGCCATAGCAAACTTTTACTCGTCATGTTATTTTTACTTGTTGCTTGATTGTAGTGCTTATGGTGTGTATTTTGTTTGTATCGGTAGATCACCCGGAGTGTGAAGCTTGTTACTTAGAAGCGCTCGATCAAGACAACTATCATCAAGGTAAGTCATTTTGATCATTCTATTTCCTATGTTTTCGATGCATGGTAGTTTCACCTTTCTTTGCCCAATTGCATGCTGCTTAGGTACTTGGAAATTTTAGTATAGGTTGTAGTATCATGTGGTAGGCACACAACAACCCCGATACTTGGCCCCGGGACGACAAATTTCTTATTGCTATGCTTGAGTAGACGGGTTTTCGGTTGAGTGCATAACACGAGTGATGCGAGGTTGATTAAATAATCAAGACCGGTTAAGACAAGATTTTCAAGACCTCAGACGCAATGCAACTCTGGGTGAAGGACGGTTGATCGGCGCCCTGGAGAAACCAGTGGATGACCCGGGATGCTGGAGACGGCCATGACATCCTGCGGAAAGCTTCACCCAGGCTCGAAGGGACGGACGGAGACTTCAAGACCTAAGGATTACCTGCACAGCACCACAAGTCATTATGGGCTCTGGCTTGGTTGGACAACGCGGCAACTCTAGACAGGCGGTGCTAGCAGATGTAGAAGAACGGTAGGAATGGATGGGCACCGACAGGGATTCAGAGGGACCCGTTGAAAGACCATGTTTTGATCATCCGGTCTTCAAACACCTTGAAGTGCGAGGACATACTCGGAGGCGATCAAATCTTGTGGGGAACGCGTGCAAAACTCTGCAGAGTACTCAAACCTAATCGATTAGCCGTGTCCACGGTCATGGACATCTTGAGCCAAAGGAACTGAAGTTATCTGGATTTCTCAACACCATCAAATATACTTGATGAGGGTAATATTGATAACTTGGGTATGAGAACTGGTTGGCGGAAGCATCTCATTAACAACCAACAAACAATGTAGTAATATTTTGCTTCTAGCCCCTCTTGTTGTAGGATAAAATCAGCTTTATGCAAAACTCATAGCCCCACCGGCCAAATATGCATGTAGAGATAGTTGCTTATTATTTTACTCCTCTCTTTGATGACTTGCCGGCATATTCCATATGCTGACCTACACGGCTGCAACGTATCATGTTGCAGAGTACTTTTCCGTCCAGGAGTGAGGCTACGATCTACGCTCAGCGACATGCCGTGGAGTCGGATGGACTCGTCTACCTGATGCTTCCGCTAGTCTTCGTTAGATATCTCATGAGATGGCCTTCAGCCACTTTATTGTAATCCTTATTTGTAATAAAGTACTCTTTATGAGATTTCGATTAATAAGGCCGTGTGATTGAACTCTTGAATATATACATTATGTACTGAGTGTGTACCAGCATGATCTTGGGATGGTACGGAAACACCAGAGGCTTGACTCGTCTTGATTCGGGTCGCTACAGCACGCCCAAGGGGGTGGTCGCCCCCTAATGAGTGGTGGGCCCCCGGGTGCCTCCGCACATCCCTTTTCATCCTATGAATTCACAAATATCCCAAATTATCTAGGGAGCCACACGAAACACTTTTTCCGCCGCCTCAAGTCTCTCTTCCGCCGTGAGGCCATATGGAGCCCTTTTCCGGTGCCCTGCCGGAGGGGGGATGAATCACGGAGGACCTCCACATCAACCTTGCTGCTCCCCATGGTGATGTGTGAGTATTTTACGAGAGACCTACGGGACCCTAGTTAGTACGTAGATCTCTCTCTCTCTCTCTTCAATACAATGATCATCACACCTTGGCTTTGATCCATCTAAGGTAATCCTTGTTGGAGATCGCTGCATGGGAAACAAAAAGTTTCCTACGCTCACCAAGATCACTCTATGGAGACTAACATCTACGAGAGGGGGAGTGCATCTACATACCCTTGTAGATGCCTAAGCGGAAGCGTTGAGAAACGCGGTTGATGTAGTCGAACATCTTCACGATCCAATCACGATCCATCCCGCGATCCGATCACGAACATCCTGATCAAGTGGCGAACGAACGACACCTCCACGTTCAGTACATGTGTAGCTCGATGATGCCTTCACTTCCTTGATCCAGCGAGCGATGGTCAAGTAGAGGCTGAGTTCTCCGGCAGCACGACAACATGGTGGTGGTGGTGGTGGTGGTGCGATCTCGACAAGGCTTCGTCAGGTGCTACAACGATCGCGACGTTCTTGTATTGGTGCGTTGTAGTGGGTTGAATCTAGCAGAGTTCTATATCCCAATGACAGAAAGGGACAAGGAAACATCCTTGTATGGTTGCCACTAAGGATAAACCAATAGGGTTAGTTCACACTGATTGAATTATCTTTGTCTACATCATGTTATTATTCTCCAAACATTACTTTGTTTTACTTAATACTCTAGATGCATGTTGGATAGCGGTCGATGGGTGGGCTAATAGTAATAGGTGTAGGCAGGAGTCGGCCTATTTTCTTATGGACTTGATGCCTATATATACATGATCATTGCCGTGAATATCACACAACTATGAGCTTTTCTATCAATTGCCCAACAATAACTTATTTACTGAGCGTATGCCTACTACATGAGAGATGCCGTTCGGGAAACCTATGCCCCATAGGTCTACTCACTTATAAGTTTACAAAAGTTACAATTTCCTTGCTGCCTTTATTTACTTTTTTTACTTCCTTTGCACTTTACAACTTTTATCTACCCACTTCACTTGTTTGCATATAACAAGTCCGAGGGGATTGACAACCCTCTTGCCCGCGTTGGGTCCAAGTGTTTTCTTCTTTGTGTGTAGTCGGTGAAGACTGGGCTGGTTGTTACTCCAAATGGTTCGATAAACTTTGGTTCTCTAGTGAGGGAAATACTTACCTATATTGTGCTTCATCACCCATTCCTCTTCACGAAAAACCCAACACAGATCAAGCATCAGGAAGGATTTCTAGCGCTGTTGTGGGGGAGTATCATCAACCTACTATCATGTTACTTCGCACAAGTATCATTCACTTGTTCTGCTTTTTATTTTCTTCTATATTTAGCTTTCCTCATAAAAATAAAAAATACAGACATATTTATCTTTGCTAGTTACTACTTTACTTCTTTGTTCTCTAGTTTACTTGCCCTGCTTGTTACGTTTGTTAGTTGTTTGCTTGAAGTTGATATCATGTGTGAATTTGTGAAAGTCATTGCTGACAGTGCTAGTAACTCGAAAGAGGAGAGACCAAAATTTATTTATTTGACTCATGATCCTCCTAAAATTCAAGTTCCCATAGTGATACTCACACGGTTCTAAAATCCAAAATTTATCATGTGGGTACTGAGAACATTTATTGGAAAACATGTTATTCAAGAATATTTTGAGTATTTGGTAGCTTCTCCCCATATTAAAGGAACCATACTTCATTAAACAAGTTGTTATGTGGATGCTATTTCTATGCTTATATGAAAGTTAGAGAGAATTGTTTTGCATCTTCATCCTATGCTTCAAAAGATATTATTGGGACTCCCTAGCATAGATGATCCAGAGATTAAGAAAATTGCTATTAATATCCTTAGGCATGAATTTTATTAGATAGTGCGGGAGGATGGAGATATTTTCACCTTCTATGGAATAAAATCTGAACATCCTCCTATAGAAGTGATCCTTCATAATAGAGATGCTATACGTGAGTTGGAATCTAATGACCATCGAGGGTTTAGCGAGAATATGAGGAGGAAGGTTTCTCGTGAAGACTTAATGTAAGCACTATTCCTTAAAATTTGTGACAAATTTGGATGGATTGCTAAAGGAATTAATGAAGGTTTTAGTAAGGATTGGCATGACGATGCCATTTGGGAGCCTATTAATGATGAAATTCATGTCCTATATGGTGACCCCTATGATGATGATGATGCTAGTAATGATATCGCAAATATTAAGAACATCTTTCTCCTTTGGGTTCACCAACCAGATTTTAGAAAGGTGATTTATTAAGTCAATTTTTGGAAGAGCTAGTACTAAAGGACATGAAGGGGTCCAACACTTGAATCATATGCACAATCCCTAGCTAGGGGCGTAAAACAATAGTGCTAGTTGGGAGGAAACCCAATAGTTATCTTACTATTTTTGTTTATTTACTTCATCATTGTGTGTGATAAAATGATTTTTGCCTTTGTAGTTCTTGTGTTTTTATGTTTAAATTACTGTTTTTCCCATTAAAGCCTTTGGGATGATCTGAATGATAGTAGAATTGATGCGGTGCAAAATAGAAACTTTCGCATCAAATGCATAATTTCTCTGATTTTACTCGAACTTATTTTTGATGGGAAGTTTTTACAAAGTATTGTTATAAACATTACTCATGTGTTCCTAATTATTTAGAATTGTTGGAGTTACAAAAGTATGGTACATAACTATATCATTACAGACTCTTCTGTTTTATACATATTTTGTTTTTTGCTTGCATAGTTGGCTTGTTTTGATGATGCCATGGATTGTATCGGGGTATATATGTCATGGAGAAGTTAGAATACAGTACCTTATGAAATAATAAAATATGAATCAATTTATAATAGTGGCTAAAGTATATTATATGTTTATTATACTAATGGAACTCAAGAAGTTTCTGTTGAGTTTTGTGTGCTGAAGTTTTCAAGTTTTGGGTGTTATCACGATGGGTGAAGGAACAAGGAGAGGCAAGAGCCTAAGTTTGGGGATTCCCAAGGTACGCAAAGGTAATATTCTAAGAAGACTCAAGCGTCAAATCTTTGGGATGCCCCAGAAGGCATCCCCTCTTTCGTCTCAATCCATCGGTATGCCACTTGGAGCCATATTTTTATTCATCACATCATATGAGTTTTTCTTGGAGTGTCGTTTGCTTTAGTTTTATTTTTTTGTTTTCTACAATCATTTTTATCTGAATACACCCACTTGAGAGAGACACGAGATCAGAATGATTTATTAGAATACTTTATGTGCTTCACTTATATCTTTTGAGCTTAGCAGTTTCAATCTTTTAGAGGAAAGAAGCCTATAAATTTTGAAGAAATAATTACACTCTCATTTTAACTTATATTTTGTTGAGATTTAAGAAACAACGATGGTAATTGGCATGGGTTATAAGACTAGTCCAAAAATAATAGGTATTCAATGAGTGTATAATCAAAACCACACATAGCATATGAAAGAGAAATCTTGGTTAATGATATTAATGTGGTAATGTGAAAAAGCATGAGTGCGTGATCATTGGTTAATGTAGGTATCATTAATTAGAGGTGTTAACTTTCTATTCATCCAAATATTTTTATGGAATGGTGATGATGTGTGAGCATACTTATTCCTCGTTGAAATCCTAGTGCTGTTTAAGTCAGGGGTGCGCGCTGGTTAACTCCTACCAACCTACCCCCTTGGGGCCTGCGAGTAGTCCTTTTCTTCAAGAGAGCTCATAAAATCTTGGAATAAGTATGTGAGTTCTTCATGAATAATGTGAATCCACACATTTGCTAGCCTCTTCGGTACCGTGCATTGCCCATTCTCACCTCGAGGATCGTGCAACCTTCGCCGGTGCATCCAAAACCCATGATATGATACAGTCTGTTGCACATAAACCTCCTTATATCTTCCTCAAAATAGCCACCATACCTTCCTACCTGTCATTTCTATAGCCATTCTGAGATATATTTCCATGCAACTTCCACTATCACATTATATGATTTGTACTTCCATCATCATATTGCTTTGCATGATCATATAAGCCGACATAGTATTTTGTGGCAAAGCCACTGTTAATCATTTTTATAGATGTTATGCTTGATCATTGCACATCCTACTACACTGCAAGAGGCATTCATATATAGTCATACTACAATATTTCATGTTGAGTTGTAAGTAAATAAAAGTGTGATGATCATCATTATTAGGGCACTGTCTTAGAGAGGAAAGGATGATGGAGACAATGATTCCCCCACAAGTCCGTATGAGACACCGACCAAAAAAATGAAAAAGATAAAAAAAAGGAATAATAAAATAAAAAAGAGAAAAAAGAGAAATAAATAAATAAGAGAAAACAGAGAAGGGACAATGCTACTACCTCTTTTTTCCACACTTGTGCCTCAAAGTGGCACCATGTTCTTCATATAGAGAGTCTCATGTTTTGTCACTTACATATGCTAGTGGGATTTTTTCATTATAGAACTTGGCTTGTATATTCTGATGACGGGCTTCCTCAAATGTCCGAGGTCTTCATGAGCAAGCAAGTTGGATGCACACCCACTTAGCTTTAGTTGAGCTTTCATACACTTATAGCTCTAGTGCATCCGTTGCATGTCAGTCCCTACTCCTCGCATTGATTTATATTGATGGGCTTCTCCATAGCCCGTTAATACGCCTAGTTGATTCAAGAATTTCTTCTCTAATTTCATACCTTCGAAACGTACCACCATATTCTATTCCACCTTTATGCTATATCCATGGTTCACCCTCATATATTGAGTAAGTAATAAAAAAGCTAAAGCGCGTTAAAGAGTATGATCCAATTTCTTGAATTGACACCATGGTCTTAACATTTGTATTTAGCTGGTGAGGATGGAGCTATGCTATTCTTGTATGATAAAATGAATAGGGGTGAACATTCTTTAAGGATCGTATATTTTGAAACTTGATATTATCATGCTTATGTTTATACATTGCTATGTCAATATTTATTGATTCATCATTTCTCAATGATCAAACCTGCACTAGATTACATGTTGGGTTGCATGTAGATACGTCTCAAACGTATCTACTTATCCAAACACTTTTGCTTTGGTTTTTCCCTCTAATTTGGATGATTTGATTGGAACTAACCTGGAGTGCCGTTGTTTTCAGCACAACTACTAGGGTGTTATTTTTGTGAAGAAATAAATGTTCTCGGAATTAGATGAATTTTTTTGAAATATTTCTAGAATATATCAGGAATGTTGCAGCGAAGAAGTACCAGAGGGGGGCTGCCAGTGGTCCAACACACATCAGGGCGCGCCCACCCCCCGAGCGTGCCCTGATAGATTGTGGGGTCCACGTGGCTCCTCCGACCCTAATTCGAGTCCTATAAATTCACATCTTAGGAGAAAAAAAAATCAAGGAGAAGATGTTGTCACGTTTGATGAGAGGGAGCCATCGCCACCTCGTGTTCTTCCTCCGGAGGGCAGATCTGGAGCCTGTTTTGGGCCTGGAGAGGGGAATTTGTTGCCGTCGTCATCACCAACCCTTCTCCATCAACAATTCCATGATTCTTATGATTGGGAGTGAGTAATTAATTTGTAGGCTTGGTGGATGGTGATGGGGTTTGGATGAGATTGATCATGTAATCGAGTTAAGTTGATAGGGCTTGATCCCTAGTATCCATTATGTTATGAGAATGATGTTGTTATGACTTTGCTATGCTTAATGGTTGTCACTAGGGCCCAAGTGACATGATTTTAGACCTAAACTTATTATGTTCTATCTGAATAGGAAAATGTTTAGATCCTATATTGCAAGTTGTATGAACCTATTACGTGTTAGGATCCGCATCCCCCAAGGAGACAATAATTGGGATTCTTTTCGGTGATTGCTGTAGTATGAGGAGTTATGTATTCACTATGTGTTAATGCTTTGTTCCGGTTCTGTATTAAAAGGAGGCATTAATATTCCTTAGTTTCCATTAGGACCCTGCTGCCATGGGAGGTTAGGACAAAAGATGTCATGCAAGTTCTTATTGCAAGCACGTATGACTATATATGAATTAAATGCCTATATTATATTGATGAGTTGGAGCTAGTTCTGTGTCTCTCTAGTGTGTAACTGTTATATGATGAATGTCATCCATATCTATCCATCGCTAATCCATGTGCCTACTCTTTACATATACTCAAGTTTGCTAAGTTATTAATGTTACTGCTCCTACAAAATTGCTCTTATCACTGTTATTGTTACTGCTATTACTTGGTGTGCTACTAAAATCTTTGCTGCAAAGAGGTACTGTGACATCCTCAGCTTTTGCTACAGTGTTGGATGTAATTAAGCTACAGTAAATCTATGCAATGAATGCCATGCCATCATAAATCATATCGTTGATCCCGAATCAAAATTCGAAACTTAAAAATAAAGTCGAACGAGAAAAGTCTTATAATGTTAAAATAAAATTTTTCGGGGAAGTTATAGAAATTCCCTAATAATTTATAAAAGTGAATCGGGGCATTTTAAAATTATTACAAACCCTATGTAATTAAAACAGGAGGTTATTTAAATAAATAAATAAAAGAGATTATTAAAAAAACAAAAATAACACCCCTGGCCGAACTCGGCCAAGTGGCCGAGCCCACGAGCTACTCGCCCAACCGCGCCATGGGGCCAAACCCTAGCGGCCCCCTGCCTCCTCCCATTTCCCTTTCCGCCGCCAGCGCCCGCACCCACCTAACCCTCTCGCTCGCCTCCCACCTACCGCTCACCAACCCCCCATTTTCCAGTCACTCCCCACGATCGCTCCCCTGGAAACCGCCACGTCCCTCTCCTCCCACCTCGGTCTCCCTCTCCCAAATCCACTCACCGCGCCTCCCTCACCCCCTGCGCCTCCTCTCCCGGCGACCTCCCGCTGCCCACAACGCTACAACCGTCCCGTCGCCCCTGCCTCTCTCCCTCGCAACGACTCTCACCCCCACCGCCCAGATCCCTGCCGCCCGTCCACTCGCCACCGAACCCCTCCCCAGATCCCGGCGAGCCCCTGTCCCCAGCTCCCTCCCCCCGCAAGCACCTCCCAGCGCCGCCCGGAGCTCCCCTCGGCGCCCCACCGACCTCCTACATCGCCGGCCGGCCCGGGGCCCTTCACGGCGCCCTTGGCTGGGGTCCCTCCGGCCACTGCGGCCCCTCCGGCGACCTCCGCAATCTGCGCCCTCGGCCGGCCCCTCCTCGTCACCTCGACATACCCTCCTCGTTATCAACATCGCCGGAACCACGCCACCGCCATCACATCGGGCTCCTCCTCGCCGTCTCCTCCGTCCCTTCCCGTGCACTCCGGCTACACCGGGCCTTCCCGTCAACGCCGATGAGCCCTTTTTTGGGATCCTCCCACCATCTTCTTCCTTTCATCATCACGGTTCCGTTCCGGCAATTGCCGCTCCGTTCCGGCGTCGTTGTGCCGTATAGGTGTAGTTGGAGTTGTCTCTTTGTCTTTGTTGAGAGATGAACAAAGAAATGAGAGAGTTGTAACACGGAGAGTTAGAGGGAAAATAGAAAGTAAAAAAATGTATGTATGTATGTATTAGATGCCTTATGTATTTTGTATGTATGTATGTATTGGATATGTATGCATGTATGTAGAGAAAATAAAAATAAAAATAAAAAATATATGTTTTTATTAATAAAATAAATAAATAAATAATTAGGTATATTATTTAATTAATTAGTAAATTAGTTAAATAGATAATTAAGATAATCTCGTAATTAGGATAAATAATTATCCTATTAGAATATGACACGTGGGTCCCCCACTGAATTAATCTGATTAATTAATACTAAACCTAATTAAAAACTTGTGTCTATGAGGCATGGGACCCACTGGTTAGTTGACCAGTCAACTGCTGATGTCAGCATGACATCATGCTGATGTCATAATTACATTTAATCAATTTAATTAAATATGTTTTTAATTCCTAAATTTTGAATAAAACTTTAAAAAGTAATATAAAATAATCCGTAAGTCACATCAAAATATTTTCAACATGAAAGTTGATGAGCAGAACTAGACGAACCCGGATACACGGTCCATTCGTCTATCACGCATTCCTAGCATAGCAAACGTGGAACTTTTCCATCGTTTTCCGTCCGAGCGGTAGTAGCCACATACCCGGAAAATATCGTGAGATATTCTTCCGACCAGTCTATGACGGATGTTTCGTGCATTAGCTCATGCCTAGATGCATATTGCCATGACATGCATCGTGTTGCACCGTTGCTATTATTTATTGTTTCTTCCCCCTCTTCTTACCGGTAGACCCCGAGACTGACGCTGTTGCCGGGAACACCTACAACCCTGCCGACCAACCCTTTGCCGTAGAGCAAAAAGGCAAGCAAACCCCCTTGATCATCCCTATATCGCCTATGTCTTTCTCCCTCATGCTTGCATTAGTATTTTGCTACTGTTGTAGTTAGCTCCTATATCTCATGCATAGCCTGTTTTTGATAAACTGCTACTTTCAGTACTATACTTTTAACCTGTTTAGTACAGGTGGAGCAGTCTTCCCCTCTGACCCCATAGTCCAGTTGCTCCGCTTTGCTTTCAAATCTCGATCCGTGATCGACGAGCCAGACCCGACTCATCACATACACCCCCTTAGTTGTACGATGCTACAAATATACTATCGGGTACCGAGGGTGAGACCTCGCTAAGTACTCCTGACGATATCTGTGTAGTATAGCTAGTCGGTCGTGGTTATCAAGGGTGATTGCTCTTTCACCATTCCCGACGATGCCTCTGTCGTGCAACCCCTCAAGTGTGGGACCCCCGAGGGTGATTCCTCTAAGCCCACCTTGACGGATACATCGTTCGAAATCCAACGAGGGTGATACCTCCGATTCCCCCCGATGTTACAACCACACAGCTACTCGACCATGTTAGTGGGATCATTGGTGATTAGTTGTTAGACGGGTGGATTCCCGCGAGATTGTGTCGATGGCCTAATTAAAATGAGAATGTATTTGGGTATTTGATCTGGGTTGGTCGGTAGGCCTTATTACGCACTAACCGTCTGCGTGGCAAGAATTATCGGTACTCGACAACGCGGTATCAGCCGAAGCTCTTCAGACGTCTGCGATGTAGCAGCGCACACCCGAGTGGTCCCGAGATGCATCGCTCTTGTATTAAGGGGTGCTAAGACTAACATCGGGCGCCCTCACATCATGTAGTAGCGCGGAGGGCAAGTGGGCCCATGAACCCTGTGTGCTTAGGAGTTAGACCGGCGGGCTGGCCTCTCTGCTGAGCTTAGGTGGGGCTGCGACATGTCGATATTCTGAGGCCGGGAGGACCCAAAAAAGTGTGTCCGATGAGAGTGTTATCGAGCGCGTCGGGGAATATGTTGTGCACCCCTGCAGGGAAGAACTTATCTATTCGAATAGCCGTGTACACGGTTATAGGACGACTTGGAGTTGTGCCCTGATCTTATACAACTACAATTGTTACTTAACTGGATTTTAGTTGCCACGGGATTGCTTCCTCGCAGGGAGTCGAGGGAGGATCTCTGGGCATGCCCTCATATTAATATTGCTGCAACAATATGCCTATTAATTGTGTTACACCTGTTCTACTCTCGTCTATTGCTGCAAGACTCTGAAGATGCTAGTCTTCGATAGGACTAGGTCTTCTCTCTCTATTCTCGCATTGCTGTAGTCAGTCCACATATAACCCCCTTCTTTGATACTGATGCATACTTAGAATAGTTCTGATGTAAGACTTGCGAGTACTTTGGATGAGTACTCACCATTGCTTTGCTCCCCCTTTGCCCCCTTGATCCGTTGCTGCGACCAGATGATGGAGCCCATGAGATGGAGGTTCCCGCCGCCGATGACTGCTACCCCGACGGTGCCTACTACTACGTGGAGGCCGCTGAAGACCAGGAGTAGTTAGGATGTTCCCAGGCAGGAGGCCTCGCCTCGTTCGATCGTTGTATCTTTTGTGCTAGCCTTCTCTAAGGCACCCCATGTTTTATGTATGTACTTAGATATTGTTGCTTCCGCTGACTCGTGTGTTGACCGAGCTTCCGTATTCTAGCCCTCGAGGCCCCTGGCTTGTAATATGAAGCTGATATTGTTTTATTTGTGTCTAGAGTTGTGTTGTGATATCTTCTCACGAGTCCTTGAGTTTGATCGTACGCATTTGCATGTATGATTAGCGTACGATTAAATCGAGGGCGTCATAGGTACCCAAGGCATGGTTGAATTGACAACTCAACTACTAAGGCTGATAAATATCCTTTGGCTCCCCTTGTGCCGAATTAGTAAATAAGGGTGAAATACTAACCGCGAATACTTTCGCGACCCGCTACACTTGTGGTTATTAAGGCCTTTTATAGCGCTGTTGTCGGGGAGCATAGATATATTTATTGTGTTAACTTGAGGATATCCAATTGCTACTATGAAGGACCTAAAGATACTCCAACCAAGATCGTCCCCTGTTGTACGAGAGGAGGTAAGGAACTGCCATCTAGCTCTACTTTTGATTCACCTACTATTTTGAACCAGCTTATCACGCCACCGCCTATTGCTTCTGCTGATATATTACTTGAACTTGATGATGCCACTTCTAAAATTAATGAGGATACTACTGCTATATTTGATGAAACTGGAACCGTGACACTGAGTGAATTACTTGAAGCTCATGTTGCCAAAGCTAAAGAACTTGAAAATGCCGAAATTGATGAAGATTTTGAATCACCTCTTACACCTCATTATCCTAATAGATATGAATTGCCTTATGTACCTGAGGGATATGTTATGGACTGGGAAGTAGCTAAGTATTTTCTTGCTTGTGTAAATAGAGATGACTTGAAGAAACTACTATGCACAAAGGAAGAAAAATCTATGATGGAGAGAATGAAATATGATCATAAATTTGCTACCTCTCCTATATTTGTTACTCATAAGGATTATGAGTTCTCTGTTGATCCTAAGTTAATACATATAGTACAATCTGATCCTTTCCATGGTTATGAAACTGAAATTATTGTTGGACATCTCACTAAGTTGAATGATATATCTGCTTTGTTTACTCTTGAGGAGAAGATGCATTACTATTATATCCTTATGTCAGGGCAGGTTGCACTCGATCACCTATGGGCCATTGGCCCCTTCGTGGTTCAGCGGGGAGATCACGTTGCGCAAAGAGTAGGAACTATGAGGCAACACGATGATGGGACCCGAGGCGTTTACCCAGGTCCTCGCTGCTGAGAAGTGTACAAACCTACTCCTGCTTTGGTGGATTGATTCAAGGAACACGGAGCTCACATAGTGTTTGCCCCGACAAGGGTTGCCGTGGAGCGCTACTACGTGCTTGGTTTCCTTTGGCCTCCTTTTATAGCTCAAGGGGCGTCCATAGTGGCAAACAAACATGATTCGATAGCAAACACTGCTATACTACCTAACTCTAGCATTGAAGACAAAATGCCAGAAATGCAGCCTTAGGTGGCGTGCGGGGGTACGTCTGCGGCAAGCTCCTTCCACCGCTGTAGCTAAGTATTGCACCACAGCTTGACACACCTAACGACAAGTGTCAAGGGGGTATAATCTATTTGCTAACATGTTCGACACGTGCCCAGCGGGAGTCACTTAGCCATCTGAGAGGTCAAGACCTCATCGATAAGTGATTGGTGTGGATATGAGGTGGAGAAGTGGCCGATTCGCTCATGCTTGCCAGAGGGGTGACTTGCGGGGTCTTCTTGAGGGTGCTTGTTCCTTGGTCCCCGGCAATAGTTCAACACGTACCAAAAATATTTCCTTACCAATGTCCACTTACCAAAGGTGCTTCACTCTTCGTAAATGATGCTAGAAAAGAGTCCTAATGACCCACAAGTAAACGGGATTGATCCCATTCCATTCGATACGTAAGAGTGTCAAACCCAACAAGGAGCAGAAGGAAATGATATGTAGTTTCAACAAGATATTCTCTACAAGTGCTATGAGTAACAGTGATAAGTAGTTTGGTAGCAAGATAATTTGTAATAAGTGACAAGTAACAATAGTAGGAAGTGTGCAGCAAGATAGCCCAATCCTTTTTAGCAAAGGACATGCCTCAAAGTACTTCTATATGACACAAGCGCTCTCGAGGAAACATGTGAATTTCTGTCTAGTCATGTTCATCATGTTGAGTTGAGTCACATTCATTACTTTGATAATTTGATATATGGGTACTTGAAAAAGCAACCCACTTATGATTACTCACTCTCGCAAGCATCCGTAACTATGAGAGAAGAATTAAGATAAATCTAACCATAGCATGAGACGTGTGGATCCAAATCAGCCTCTCATGAAGCAACACATAAACTAGGGTTGAAGCTTCTATCACTCTTGCAACCCATCATCTACTTGTTACTACACAACGCCTTCCAGTCGATGTTCACACGACACTACTGAGACAAGCAACCACATACACATCATCAAAATATCGAACGAATATAAACTTCACATGATTACTTATAACAAGACTTCTCCCATGTCCCCAGGAACAATAGTAACGCCTCACAACTCATCAACATGTTCAATAACAGAGGTATAATAATGGTGATCAAGGATCTAAATACAATATCTTTCACCAAGTAAACTAACTAGCATCAACTACAAGATGTAATCAACACTAGTAACACACAGGTACCAATCTGAGGTTTTGAGACAAAGAATGAATACAAGATATGAACTAAGATTTGAGATGAGATGGTGCTGGTAAATATGTTGATGAATATTTGTCCTCCCATGAAGGAGGAAGCATTGGTGATGACGATGGCTTCGAGTTCCCCCTCCCGAAGGGATGTTTCCCCGACAGAATCTCTCCGCCGGTGAGAAAAAGGGACTCTGCCTAGGTTTCCGCCTCGAGATGGCGGAGCTTTCTCCCAACTATATTTTTTTTCTAGGGTAAAACAGACCATATAGGAGAAGAGGGGTGTTGGGAGACCTGCTGGGCCCCAACAAGGCAACAGGGCGTGCCCACGGGGGTGGGCACGCTGTGTTGTCTTGTGGCAAGCAGGTGACCCCCCTCGTGTATATTGTGGCCCAATATTTCTTATATATTCCATAAAAATTCTCTTGAAGTTTTAGGTAATTTCGTGTCTAGTGTATTTCAGCCTTTTTCTTTGTTTTGATGTCCAGAATTCCAGTTTCCAATAATTTCCCTCCTTATGATGTATCTTGCATATTGAGAGAGCAAAGACATACAAATTGTATCATAATGAGGAATAATGGACAAGAATAATATAAATATAAATAATAATTCATGATGCAAAATGGACATATCTGACCAGATGGAGAAGAGAACCCTAGCCACCGCTGTATCATCCCCAAGAGGAGAAGAGAGGATCTAAAGAATTAACGAAGATCATCCTATTTCTGGTTCTTTCATCTCCATCATCATCATCACCCCCTTCACTATTTTAAGAGGAATTGTAATTTGTAAAATCTACTCCATCTCATCTGAGATCAAGACTATTTTTATTACCATTCCATAACACTATGGATCCTCCCAATATTATTGATATGGTTTTCATGTGTTGTATCTCTGTTGTGACTGATTCCCCTCTTACGATGTGTGAGTAATTCCGGTGTGGGCGATGTAGGTAAGTGGTAGAATTGATAAGTACCTATCCTATATGTCGTCATTTGAATTCGTGGTAGTATGATCTACTTACTATGTTGTCATATTGTGGTGAACTCTACACGTGTTGTCCAATTTAAGGGCGCAAGCAACACGATCTCAAGACCTACACATATGACACATATTGTTTAGGAACTCTATAACATTTGACGTGATACATGGAGATATCTATGAGAACCAAAGATACTATGAGATAATGGTGATCCATTGTACTTAATGCTTGGTTCCGGTCTTATGATCTTAATTATGGAAACGACCACTTTGTCGTAACAGAGAAGTAGGACCATAGAATGAAATGAAACTCCTAGAAGAGGAGTTTCATAACCCCACAGAAAACTGCTCACAAGACACTTATATAAAATGCTATGAGTACAATACGAGGTAACTGCTTACCGTCGCTTTGTCATAATTCATATATTCTTATCATGAACTGAAATCTCTCCACACCTAATCTCTTCATTGTAGGAAATACGATCTATATTTCTATTCTTGTTATTTACTTCCACTAGTTGATTTAGTAGACACTTTTAAATTATCTTTGTATTAACATATTTGGTTTATCCTTTATCCGAGATAGTAATAGTATTTGTAGAAATTCAATTAGTTATTTCACACAATAAGTCTCACACCTTATGTGTGATAGAAATGCCTCCATAAGTACTCTCCTCCACTCTTTATTGGGACGATTACTGATACATCTCCAACGTATCTATATTTTTGATTGTTCTATGCTATAATATTATCATCCTAGGATACTTTCTTGGTGTTTATATACCAATTAACATTATTTTTGAGCACTAACCTATTAACCCAGTGCGAGTTGTTGTTTCTTTTTGCATGTTTTTGGCTTTTGAGGTTTACAGTACCAAACAGAGTCCAATTGCCCCAAAACGTCTTTATGATTTTTCTGTACCGAAAGAAGACCTGGAAGCTTTGGAACGAGGCCGAAGGTCACACGAGGGAACAACCACACAAGAGGGCACGCCCAAGGGGGTGTCCGCGCCCTAATTGGTGGTGGGCCCCCGGGTGCCTCCGCACGTCCCTCTTCATCCTATAAATTCACAAATATCCCAAAACCCTAGGGAGACACACGAAACACTTTTTCCGCTGCCTCAAGTCTCTCTTCCGTCCCGAGGACATCTGGAGCCCTTTTCCGGCGCCCTGCCGGAGGGGGATGGATCACGGAGGACCTCCACATCAACCTTGCTTCTCCCATGGTGATGTGTGAGTAGTTTACGAGAGACCTACAAAACCCTAGTTAGTACCTAGATGTCTCTCTCTCTCTCTCTTCAATACAATGATCATCACACCTTTTCTTTGATCTATCTGAGGTAATCCTTGTTGGAGAATGTTGCATAGGATACATAATTTTTCCTACGCTCACCAAGATCACTCTATGGAGACTAACATCTACGAGAGGGAGAGTGCATCTACATACCCTTGTAGATCCCTAAGCGGAAGCATTGAGAAACACGGTTGATGTAGTCAAACATCTTCGCGATCCAATCACGATCCATCCCGCGATCCGATCACGAACATCCCAATCAAGTGCCGAACGAACGACACCTCCGTGTTCAGTACATGTGTAGCTCAATGATGCCTTCACCTCCTTGATCCAGCGAGCGATTGTCAAGTAGAGACTGAGTTCTTCGACAACACGACAACATGGTGGTGGTAGTGGTGGTGCGATCTCGGAAAGGCTTCGCCAAGTGCTACAGCGATCATGACGGAGGAGAAGTACTACAAGAGAGAGAGAGAGAGGCAGGGTTGCAACTTGGCTTACAGTGCGGCTCCCCTCTCTCTCCTCTAATATATATAGGAGGGATGGGTGGGCGCGTCCATCCCTAGGGCTGTGCCCAAGAGGTGGGGTGGCGGCTAAGGGTAGCTTAGCACCCAAGTTAGGGTGGCCGCCACTATGGTTTGCCCCCACCTACCCTTTCGACCGCATGGGCCTAGTTGAGAGGGGCACTCAGCACACTAGGGGCTGATGTGCACCCCTCTCAGCCCATGTGTCCCCACCGAGGTGGGTGGACCCCTTCCAGTGGATCTCGAAACCCTTCCGACACCCCCATACTATACTCGTAACGCCCGAAAGTTTTCCGGTTGTCAAGATGGAACTTCGCATATATCAATCTTTATCTCATGACCATTCTAAAGTTCCTCGTCATGTCCGGGATCTCATCCGAGACTCCGAACAACCTTCGGTCATCTACACAATAACTCAACTATATCTATATCGTCACTGAACATTGAGTGTGCACACCCTACGGGTTCGAGAACTATGTAGACATGACAGAGATACCTCTATGGTCAATAAATAATAGCGGGACTTGGATGCCCATATTGGTTCCCACACATTCTACAAAGTGTTGGGGAACGTCGCATGGGAAACAAAAATTTTCCTACGCGCACGAAGACCTATCATGGTGATGTCCATCTACGAGAGGGGATATTCGATCTACGTACCCTTGTAGATCGCACAGCAGAAGTGTTAAGAAACGCGGTTGATGTAGTGGAACGTCCTCACGTCCCTCAATCCGCCCCGCGAACCGTCCCGCGATCAGTCCCACGATCTAGTGCCGAACGGACGGCACCTCCGCGTTCAGCACACGTACAGCTCGACGATGATCTCGGCCTTCTTGATCCAGCAAGAGATACGGAGAGGTAGATGAGTTCTCCGGCAGCGTGACGGTGCTCCGGAGGTTGGTGGTGATCTAATCTCAGCAGGGCTTCGCCCGAGCTCCGCAGAAACGCGATCTAGAGGTAAAACCGTGGAGATATGTGGTCGGGCTGCCGTGGCAAAGTTGACTGAAATCAGCCCTAAAACCTCCGTATATATAGGGGAAGAGGGGGAGCCTTGCCTTGGGGTCCAAGGACCCTCAAGGGGGTCGGCCGAGCCAAGGGGGGGAGTCCTCCCCTTCCAAACCGAATCCAACTAGGTTTGGAAGGAGGAGTCCTTCCCCCTTTCCCCACCTCCTTTTTTTTTCTTTTCTCTTTGATTTTCTTCCTATGGCGCATAGGGCCTTCTTGGGCTGTCCCACCAGCCCACTAAGGGCTGGTGCGCCACCCCCAAGGCCTATGGGCTTCTCCGGGGTGGGTTGCCCCCCGGTGAACACCCGGAACCCATTCGTCATTCCCGGTACATTCCCGGTAACTCCGAAAACCTTCCGGTAATCAAATGAGGTCATCCTATATATCAATATTCGTTTCCGGACCATTCCGGAAACCCTCATGACGTCCTTGATCTCATCCGGGACTCCGAACAACATTCGGTAACCAACCATATAACTCAAATACGCATAAAACAACGTCAAACCTTAAGTGTGTAGACTCTGCGGGTTCGAGAACTATGTAGACATGACCCGAGTGACTCCTCGGTCAATATCCAATAGCGGGACCTGGATGCCCATATTGGATCCTACATATTCTACGAAGATCTTATCGTTTGAACCTCAGTGCCAAGGATTCATATAATCCCGTATGTCATTCCCTTTGTCCTTCGGTATGTTACTTGCCCGAGATTCAAATCGTCAGTATCGGCATACCTATTTCAATCTCGTTTACCCGCAAGTCTCTTTACTCGTTCTGTTATACAAGATCCCGCAACTTACACTAAGTCACATTGCTTGCAAGGCTTTTGTGAGATGTTGTATTACCGAGTGGGCCCCGAGATACCTCTCCGTCACATGGAGTGACAAATCCCAGTCTCGATCATACTAACTCAACGAACACCTTCGGAGATACCTGTAGAGCATCTTTATAGTCACCCAGTTACGTTGCGACGTTTGATACACACAAAGCATTCCTCCGGTGTCAGTGAGTTATATGATCTCATGGTCACAGGAACAAATACTTGACACGCAGAAAACAGTAGCAACAAAATGACACGATCAACATGCTACGTCTATTAGTTTGGTTCTAGTCCATCACGTGATTCTCCTAATGACGTGATCCAGTTATCAAGCAACAACACCTTGTTCATAATCAGAAGACCCTGACTATCTTTGATCAACTGGCTAGCCAACTAGAGGCTTGCTAGGGACAGTGTTTTGTCTATGTATCCACACATGTATATAAGTCTTCATTCAATACAATTATAGCATGGATAATAAACGATTATCTTGATACAGGAATTATAATAATAACTATATTTATTATTGCCTCTAGGGCATAATTCTAACAGTCTCCCACTTGCACTAGAGTCAATAATCTAGCCCTCACATCGTCATGTGAATTACATTGTAATAAATCTAACACCCATACAGTTCTGGTGTTGATCATGCTTTGCCCGTGGAAGAGTTTTAGTCAGCAGGTCTGCTACATTCAGATCCGTGTGCACTTTGCATATATTTACGTCCTCCCCTTCGACGTAGTCACAGATGAGGTTGAAGCGTCGTTTGATGTGTCTGAACTTCTTGTGAAACCGTGGTTCCTTTGCTAAGGCAATGGCACCCATGTTGTCACAGAACAAGGTTATTGGATTCAGTGCGCTCGGCACCACTCCAAGATCCGTCATGAACTGCTTCATCCAGACACCCTCCTTAGCCGCCTCCGAGGCAGCCATGTAATCCGCTTCACATGTAGAATCTGCTACGACGCTTTGCTTGGAACTGCACCAGCTTACCGCACCCCTATTAAGAATAAATACGTACCCGGTTTGTGACTTAGAGTCGTCCGGATCTGTGTCAAAGCTTGCATCGACGTAACCCTTTACGACGAGCTCTTCGTCACCTCCATACACGAGAAACATCTCCTTAGTCCTTTTCAGGTACTTCAGGATATTCTTGACCGCCGTCCAGTGATCCACTCCTGGATTACTCTGGAACCTGCCTGCCATACTTATGGCCAGGCTAACGTCCGGTCTAGTGCACAACATTGCATACATGATAGAACCTATGGCTTAAGCATAGGGGACGGGCTCATATGCTCTCTATCCTCATCAGTTGCTGGGCACTGAGTTTTACTCAATCTCGTACCTTGTAAAACTGGCAAGAACCCTTTCTTGGACTGTTCCATTTTGAACCTCTTCAAAACTTTATCAAGGTATGTGCTTTGTGAAAGTCCTATCAGGCGTTTCGATCTATCCCTGTAGATCTTGATGCCTAGAATGTAAGCAGCTTCTCCTAGGTCCTTCATAGAGAAACTTTTATTCAAGTAATCCTTTATGCTCTCCAAAAACTCTACGTTGTTTCCAATCAGCAATATGTCATCCACATATAATATCAGAAACGCCACAGAGCTCCCACTCACTTTCTTGTAAATACAAGATTCTCCAACCACTTGTATAAACCCGAATGCTTGATCACCTCATCAAAGCGTTTGTTCCAACTCCGAGATGCTTGCACCGGTCCATAAATGGATCGCTGGAGCTTGCACACCTTGTCAGCATTTTTAGGATCGACAAAACCTTCGGGTTGCATCTTATACAACTCTTCCTTAAGGAAACCGTTAAGGAACGTCGTTTTGACATCCATCTGCCAGATTTCATAATCGAAAAATGCAGCTATTGCTAACATGATTCTGACGGACTTAAGCATCGCTACGGGTGAGAATGTCTCATCGTAGTCAACTCCTTGAACTTGTGGAAAACCCTTTGCCACAAGTCGAGCTTTATAAACGGTCACATTGCCGTCAGCGTCCGTCTTCTTCTTAAAGATCCATTTGTTCTGAATAGCCTTGCGGCCCTCAGGTAGTACTTCCAAAGTCCACACTTTGTTTTCATACATGGATCCTATCTCGGACTTCATGGCCTCTAGCCATTTGTTGGAATCTGGGCCCACCATTGCTTCTTCATAATTTGCAGGTTCATTGTTGTCTAACAACATGATTGACATGACGGGATTACCGTACCACTCTGGAGCAGCATGTGGTCTCGTCGACCTGCGTGGTTCGACAGGAACTTGAACCGGAGTTTCATGATCATCATCATTAACTTCCTCCTCAACCGGCGTCGCAACAACAGAGGTTTCCCCTTGCCCTGCGCCACCATCTAGAGGGATGAGAGGTTCGACAACCTCATCAAGTTCTATCTTCCTCCCACTCAATTGTCTCGAGAGAAACTCCTTCTCGAGAAAAGCTCTGTTTTTAGCAACAAACACTTTGCCCTCGGATTTGAGATAGAAGGTGTAGCAAACTGTCTCTTTTGGGTAACCTATGAAGATGCACTTTTCCGCTTTGGGTTCCAGCTTTTCAGGCTGAAGCTTTTTGACATAAGCATCACATCCCCAAACTTTACGAAACGACAACTTTGGCCTTTTGCCATACCATAGTTCGTATGGTGTCATCTCAACGGATTTTGATGGTGCCCTATTTAAAGTGAATGCAACTGTGTCTAATGCATAACCCCAAAACGATAACGGCAAATCGGTAAGAGACATCATAGATCGTACCATCTCTAATAAAGTACGATTACAACGTTCGTACACACCATTACGCTGTGGTGTTCCAGGCGGTGTTAACTGTGAAACAATTCCACATTGTCTTAAGTGAGCACCAAACTCGAAACTCAGATATTCACCCCCACGATCAGACCGTAGGAACTTGATCTTCTTGTTACGATGATTTTCAACTTCACTCTGAAATTGCTTGAACTTTTCAAATGTTTCAGACTTGTGCTTCATTAAGTAGACATAACCATATCTACTCAAATCGTCAGTGAAGGTGAGAAAATAACGATATCCGCCGCGTGCCTCTACGCTCATCGGACCGCACACATTGGTATGTATGATTTCCAACAAGTCACTGGCACGCTCCATTGTTCCGGAGAACGGAGTTTTAGTCATCTTGCCCATGAGGCATGGTTCACACGTGTCAAGTGAATCAAAGTCAAGTGACTCCAAAAGTCCATCGGCATGGAGTTTCTTCATGCACTTTACACCAATATGACCTAAGCGGCAGTGCCACAAAAATATGGCGCTATCATTGTTAACTCGAACTCTTTTGGTCTCAATGTTATGTATATGTGTATCACTATCAAGATTCAATATGAACAATCCTCTCACATTGGGTGCATGACCATAAAAGATGTTACTCATAGAAATAGAACAACCATTATTCTCTGACTTAAAAGAGTAACCATCTCGCAATAAACAAGATCCAGATATAATGTTCATGCTCAACGCAGGCACTAAATAGCAATGATTTAAGTTCATAACTAATCCTGATGGTAACTGAATTGAAACTGTGCCGACGGCGATTGCATCAACCTTGGAACCATTTCCTACGCGCATCGTCACTTCATCTTTCGCCAGCCTTCGTCTATTCCGCAGTTCCTGTTTTGAGTTGCAAATATGAGCAATAGAACCGGTATCGAATACCCATGCACTACTACGAGAGCCGGTTAACTACACATCAATAACATGTATATCAAATATACCTGATTTTTCTTTGGCCGCCTTCTTATCAGCCAGATACTTGGGGCAGTTGCGCTTCGAGTGACCCATACCCTTGCAATAGTAACACTCTGTTTCAGGCTTAGGTCCAGCTTTGGGTTTCTTCGTCGGATTGGCAACAGGCTTGCCGCTCTTCTTTGAATTACCCTTCTTGCCTTTGCCGTTTCTCTTGAAACTAGTGGTCTTATTCACCATCAACACTTGATGCTCTTTACGGAGTTCAGACTCAGCGACTTTCAGCATCGCAAACAACTCGTCGGGTGACTTGTTCATCCCTTGCATGTTGTAGTTCAAAACAAAGCCTTTATAGCATGGCGGCAGTGATTGAAGGATTCTGTCAGTGATAGCCTCTTGCGGGAGTTCAATCCCCAGCTCTGCTAGACGGTTTGAGTACCCAGACATTTTGAGCACATGTTCACTGACAGACGAATTCTCCTCCATCTTGCAAGCATAGAATTTATCGGAGGTCTCATACCTCTCGATCCGGGCGTTCTTCTGAAAGATGAACATCAACTCCTGGAACATCTCATATCCTCCATGATGCTCAAAGCAACGTTGAAGTCCCGGTTCTAAGCCATACAAGACTGCACATTGAACTACTGAGTAGTCCTCCTTACGTGTTAACCAAGCGTTCTTAACATCCTGGTCAGCAGTAGCGGGTGGTTCATCTCCTAGCGCAGCATTAAGGACATAATCCTTCTTCCCAGCTTGTAAGATTAGCTTAAGATTACGAGCCCAGTCTACAAAGTTGCTTCCATCATCTTTCAACTTAGCTTTCTCTAGGAACGTATTAAAATTCAGGGTGACTGTCGCGTGAGCCATGATCTACAACACAAATATATTCAAAGTGGACTTAGACTATGTTCAAGACAATTAGAGTTTAACTTAATCAAATTACTTGCTAAACTCCCACTCAAAAAGTACATCTCTCTAGTCATTTGAGTGGTTCATGATCCACTTACACTAGCTCAAGTCCGATCATCACGTGAGTTGAGTATAGTTTCAGTGGTAAGCATCCCTATGCTAATCATATCATCTATATGATTCATGATCAACCTTTCGGTCTCATGTGTTCCGAGGCCATGTCTGCACATGCTAGGCTCGTCAAGCTTAACCCGAGTGTTCCGCGTGTGCAACTGTTTTGCACCCATTGTATGTGAACGTTGAGTCTATCACACCCGATCATCACGTGGTGTCTCGAAACGACGAACTGTAGCAACGGTGCACAGTCGGGGAGAACACAATTTCGTCTTGAAATTTTAGTGAGAGATCACCTCATAATGCTACCGTCGTTCTAAGCAAAATAAGGTGCATAAAAGGATTAACGTCACATGCAATTCATAAGTGACATGATATGGCCATCATCACGTGCTCCTTGATCTCCATCACCAAAGCACCGGCACGATCTTCTTGTCACCGGCACCACACCATGATCTCCATCAACGTGTCACCATCTTGGTTGTCGTGCTACTCATGCTATTACTACTAAAGCTACATCCTAGCAAAATAGTAAACGCATCTGCAAGCACAAACGTTAGTTTAAAGACAACCCTATGGCTCCTGCCGGTTGCCGTACCATCGACGTGCAAGTCAATATTATCTATTACAACATGATCATCTCATACATCCAATATATCACATCACATCGTTGGCCATATCACATCACAAGCATACCCTACAAAAACAAGTTAGACGTCCTCTAATATTGTTGTTGCATGTTTTACGTGGTGACCATGGGTATCTAGTAGGATCGCATCTTACTTACGCAAACACCACAACGGAGATATATGAATTGCTATTTAACCTTATACAAGGACGTCCTCGGTCAAATCCGATTCAACTAAAGTTGGAGAAACTGACACTTGCCAGTCATCTTTGAGCAATGGGGTTACTCGTAGCGATGAAACCAGTCTCTCGTAAGCGTACGAGTAATGTCGGTCCAAGCTGCTTCAATCCAACAATACCGTGGAATCAAGAAAAGACTAAGGAGGGCAGAAAAACGCACATCACCGCCCACAAAAACTTTTGTTTTCTACTCGAGAAGACATCTACGCATGAACCTAGCTCATGATGCCACTGTTGGGGAACGTCGCATGGGAAACAAAAATTTTCCTACGCGCACGAACACCTATCATGGTGATGTCCATCTACGAGAGGGGATATTCGATCTACGTACCCTTGTAGATCGCACAGCAGAAGCGTTAAGAAATGCGGTTGATGTAGTGGAACGTCCTCACGTCCCTCGATCCGCCCCGCGAACCGTCCCGCGATCAGTCCCACGATCTAGTGCCGAACGGACGGCACCTCCGCGTTCAGCACACGTATAGCTCGAGGATGATCTCGGCCTTCTTGATCCAGCAAGAGAGACAGAGAGGTAGATGAGTTATCCGGCAGCGTGACGGCGCTCCGGAGGTTGGTGGTGATCTAACCTCAGCAGGGCTCCGCCCGAGCTCCGCAGAAACGCGATCTAGAGGTAAAACCGTGGAGATATGTGGTCGGGCTGCCGTGGCAAAGTTGTCTCAAATCAGCCCTAAAACCTCCGTATATATAGGGGGAAGAGGGGGAGCCTTGCCTTGGGGTCCAAGGACCCTCAAGGGGGTCGGCCGAGACAAGGGGGGGAGTCCTCCTCTTCCAAACCGAATCCAACTAGGTTTGGAAGGAGGAGTCCTTCCCACTTTTCCGACCTCCTCTTTTTTTTTCTCTTTGATTTTCTTCCTATGGCGCATAGAGCCTTCTTAGGGTGTCCCACCAGCCCACTAAGGGCTGGTGCGCCACCCCCAAGGCCTATGGGCTTCTTCGGGGTGGGTTGCCCCCCCGGTGAACACCCGGAACCCATTCGTCATTCCCCGTAACTCCGAAAACCTTCCGGTAATCAAATGAGGTCATCCTATATATCAATCTTCGTTTCCGGACCATTCCAGAAACCCTCGTGATGTCCGTGATCTCATCCGGGACTCCGAACAACATTCGGTAACCAACCATATAACTCAAATACGCATAAAACAACGTCGAACCTTAAGTGTGCAGACCCTGCGGGTTTGAGAACTATGTAGACATGACCCGAGTGACTCCTCGGTCAATATCCAATAGCGGGACCTGGATGCCCATATTGGATCCTACATATTCTACGAAGATCTTATCGTTTGAACCTCAGTGCCAAGGATTCATATAATCCCGTATGTCATTCACTTTGTCCTTCGGTATGTTACTTGCCCGAGATTCGATCGTCAGTATCCGCATACCTATTTCAATCTCGTTTACCGGCAAGTCTCTTTACTCGTTCCGTAATACAAGATCCCGCAACTTACACTAAGTCACATTGCTTGCAAGGCTTGTGTGTGATGTTGTATTACCGAGTGGGCCCCGAGATACCTCTCCGTCACACGGAGTGACAAATCCCAGTCTCGATCCATACTAACTCAACGAACAACTTCGGAGATACCTGTAGAGCATCTTTATAGTCACCCAGTTACGTTGCGACGTTTGATACACACAAAGCATTCCTCCGGTGTCAGTGAGTTATATGATCATAGGAACAAATACTTGACACGCAGAAAACAGTAGCAACAAAATGACACGATCAACATGCTACGTCTATTAGTTTGGGTCTAGTCCATCACGTGATTCTCCTAATGACGTGATCCAGTTATCAAGCAACAACACCTTGTTCATAATCAGAAGACCCTGACTATCTTTTATCAACTGGCTAGCCAACTAGAGGCTTGCTAGGGACAGTGTCTTGTCTATGTATCCACACATCTATATAAGTCTTCATTCAATACAATTATAGTATGGATAATAAACGATTATCTTGATACAGGAATTATAATAATAACTATATTTATTATTGCCTCTAGGGCATAATTCCAACACAAAGATCTATATTGGTCGAACCAACGATGTCAATGATTCAGTTAATCCCGTTGCAGTTTCCTTTGTCCATCGGTATGTTACTTTCCCGAGATTCGATCGTTGGTATGGTCATACCTAGTTCAATCTCTGTACCGACAAGTCTCTTTACTCATTACGTAATACAAGATCTCGTGACTAACTCCTTAGCCTCATTGCTTGCAATCTTAGTATGATGTTGTATTACCTAGTGGGCCCCGAGATACCTATTCATCACACGGAGTGACAAATCCCAGTCTTGATCCATGCCAACTCCACAAACACACTCAAAGATACCTGTAGATCATATTTATAGTCACCTAGTTACATTGCGATGTTTGATACACACAAGGCATTCCTTCGGTATCAGTGAGTTGCATGATCTCATGGTCATAGGAACTGATACATTGACATGCACAAAGCAATAGCAGTAAACTAGATACGATCATAGGTTTGGGTCTTGTCCATCACATCATTCTCCTAATGATGTGATGCCGTTATCAAATGACAACTCATGTCTATGGCTAGAAAACCTTATCCATCTTTGATCAACGAGCTAGTCTAGTAGAGGAATACTAGGGACACTTTGTTGACTATGTGCTCAGACATGTATTTTACTTTCCAATCAATACAATTATATCATGGATAATAAAAGATTATCATGAACAAGGAAATATAATAATAAACACTTTATTATTGCCTCTAGGGCATATTTCTAGGAGTCTCCCACTTGCACCACGTTCAATAATCTACTATCACAAGGTAATGAATCTAACATCCATAGAGTTCTAGTTCTGATCATGTTTTGCTCGTGGAAGAGGTTTATTCAATGGATCTGCAACATTCAGATCCATATGTAACTTGCAAATGTTTATGTCCTCCTCCTTGATATAATTGCAGATGGAATTGAAGCGTCCCTTTATGTGCCTAGTCCTCTTGTGAATTCTTGGTTTCTTGGCTAGAGCAATGGCACGAGTGTTGTCACTAAACAGGGTCATTTGATCGAGTGCAATCGACACAACTCCAAGATCTGTCATGAACTGCTTCATCCACACACCTTTCTTCGCTGCTTCGAAGCACATATGTACTCCACTTCACATGTAGAATTAGCTACCACGCTTTGCTTGGAACTACACCATCTTACTGCTCCACCATTTAGAATAAGTAAGTATCCAAATTGAGATTTAGAGTCATCCGGATTAGTGTCAAAGCTTACATCAATGTAACCCTTTATGACGAGCTCTTGATCACCTTCATAAATGAGAAACATCTCCTTAGTCCTCTTTACATACTTAAGGACATTCTTGACCGCTGTCCAGTGTTCCATTCCTGGATCACTTTGAAACCTTCCATCCATACTTATGGCAAGGCTGACATCTGGTCTTGTGCGTAACATTGCATATATTATAGAGCCTACAACTGAAGCGTAGGGGATGACACTCATATTTTATCTCTCCTGTGTAGTCGTTGGGCATTAAGTTTTACTCAACTTCACAACTTGCAAGATAGGCAAGAACCCCTTCTTGGACTGATCCATTTTGAACTTCTTCAAAACCTTGTTAAGGTATGTGTTTTGTGAAAGTCCTATTAAGCGTCTCAATCCATCTCTATAGATCTTGATGCCTAATATGTAAGAAGCTTCTCTCAGGTATTTCATTGAAAAACTCTTATTCAAATATATCTTCACGCTTTCCAAAAATTCTATATTGTTTCCAATCAGCAATATGTTAGCCACATATAATATTAGAAACTCTATAGAGCTCCCACTCACTTTCTTGTAAATACAAGCTTCTCCATAAACTTGTATAAACCCAAATGCTTTGATGACCTCATCAGAGCGAATGTTCCAACTCCGAGATGCCCGCACCAGTCCATAAAAGGATCGCTGGAGCTTGCATACCTTGTGAGCATTTTTGGGGTCCATATACAACTCTTCCTTAAGGAAACTGTAAAGGAATGTTGTTTTGACATCCATCATCCAAATTTCATAATCGAAAACCGTAGCTATTGCTAACATGATTCTAACGGACTTAAGCATCGATACGGGTGAGAAAGTCTCATTGTAATCAACTTCTTGAACTTGTGAAAACCCCTTTGCCAGAAGTCGAGCTTTATAGACACTAACATTACTATCCGCGTCCATCTTCCTCTTAAATATCCATTTGTTCCGAATAGCCTTCCGTCCTTCAGGTAATACTTCCAGAGTCCATAATTTGTTTTCATACATGGATCCCATATCATATTTCATGGCCTCTAACCATTTCTTGAAATCCGGGCCCACCATTGCTTCTTCGTAGTTCGTAGGTTCATCGTTGTCCAACAACATGACCTTCAAGACAGGATTACCGTACCACTTAGGAGTAGTACGTACCCTCGTCGACCTACGAGGTTTGATAGTAACTTGATCTGAAACTTCATGATCACCATCATTAGTTTCCTCTTCAACTCATGTATGCGCCACACGAACATCTTGCTATGCCATGCTACTCTGTGGTTGAAGTGACGGTTCAACAACCTCATCAAGTTCTATCTTCCTCCCACTCAATTCTTTCGCGAGAAACTCTTTCTCGAGAAAGGACCCGTTCTTAGCGACAAACACTTTGCCCTTGGATATGAGCTAGAAAGTGTACCTAATAGTTTCCTTCGGGTATCCTATGAAGACACATTTGTCCTCTTTGGGTTCGATCTTATCAGACTGAAGCCTTTTGACACAAGCATCGCAGCCCCAAACTTTAAGAAATGATAGGTTAGGTTTCTTGCCAAACCATAATTTAACCATGTCGTCTCAACGGATTTAGATGGATCCATATTTAAAATGAATGCATCTCTCTCTAATGCATAACCCCAAAACAATAGTGACAGATCAGTAAGAGACATCATAGAACGTACCATATCCAATAAAATAAGATCACGACGTTCAGACACGCCATTACGCTGTGATGTTCCAAGCGGTGTGAGTTGTGAAACAATTCCACATTGTCTTAAGTGCATGCCAAATTCATAACTCAGATATTCTCCTCCTCGATCATATCGCAGGAATTTAATCTTCTTGTCACGATGATTCTCAACCTCACTCTAAAATTTCTTGAACTTTTCAAATGTTTGAGACTTGTGCTTGATCACGTAAATATACCCATATCTACTTAAATAATTGGTGAAGGTTAGAAAGTAATGATATCCACTACGCGCCTCCACGCTCAATGGATCGCACACATTAGTATTTATGATTTGCAAGAAGTCACTTGCCCGTTCAATTGTATCGGAAAATGAGGTTTTGGTCATCTTGCCCATGAGGCATGGTTCGCATGTGTCAAGTGATTCAAAATCAAGTGACTCCAAAAGTCCATCACCATGGAGCTTCTTCATTCGTTTTACACGAATATGATGTAAGTGGCAGTGCCACAAGAAAGTGGTACTATCATTATTAACTCTACATCTTTTGGCATCAATGTTATAAATATGTGTATCATCACTATCCAGATTGAAAAAGAACAAACCATTCACATTGGGTGCATGACCATAAAATATATTATTCATATAAATAGAAAAACTATTATTCTCTAATTTAAATGAGTAACCGTCTCACATTAAACAAGATCCATATATAATGTTCATGCTTAACGCATGCACCAAATAACAATTATTTAGGTTCATCACTAATCCCGATGGTAATCAAAGAGCGAGCATGCCGACGGTGATCACATCAACCTTGGAACCATTTCCCACGCACATCATCACTTCATCCTTTGACAACCTCCGTCTATTCCATAGT
This sequence comes from Hordeum vulgare subsp. vulgare, assembly GCF_904849725.1. Taxonomy (NCBI): domain Eukaryota; kingdom Viridiplantae; phylum Streptophyta; class Magnoliopsida; order Poales; family Poaceae; genus Hordeum; species Hordeum vulgare. The sequence continues at coordinate 261,160,559 of NC_058518.1, read as the reverse complement.
TCCTGCTTCTAGTTACAAATATGAGCAACCAAACTAGTATCAAATACCCACGTACTACTACGAGAGCCAGTAAGGTACACATTAATAACATGTATATCATATATACATTTGTTGGTGTTGCCAGCTTTCTTATCGGCCAGATACTTGGGGCAGTTCCACTTCTAGTGGCCATTTCCCTTGCAATAGTAGAACTAAGTCTCAGGCTTGGGTCCAGCCTTGGGTTTGTTCACGGGAGTGGCAACTGCTTTTTCGTTCTTCTTGAAGTTACCCTTCTTTCCCTTGCCCTTCTTGAAACCGGTGGTTTTATTGACCATAAACACTTGATGCTCCTTCTTGATTTCTACTACCGCAACTTTTAGCATCGCGAACAGCTCGAAGGCAGACTTGTTCATCGCTTGCATGTTATAGTTCATCAAGAAGCCCTTATATCTAGGTGGCAGTGACTGAAGAACTCTGTCAGTGACCGTCTCAGGCGGAAGCTCAACTCCCAACTGAGTCAAACAATTGTAGTACCCAGACATCCTGAGTATGTGCTCACTGACAGAACTATTCTCCTCCATCTTATGCGCAAAGAATTTATCAGAGGTCTCATACCTCTCGATCCAGGCATTTGCTTGAAAAACAAAGTTCAACTCCTGGAACATCTCGTTCGCTCCATGACATTCAAAATGCCTTTGAAGTCCCGTTTCTAAATCATGCAACATGGCGCACTGAACTATTGTGTAGTCATCGACACATGTGTGCGAGACATTCACAACAACCACAGACGATACCGGAGGGGGTGGTGCACCAAGTGGTGCATCTAGGACATAAGCCATCTGCGAAGCCGTGAGGATAATTCTCAGATTACGGACCCAGTCCGCAAAGTTACTTCCATCATCTTTTAGTTTAGCTTTACATAGAAACACATTAAAATTCAGGGGAGCTACCGCACGAGCCATTGGTCTACAATATAATTTGCAAATATAACTTAGACTATTGTTGATGATAATGAGTTCAATTAATTAGATTACTTAAGAACTCCCACTCAACTCAACATACCTCAGGTTGTTCAAGTGTGACATGATCCAAATGCACCAACCCAAGTCCGATCATCACGTGAGATGAGGTGGTTTCAATGGTGAACATCTCCATGTTGATCATATCTACTATATGACTCATGTTCGGCCTTTCGGTCTCCTGTGTTCCGATGCCATGTATGTACATGCTAGGCTCGTCAAGTTTAACCCAAGTGTTCTGCATGTGCACAACTACCTTCCACCCGTTGTATGCAAACATAGAGTCTATCGCACCCAATCATCATGTGGTGCCTCGAAACAACGAACCTTCGCAATGGTGCACACTTGGGGACAACACAATTTTAACTTGAAATTTTAGTGAGGAATCATCTTATAATGCTACTGTCATCCTAAGCAAAATAAGATGCATAAAAGGATTGCCATCACATGCAAATCATAATAGTGACATGATATGGCCATCATCATCTTGTGCTTTTGATCTCCATCTTCAAAGCACCGACATGATCTCCATCATCATCGGAATGACACCATGATATCCATCATCATGATCACCATCATCGTGTCACCATTGAGGTTGTTGCGCCAACTATGCTTCTACCACTATTGCTAACTCATAGCGATCAAGTAAAGCAAAAGGCACAAATAATTAAAGACAACCCTATGGCTCCTACCGGTTGCCATACCCATCGACATGGAAGTCATGATAATCTATACAAAACATGATCATATCATACATCACATATATCTCATCATGCTCTTGGCCATATCATATCACAACATACCCTGCAAAAACAAGTTAGACGTCCTCTACTTTGTTGTTGCATGTTTTATGTGGCTGCTATGGGTGACTAGCAAGAACTGTTCTTACCTACACAAAGCCATAATGGTGATATTCAAGTTTATATTTAATCTTCTACAAGGACCGCCTGTGTTGAATCCGATTCAACTAAAGTGGGAGTGACACACACCCGTCAGCCATCTTTATGCAACAAGTTGCATGTCAGTCGATGGAACCGGTCTCTCGTAGGTGGACAAGTAAGGTTGGTCCGGGCCGCTTCATCCCACAATACGACTGAATCAAAATAAGACTAAGAAAGTAAGAAATCTGAATATCAACACCCACAAACTCTTTTGTTATCTACTCGTGTATGTCATCTACGCATAAACCTCGCTCATGATGCCACTGTTGGAGAACGTTGCATGGGAAGCATAAATTTTCCTACGATCACCATGATCAATCTATGGAGACTAACATCTACGAGAGGGGGAATGCATCTACATACCCTTGTAGATCGCTAAGAGGAAGCTTTGAGAAACAACAATGATGTCATCGAACATCTCCGTGATCCTATCATGACCCGTCCCGCGATCCGATCACGAAGGTCCCGATCAAGTGCCTAACGGAAAACACCTCCATTTTCAGCACACGTGCAGCTCGATGACGCCTTCACCTCATCGATCCAGCGACCGATGGTGAAGTCGAGGCTGAGTTCTTTGGCAGCACACCGACATGGTGGTGGTAGTGTGATCTCGGCAGGGCTTCACCAAGTGCTGCAGCGATCGCGATGGAGGAGAAGTACTACGAGAGAGAGAGAGAGGCAGGGCTGCGTCATGGCATATGGCATGACTGCCCTCTCTCTCCTATCATATATATAAGAGGGAGAGGTGGGGGCGACCAGCCCTAGGGTTGCGCCCAAGAGATGGGGCAATGACCAAGGGTGTCTTGGACCCCAAGTTAGGGTGATCGACCCCCTAGGGTTTGCCCCCACCCCTTCAGCCGCATGGGCCTAGTTGGGAGGGGCGCTCCACCCGCCAGGGGCTGGGGTGCAATCCTCTCAGACCATGCGGCCCCATCGAGGTGGGTGGACCCCGTTTGGTGGATCTCGAAACCCTTCCAACACTCCCGGTACAATACCAGTGACGCCCGAAAGTTTTCCGGTTGTCAAGACGAAACTTCCCATATATCAATCTTTACCTTAGGAACATTGCGAAGCTCCTCTTCATGTACGGGATCTCATCCGGTACTCCCAACAACCTTCGGTCACCAACACAATAACTCAACTATATATATCGTTACCGAATGTTATGTGTGCAGACCCTACGGGTTCGAGAACTATGTAGACATGACCGAGTCACCTCTACGGTCAATAACAAATAGCGGGACCTGTATGCCTATATTGGTTCCCACACATTCTTCGAAGATCTATATCCGTCGAACCAACGATGTCTAGAATTCAGTTAATCCCATATGTAGTTCCCTTTGTCCATCCGTATGTTACTTGCTTGAGATTCGATCGCCAGTATCTCCATACTGCTACTTCTGAAACAACAGTGCCAAAAATTGGCACGTTGACTGAGACTTGGCTTGCGGTGGTTTTTCCCTTGAAGAGGAAAGGGTGATGCAGCACAAGAGCACTAAGTATTTCCCTCAGTTTGAGAACCAAGGTATCAATCTAGTAGGAGAATCACGTAAAGTCCAGAGTACCTGCGCAAACACAAAAGAGCTTGCACCCAACGCTATAAAGGGGTTGTCAATCCCTTCAAGATTGATTGCAAAGTGAGATCTGAAGGCGGAAAGTGCAACGAAGTAAAAGAGTATGGCTGAAAATATGGTGTGAAGTAGACCCGGGGGCCATAGTGTTCACTAGAGGCTTCTCTCAAGATAGCAAATATTACGGTGGGTGAAGAAATTATTGTCGAGCAATTGATAGAATCGCGCAAAGTCATGATGATATCTAAGGCAATGATAATACATATAGGCATCACGTCCGAGACAAGTAGACCGATACTTTCTGCATCTACTACTATAACTTCACACATCGACCGCTATCCAGCATGCATCTAGTGTATTGAGTTCATGACGAACAGAGTAACGCCTTAAGCAAGATGACATGATGTAGAGGGATAAACTCAAACCAATGATGAAAACCCCATCTTTTTACCCTTGATGGCAACAACACGATACGTGCCGCGCTACCCCTTCTCTCACACGGTGAGCTTACCGCACGATATGAACCCAAAACCAAGCACTTATCCCATTGCAAGAATCATAGATCAAGTTGGCCAAACAAAACACACAACTCGAAGAGAATTACAAGGATATGAAATCATGCATAAGAGAGATCAGAAGAAACTCAAATAAGATTCATAGATAATCTTATCATAAATCCACAATTTATCCAATCTCGAGAAACACACCGCAAAGAAGATTACATCGGATAGATCTCCAGGAAGATCATGGAGAACTTTGTATTGAAGATTCAAGAGAGAGAAGAAGCCATCTAGCTACTAGCTATGGACCCGAAGGTCTATGGTGAACTACTCACGCATCATCGAAGAGGTCATGGTGTTGATGAAGAAGCCCTCCGTATCCGAATCTCCCCTCCAGCAGGGCACCAGAACGTGCCCCAGATGGGATCTTGCGGAGACAAAAGCTTGCGTCGGTGGAAAAGTATTTTCGTGGATCCCCAGATTTTTTAGGGATTTTAGGGAATTTATAGGCGAAGGAGCTAGGGCAGGGGAGGCCGAGGGAGCAAACAAGCCTGTGAGGCGCGGGCCCCCTGGCCGCTGCATGGGGGCTTGTGTCCTCCCCCGAGACTCCCTGCCTTGGTTCCCAAGCTTTCTGCGTATCTTCTGTTCCAGAAAAAATGTTTTTGGAAGTTTTATTCCGTTTGTTCTCCGTTTGAAATCCTCCTCTAAAAATGGTCAAAAACACGAAAAAAATAGGAACTGGCACTTGGCACTCAGTAAATAAGTTAGTCCCAAAAGAGATATAAAAGGCATACAAAACATCCAAAGTTTGACAAGATAATAGCATGAAACCATCAAAAATTATAGATACGTTGGAGACGTATCAAGCATCCCCAAGCTTAACTCCTGCTTGTCCTCGAATAGGGAAGTGACAAAGACTGAATGTTTGATGTGGAATGCTACCTAGCATAGTTGTCCTTTGTAACTTATTTCATTAACTATAGTTTGCTATTGACATGAAAACAATAATACTTCAAGCAAACTAGCATGGTAATCAGGAACTTTCGAAATAACAAGGCCAAAGAAAGTTATCCCTACAAAATCATATAGTCTGGCTATGCTCCATCATCCCCACACAACTAATTTAAATCATGCACAACCCCGATATTGGCCAAGTAATTGTTTTCGCACTCTTAGTTTCTCAAACCTTTTTCAACTATCACGCAATACATGAGCGTGAGCCTTGGATATAGCACTATAGGTGGAATAGAGTGTGGTGGTGGTTGTGAGACAAAAAAGGAGGAGATGGTCACATTGACTCGGCGTATCAAAGGGTTATGGAGATTCCCATTAATAGATATCAATGTGAATGAGTAGGGATTGCCATACAGAGGATGCATGAGAGCTATAAGTATGTGAAAGCTCAAAAGGAGAACTAGTGGGTGTGCATCCAACTTGCTTGCTCACGAAGACCTAGGGCAATTTTGAGGAAGCCCATCATTGGAATATACAAGCAAAGTTATATAATAAATATTCCCACTAGTATATGGTGGTGACAAAGCAAGAAACTCTCAATCATGAAGAACATGGTGCTATTATGAAGCACAAGTGTGGAAAAAGATAGTAGCATTGTCCCTTCTCTCTTTTTCTCTCTTTTTTTATGTGGGCAACTTTGGCCTTTTTTATTGCCTCACATGGGACAATGCTCTAATAATGATGGTCATCAGACTTTTATTTACTCACAACTCAAAGCTTAGAATGATGATGACTTTATAGGAAATGCCTCCGGCAGTGTACCGGGATGTGCAACGATCTAGCTTGGCGTATGACGTTGAAACATCTCGCCAGCTTTCTTACGATCATGCAATGGCAATATGAAAGTGACGGCACAAGTCATGAGACGGAACGGTGGGAGTTGCATGGCAATATATCTCGGAATGGCTATAAAAGTGCCATAGTAGGTAGGTATGGTGGCTGTTTTGAGGAAAGCATATGGTGGGTTTGTGCACCAGCGAAAATTGCGCTGTACTAAAAGATCCCGACCATGGACTCACATTAGTCATGAAGAACTCACATACTTATTGTGAAAGTGTTTATTAGTAATCGAAACAAGGTGCTAAACGCATACTCCTAGGGGAAGGGTTGGTAGGTGTTAACCATCGCGCGATCCCGACCGCAACACAAAGGATGACAATCAATAGATCAATTATGCTCCGACTTCCTAACATAGCGGTTCACCATACGTGCATGTTACGAGAATCACTAACTTCAACACAAGTATTTCTAGATTCACAACACCCTACTAACGTAACTCTTAATATTACCAAATCCACGTCTCAAAACTAATTGAGAGGAATCAAACTTCTCTTTCTACTCAATGCACATGAAGATGGAAGTTTTTTTGTATCCTCTTTGGGTACCTATCACCTTTGGGACTACTTTCAAAGCACAAACCAACTACCAAGTCACGCACCGCCGTGCTCTAAAAGATCTAAGTGAAGCACATAGAGCAAAATTATCTAGGCTCAAAAGATATAAGTGAAGCACAATGAGCATTCTAGCAAATTCACGATGAGTGCATGTCTCTCTCAAAAGGTGTGCAGCAAGTATGATTGTGACACAACAAAAATAAAAGACTCCTACGATACAAGACGCTCCAAGCAAAACACATATCATGTGGGGAATAAAAATATAGCTCCAAGTAATGTTACCAATGGATTGAAGACGAAAGAGGGGATGCCTTCCTGGAGCATCCCCAGGCTTAGGATTTTTGGTGTCCTTTAATTTGTCTTGGGGTGCCTTGGGCATACCCAAGCTTGAGATATTTCCACTCTTTATACCTTTGTCCATGAGAACATCATCCAAAACTTGAAAACTTCATAACACAAAACTTAAATAGAAACTTGTGATATCATTAGCACAAGAAAACAAACTACCACCTCTTTAGGTACTGTAGCAATCTTGATTTCTATTCACATTGGTGTTAGATTACTGTATTCTCACTTTTCTATGGCTAGTACCCCCAGATAATATCAATAGTTTCATCAAAACAAGCAACCAACTCAATAAAAAAACAGAATCTGTGAAAAACAGACCAGTCTGTAGCAATCTGTATACTTCGTATACTTCTGGTACCTCACAAATTCTGAAACATTACGACTGCCTGGGAAAAAGGCATATCAACCAGCAGAAAAAAGAATCAATTCAAAATCTCTTTCAGAATAGAAATGAAAAATAATCTCGTGAGCGAAAAGTTTCTATCCTTTTCCAGTAGGATCAAACAACCATCACCAAGACTAGTCATAAAGGTTTTGCTAGGCTCAAACACAAAAGACACGATCATAACAGAATTATGATAGTGTGGATGCAACAAAACAGAAAGAAAAAGATAAATTCATTGGGTTGCCTCTCAACAAGCGTTATTGTTTAACGCCCTTAGCTAGGCATAAAGCGATAGAATCACGTATCGTCGTCCTTGGTCCTCAAACCATAAGTAGCCCTCATCATGGATTCATAAGGCAATCTTATTTTCTTTCTAGGAAAATTCTCCATGCCCTTCTTTAAAGTAAATTGAAATCTAATATTCCCTTCCTTCATATCGATGATAGAACCGATAGTCCTTAGGAAAGGTCCATCAAGAATGATAGGGCATGTAAGGTTGCAATCAATTTCAAGCACAATGAAATCCACGGGTACATAGTTCCTATTTGCAATAATAAGAACATCATTGATCATTCCCATGGGTTTATTGACAATAGAATCGCGGAAACACTAGCACCCAAATCACACAAAGCATTTCATTCGTAGTTTTTGATTTTGATTTTGATAGTAGGTTCCCACTCATAATGAAGCTTTCTAGGGATAGAAACTTCCAATTCAAGTTCCTCTTCAAGAGATATTATCATAGCTTCGACGATATGATCGGTAAAGGCCTTGTTTTGGCTATAAGCGTGTGGAGAGTTTAGCATGGATTGCATCAGGGAAATGCATTCTATCAAGGAGAAACTATCATAATTGATATCCTTGAAATCCAAAGTAGTAATTTCATTACTACACAAAGTTTTAATATCTTCTACTCCACATTCAATGCTTTTAGCATCAAGATAGATGGAATCCGAATCATTGGGGAGTTTTCAACCAAAGTGGATTCATATGCAGCCCCATCATCATTAGGTTTGACAAAAAAAACATTCAATGGGAGTCACACCAAGCACTTTAAGATCTTCGTGATTCTTATCACGAGAACACGCCTTTTTAAGCCATTCATGTCTAGCACGAATTTGGGCGGTTCTTTCTTTTCTCTCACTCATGGAAACACGCATAGCTTTCAAAGTTTCATCCATATTGATCTTGGGAGGAGCTCGTCTAACTTTCAAAGCATCAATATCACTAGACATTCTATCAACGCTCCTAGCCAAATCGTCAATTTTGAGTAGTTTTTCCTCTATGGACGCATTGAAAATATTTTGTGATTTGATAAACTCTTTGATATTACTCTCTAGACAGAGGGTAATCTATTGTAATTTCCATGAGTATTGTTGTAGGAGTTGCCAAAGTTATTAGAGGGGTTACTAGGAAAAGGCCTAGGAACATAGTTTCCTCTAAAAGCATTGTTGTTGCCAAAATTATTCCTACCAACAAAATTAACGTCCAAGCTAGCGTTGCTACTCTCAATCAAGGAATACAAGGGCATATCATTAGGATCTAAAGGATCACTTCTACTAGCAACCAAATTCATTAACTTATCCATCTTAGCACTTAACGAGTTAATTTCTTCTATAGCGTGTACCTTCTTACTAGTAGGTGACCTTTCAGTGTGCCACTGAGAGTAGTTCGTCATGATATTGTCTAGGAGTTTTGTAGCTTCTCCTAACGTGATTTCCATGAACGTTCCACCTGAGGCGGAGTCCAAGATATTTCTAGAAGCGAAATTCAAGCCAGCGTAAAAGATTTGTATAATCATCCAAAGACTCAAGCCATGAGCGGGACAATTTCGAATCATCAATTTCATTCTCTCCCAAGATTGTGCAACTTGTTCATGATCAAGTTGCTTAAAATTCATAATATTATTACGGAGAGAGATAATCTTAGCTGGCGGAAAATATTTGGATATGTAAGCATCTTTGCACTTGTTCCAAAAATCAATACTATTTTTGGGCAAAGACGAAAACCAAGTTTTTGTTCGATCTCGCAACGAGAAAGGAATAAGCTTCAATTTAATCACATCATTATCCACATCTTTCTTCTTTTGAATATCGCAAAGCTCAAGGAAGGTATTTAGATGGGATGCGACATCTTCACTAGGAAGGCCGGAGAATTGCTCTTTTATAACAAGATTCAGCAAAGCAGCATTGATTTCGTATGATTCCGCACTAGTGGCGGGAGAAAACGGAGTACTAATAAAGTCATTATTATTAGTATTCAAGAAGTCACAAAGTTTGGTGTTTTCAGTCATGCTGACTTCAGCAAGCAAGCAAGCACACAAGTGAAAAAAAAGCAAGCGAGAGAAAAGGGCGAACGAAAAAGGCAAACGAAAAAGGGAAATATTTTTGTAAATTTTTGTTTTTCAGAAGTGGGGGAGTGGAAAACGAGAGGAAAAAAGTAAATGCAAGAGGTGAGTTTGCGACACTTACTTGGATGAGTTCTTGACTTGATCCTCCCCGGCAACGACACCAGATATCTTTCTGCTACGTCTCAAACAACAGCACCAGAAATTGGCACGTTGACAGAGACTTGGCTTGCGTTGGTTTTTCCCTTGAAGAGGAAAGGGTGATGCAGCACAGGAGCAGTAAGAATTTCCCTTTGTTTGAGAACCAAGGTATCAATCCAGTAGGAGAATCTCGTCAAGTCGAGAGTACGTGCGCAAACACAAAAGAGCTTGCACCCAACGCTATAAAGGTGTTGTCAATCCCTTCAATATTGATTGCAAAGTGAGATCTGAAGGCGGAAAGTGCAACGAAGTAAAAGAGTAAGACTGAAAAGATGGTGTGAAGTAGACCCAGGGGCCATAGTGTTCACTAGAGGCTTCTCTCAAGATAGCAAATATTACGGTGGGTGAACGAATTACTGTCGAGCAATTGATAGAACCGCGCAAAGTCATGACGATATCTAAGGCAATGATCATACATATAGGCATCACGTCAGAGACAAGTAGACTGATACTTTCTGCATCTACTACTATTACTCCACACATCGATCGCTATCCAGCTTGCATCTAGTGTATTGAGTTCGTGACGAACAGAGTAATGCCTTAAGAAAGATGACATGATGTAGAGGGATAAACTCAAACCAATGATGAAAACCCCATCTTTTTACCCTTGATGGCAACAACATGATGCGTGCCTCGCTACCCCTTCTGTCACTGGGTGAGGTCACCGCACGGTATGAACCCAAAACCAAGCACTTCTCCCATTGCAAGAATCATAGATCAAGTTGGCCAAACAAAACCCACAACTCGAACAGAATTACGAGATATGAAATCATGCATAAGAGAGATCAGAAGAAACTCAAATAAGATTGATAGATAATTTGATCATAAATCCACAATTCATCGGATCTCGACAAACACACCGCAAAGAAGATTACATCGGATAGATTTCCATGAAGATCATGGAGAATTTTGTATTGAAGATCCAAGAGAGAGAAGAAGCCATCTAGCTACTAGCTATGGACCCGAAGGTCTATGGTGAACTACTCACGCATCATCGGAGAGGTCATGGTGTTGATGAAGAAGCCCTCCGTATCCGAATCTCCCCTCCGGAAGGGCACCAGAACGTGCCCCAGATGGGATCTTGCGGTGACAGAAGCTTGCGGTGGCGGAAAAGTATTTTCGTGGATCCCTTGATTTTTAGGGATTTTAGGGAATTTATAGGTGAAGGAGCTAGGGCAGGGGAGGCCCAGGGAGCCCACAAGCCTGGGAGGCGCGGGCCCCCCTGGCCGCACCATGGGGGCTTGTGGCCTCCCCTGGGACTCCCTGCCTTGGTTCCCAAGCTTTCTGCGTATCTTCTGTTCCAGAAAAAATATTGTCGGAAGTTTTATTCCGTTTGGACTCCATTTAAAATCCTCCTCTGAAAAGGGTCAAAAACACGGAAAAAACAAGAACTGGCACTTCGCGCTGAGTTAATAAGTTAGTCCCAAAAAGATATAAAAGGCATACAAAACATCCAAAGTTTGACAAGATAATAGCATGAAACCATAAAAAATTATAGATACATTGGAGACGTATCACATACCTAGTTCAATCTCATTACCGATAAGTCTATTTACTCGTTTCGTAATACAAGATCCTATGACTAACTCCTTAGCCATATTGCTTGCAATCTTACTATGATGTTGTATTACCGAGTGGGTCCCGAGATACCTCTCTGTCACATAGAGTGCAAATCCAAGTCTCGATCCATGCCAACTCCACAGACACCCTCGAAGATACCTGTAGAGCATGTTTATAGTGACCCAATTACATTGCAACGATTGTTACAGACAAGGCATTCCTCCAATATCAGTGAGTTGCATGATCTCATGGTCATAGGAGCATATAGATTGACATGCAGAAAGCAATATCAGTAAAGTAGATACGAGCATACGCTATGCTTAAGGTTTGAGTCTTGTACATCACATCATTATCCTAATGATGTGATCATGTTATCAAATGAAAACTCATGTCTATGGCTAGGAAACCTCAACCATGTTTGATCAATGAGTTAGTCCAGTAGAGGCATACTAGGGACACTTTGTTGTCTATGTACCCACACATGTAATTTAGTTTCCAATCAATACAATTTTAGCATGGATGATAAACAACTATCATGAACAATGAAATATAATAATAACCACTTTATTATTGCCTCTTGGGAATATTTCCAACAATCCTGTTGTGTGGTGCGTTTGTTGGGATACGATTAATTGAGGGTTTATGTTCAGATTATTCATGATAAAGATATGAGTCGTCTTTGAATTCGAAATATGATTCTTTTTTGAATGATTGTGATAGCTTCATAAATCTCTCTGATCTTTTGAAATAGTTTGGCCAACTACATTTGAATGATTATGATAGCTTCATAAAGGTACAAGGAGACATCCTTGTATGGTTGCCACTAAGGATAAAACAATAGGGTTAGTTCATATTGATTGATCTATCTTTGCCTACATCATGTCATTATTCTCCAAACATTACTTTGTTTTACTTAATACTCTAGATGCATGTTGGATAGCAGTCGATGGGTGGGCTAATAGTAATAGGTGCAGGCAGTAGTGGACCTATTTGCTTATGGACTTGATGCCTATATATACATGATCATTGCCGTGAATATCACATAACTATGAGCTTTTCTGTCAATTGCCCAACAATAATTTATTTACCGAGCGTATGCCTACTACATGAGATATGCCATTCGGGAAACCCACGCCCCACGGGTATATTCACTTATAAGTTTACAAAAGTTACAATTTCCTTGCTGCCTTTATTTACTTTTTACTTCCTTTGCACTTTACAACTTTTGTCTACCCACTTCACTTGTTTGCATATAACAAGTACGAGGGGATTAACAACCCTCTTGCCCGCGTTGGGTGCAAGTGTTTGCTTCTTTGTGTGTAGTCGCTGAAGACGGGGCTGGTTGTTACTCCAAATGTTCGATAAACTTTGGTTCTCTAGTGAGGGAAATACTTACCTATATTGTGCTTCATCACACATTCCTGTTCATGAAAAACCCAACACAGATCAAGTATCAGAAAGGATTTCTAGCGTTGTTGCGGGGGAGTATCATCAACCTACTATCATGTAACTTCGCACAAGTATCATTCACTTGTTATGCTTTTTATTTTCTGCTATATTTAGCTTTCCTCATAAAAAATAAAAAATACAGACATATTTATCTTTGCTAGTTACTACTTTACTTCTGTGTTCGCTAGTTTACTTGTCCTACTTGTTACGTTTTTTAGTTGTTTGCTTGAAGTTGATATCATGTGTGAATTTGAGAAAGTCATTGCTGAGAGTGCTAGTGACACGGAAGAGGAGAGACCAAAATTTATTTATTCGACTCACGATCCTCCAAAATTCAAGTTCTCATAGTGATACTCACATGGTTCTAAAATCCAAAAATTTTCATGTGGGTAGTGAGAACATTATTGGAAAACATGTTATTCAAGAATATTTTGAGTATTCGATAGCTTATCCCCATATTAAAGGAACCATACTTCATGAAACAAGTTTCTATGTGGATGCTATTTCTATGCTTATATCAAAGTTAGTGACAATTGTTTTGCATCTTCATCCTATTCTTCAAAAGATATTTTTGGGACTCCCCAGCATACATGATCCAGAGATTAAGAAAATTGCTATTAATATCCTTAGGCATGAATTTTATTATATAGTGCAGGAGGATGGAGATATTTTAACCTTCTATGGAATAAAATCTAAACATCCTCCTATAGAAGTGATCCTTCATAATAGAGATGCTATACGTGAGTTGGAATCTAATGCCATCGAGGATTTAGCGAGAATATGAGGAGGAAGGTTTCTCCTGAAGACTTAATGTAAGCACTATTCCTTATAACTTGTGACAAATTTGGATGGATTGCTAAAGGAACTAATGAAGGTTTTAGTAAGGATTGGCACGATGATGCCATTTGGGAGCCTATTAATGATGAAATTCATGTCCTATATGGTGACCCCTATGATGATGGTGATGCTAGTAATGATATCACAAATATAAAGAAGATCTTTCAAACTTTGGGTTGACCAAATTTTTTTTAGAAAGGTGATTTATTAATTAAATTTTTGGAAGAGCTAGTACTAAACGACATGAATGGGTCCAACACTTGAATCATAGGCACGATGCCTAGCTAGGGGCGTAAAACAATAGTGCTAGTTGGGAGGAAACCCAATAGTTATCTTACTATTTTTGTTTTTTTACTTTATCATTGTGTGTGATAAAATGATTTTTGCCTATGTAATACTTGTGTTTTTATGTTTAAATTACTGTTTTTCCCAATAAAGCCTTTGGGATGATTTGAATGATAGTAGAATTGATGCGGTGCAAAATAGAAACTTTAGCGTCCAATGCAGAATTTATCTGATTTTACTCGAACTTCTTTTGGATGTGAAGTTTTTACAAAGTATTATTATAAAAATTAATCAGGTGTTCCAAATTATTTAGAATTGTTGGAGTTAGATAACTATGGTACATAACTATATAATACAGACTCTTCTGTTTTAGGCAGATTCTATTTTTTGCTTGCATAGTTTGCTTGTTTTGATGATGCCATGGATTGTATCGGTCTATATATGTCATGGAGAAGTTAGAATACAGTACCATATAAAATAATAAAATATGAGTCAATTTATAATAGTACCTAAAGTATATTATATGTTTATTATACTAACACATCTCAAGAAGTTTTTGTTGAGTTTTGTGTGGTGGAGGAACAAGGAGAGGCAAGAGCCTAAGTTTGGGGATTCCCAAGGTACCCGAAGGTAATATTCTAGGAAGACTCAAGCGTCTAATCTTGGGGATTCCCGAGAAGGCATCCCGTCTTTCGTCTCAATCCATCGGTATGCCACTTGGAGCTATATTTTTATTCATCACATGATATGAGTTTTGCTTGGAGTGTCGTTTGCTTTAGTTTTATTTTTGATTTAGTTTCCTACAATCATTGTTATCTGAAGACACCAACTTGAGAGAGACATGAGGTCACCATGATTTATTAGAATACTCTATGTGCTTCACTTATATCTTTTGAGCTTAGCAGTTGCTTTAGTGCTTCACTTATATCTTTTAGAGCACAATGGCCTACAAAATTTGGAAGAAATAATTATACTCTCATTATTAACTTATATTTGGTTGATATTTAAGAAATAACGATGGTAATTTGCATGGGTTATAAGACTAGTTCAAAAATAATAGGTATTCAATGAGTGTATAATCCAAACCACACATAACATATAAAAGAGAAATCTTGGTAAATGATATTAATGTGGTAATGTGAAAAAGCATGAGTGCGTGATCATTGGTTAATGTGGGTATCATAAATTAGAGGTGCTAACTTTGTCTTCATCCGAATATTTTTATGGCATGGTGATGATGTGTGAGCATACTTATTCCTCGTTGAAATCTTAGTGTTGTTTAAGTCGGGGGTGCGCGATGGTTAACTCCTACCAACGTACTCCCTTGGGGCATGCGAGTAGTCCTTTGCTTCAAGAGAGATAATAAAATCTTGCAATAAGTATGTGAGTTCTTCATGAATAATGTGAATCCATAGATATACGCACTCTCACCTCCACACATTTGTTAGCCTCTTCGGTACCATGCATTGCCCATTCTCACCTCGAGGATCGGTGCAACCTTCACCGGTGCATCCAAAACCCATGACATGCGACACTCTCTTGCACATAAACCTCCCTATATCTTCCTCAAAATAGCCACCATACCTTCCTATCATGTCATTTCCATAGCCATTCTGAGATCTATTTGCATGAAACTTCCACTGTGACAATGTATGACTTGTACTTCCATCGTCATATTGCTTTGCATGATCATATAAGCAGACATAGTATTTTGTGGCAAAGCCACCGTTTATCATTTTCATAGATGTTATGCTTGATCATTGCACATCCTAGTACACTGCGAGAGGCATTCATATAAACTACTGGAATCCAGTTCTTTGCCGTCAGCCAGTTCTTTGCCGTCTGCTGGCTGACGGCAAAGAACCTCTTTGCCATCAGTTGACACAAGGCAGACGGCAAAGGACTGACACATGAAAAAAAAATACTATTTGCCATGTGTCGGCCCTTTGCCGTCTGCCAGAGGACGGCAAAGAGACCCAGGGCAGACGACAAAGAAGACGGGTGGGTCCCATGCCTGCCGTCCGCGGGCCTTTGCCGTCTGCCATGGGGCCCTTTGCCGTCGGGGGCGGACGACAAAGGGGCCGCCCTATAACAGCCGTTAACCCCCTCCTCGCTCACTGTCTCTCTCCCCCCAGGCCACTGTCTCGCTCATTATCTCTCTCCACGGCGACCCCCTCCCCGCGGCGAGCCCCTCCCCACGGCGAGCCCCTCCCCGCGGCGAGCCCCTCCCCGCGACGAGCCCCTCCCCGCGAGAGCCCACCCCCGCGGCGACCCACCCCCGCGGCGAGCCCCTCCCCGTGGCGAGCCCCCTGCCGCGCGCCCCCTGCCCCCCCTGCCATCATCCACCGCCGCCGCCGCCGCCCCCTGCCGTCGTCCACCGCGGTGAGTTCTTCTTCTTTTTCTTTTTAAAAAAGTTAATTACTTTAGTTAGTTTATTAGGTTAGTTTTTTATTATATATAGGGTAATTTATTTAGTTTATTTGATTAGATTATTAGGCTAATTAGGTTAGTTAGTTAGGTTAGAAGAAAAAAAGAGGAAAAGCAGAAGGAAAAAAATGAAAAAGAAGAAAATAATTAGAAGAAGAACGAAAAGAAGAAGAAGAAGAAGAAGAAGAAGAAGAAGAGGAGGAGGAGGAGGAGGAGGAGAAATAAGAAGAAGAAGAAGAAGAAGAAGAAGAAGAAGAAAACGAATAGGAGGAGAAACAGAGGAGGGGGAGGAGGAGGAGAAAAAAGAAGAAGAAGAAGAAGAAGAAGAAGAAAAGAAGAAGAAGAAGAAAAAGAGGAGAGAGGAGAAGAAGAAAGAAGAGGAAAAGGGAACCCCGGCACCCCGAAACTGACCCTCGACCCCCGACCCTTGACGCCCGACGCCACTGACCCCCGACCCCCGACCCCCGACGCCACGGACCCCCGACGCCACTGACCCCCGACCCAGACCCTCGGCCCACGACTCCCGACACCCGGCACTCGACGCCACCAACCCCCGACCCCCGACGCCACTGACACCCGACATCACTGACCCTCGACCCCCGACGCCACTGACCCCCCACAACCGACGCCACTAACCCCCCGACCCCCGATGCCACCGACACCCGACACCCGACACCACCGACCCTCGACGGCACTGACTCCCGACGCGAGTAAGCCCCGACCCCGGACACCTCTTCTGCCTTCTGTTGAACGAGAAGGTGCTTTTCGGCCTTCCAGAGGCCCACGAGGTCATAGTTTTGTAAATTATGAGTTAGATCACATATTTTCCAATTATGTTAATTATAGAAACATCGTATTTGTGTTGATCGTGTGAATTTCAATGTGCAGTTGTTCGACGACCTCCACGTGCGTTGGACGAGCTCCGCCCTTGCATTTGTTGGTGAGCACAAATGACTTCTCCTCCTACCCCCTTAATTTGCTCTGTCGCGGTCTTCGTGCCGATGAAACTTGCTAGCTATAGGTTTCTTCAATCATGAGTATGCGTGACCAGTATGCGTCTCCCGTTCGAAAGGGCGACATCTATAAATATGCATTTCTTTGCATATTTATAACCGCCATCCTTTCGAATTGTCAAACATTATCCATGGACAGCCCGAGTATGTGTAGATTGGGTTTGTTTTCCCGTATGATGTGCTCTAGATCCGATGCGGAATTTCGTCAGTGCCTCCCCTGTTCTTCTCCGGGTACACATCCTCTCTGCTTATTGCCGAGACGTGTATCAGGAGAACAACGGGGAGGTGCTGTCGAAATTCTGCGTCGCATCTGGAGCAGAGCATGGGAAAACGAACCCAATCTACACATACTCGGGTGGGATTAGGACCTATCTTTACCTATTAGCGTGTAGGTTGCATGGACGTAATAAAACTGACAAACTTGATTAGCGTATGAATATAGATGATGAATTATATATTTATTTCTTGTGCCCCATAGGTAGCTAGGCAACATGAGTGATCGTGCTTGGATGTACACTGGTCACCCTAGCCAGAAAGACATGACCCATGAATGGTTAACAAAAACCAGGGGGTTTGTGAGAGCCACATTTGCAAATGGCCAGCAAAAAAAATGGTGCCCGTGTTCCAACTACGACAACTGGAAAAAGCAGACAGAGTTTGAAATGGGTAAACACCTGCAAAAGTGGGGTTTTGCGCCTAATTATACGGTGTGGACTTTTCATGGTGAGTCTGACCAATGTGCCAGAGCTGAGCTGATTCGTCCTCGCACCGACGAGCATGGTACCGGGATTGAAGACATGCTGCAAGACTTTGATGATGCTCGGGATTCGGACGATGAGATGGAGGAATCTGCAAAGGCCTTCTATGAAATGTTGGAGTCTTCAAAACATCCTCTCCATGAGCAGACTGAGCTTTGTCAGCTAGATGCCATCGCGCAAGTAATGGCTCTGAAGGATCAATTCAACCTAGGCAGAGAATGCTACGACACGATGATGACGATATTTGGACGCTTTCTACCCAAAGGCCATGTACTGCCTACAAACCTGTACCAGTCAGAGAAAATCCTCCGTGTACGTAAGATGCCCTATGAGAAGATACATGCCTATGAGAATGGATGTGCCTTATTTAGGCTTGAGTATGTGGCCTTGAACTATTGCCCCATTTGCAATTCTTCCAGGTATATTGTGGTAGACAACGACATGGGTGAGAAGAATCGGACCAAAATCCCCATTAGTGTTCTTTGGTATCTGCCAATCGTACCAAGACTTCAACGTCTTTTCATGGTCGAAGAGACGGCCAGACAGATGACATGGCACAAATTGGGCAAAAGAACCGAACTAGATGCGGATGGGAACAAGATGCTGGTACACACTTCAGATGGTTTTGCGTGGAGGCACTTCGATGCATTACATAAGGATAAATCGGAAGATCCAAGGCAACCTAGAGTTGCCATCAGCACGGATGGGTTGAATGTGTATGGTATGACGGTAGCACAATACAGTTGTTGGCATGTATTTGTCATTCCACTAAATTTGCCACCCGGAGAGATTATGAAAAGAAAGAACATTTTCCTGACGTTGATAATTCCAGGGCCCAACTATCCGGGGAATAATATGAATGTGTACATGCAGCCGCTTACGGATGAGTTGCAAGAAGCCTGGGATAATGGGATCAAGACCTACGACGCGGCTACCAAAACAAATTTCAAAATGCATGTGTGGTACATGTACTCGACACATGATTATCGGGCGTTTGCGCTATTCGCTGGCTGGTGTGTGCATGGAAGGTTCCCGGTGCACCACATGCAAGGCAGCTCTTCAGTTCCGTTGGTTGCAGGCTGGTCGCAAGTATTCTTGCTTCGACATGCATAGACAATTCCTGGATCCTGACCATAAGTTCAGAAAAGACAAGAAGAATTTCATCAAAGGTAGAGTTGTCAAAAACACTGCACCAGCTGCGTTGACAGGCCAACAGACCCTTGATTTGTTAAACACTCTCGAGCCTGATCCTTTGCGTCCAGGATACTTCAAAGGGTATAATACGGAACACGCCTGGACTCACAAGTCATGCTTATGGGATCTGCCTTACTTCAAATGCCTCCTTTGCCCACACAACATTGACGTGATGCACACTGAAAAGAATATTGCAGAGGCCATTTTTGGTACATTGTTCGGCATAGAGGGGAAGTCAAAAGATAATCCTAAGGCTAGAATCGACCTGGAGGCTCTATGTGATAGACCGTTGCAAAACTTGCGACAACGGAAAGGAAAGCAAAGCATAGCGAAGCCAAAGGCATGGTTCAATCTTGAAAGGCCAGCTATGAGGGAAATGCTATTGTGGGTGAAAATGCGGTTGATGTTCCCCGATGGGTATGCTGCGAATCTAAAGAGGGGAGCGAGTCTTGAGAAATTGAAAATATTTGGGCTCAAGAGTCATGATTGGCACATATGGATCGAGCGGGTAATGCCGGTGATGTTGCGTGGCTTTATCCCTGAGGATGAATGGCTAGTACTGGCAGAGCTGAGCTATTTCTTCCGTTCTCTTTGTGCGAAAGAACTATTGCCTGGCGTGCTAGATGAAATGGAAGAGTTGGCGCCGGAGTTGATCTGCAAATTAGAAAAGATCTTTCCATCGGGCTTCTTTAATCCAATGCAACATTTGATTTTGCATCTCCCGACCGAGGCAAGAATGGGGGGCGTTCAAAATCGATGGTGCTACTCAACTGAGAGGATGCAGAAGACCCTTCGAGCTAAGTGTAAAAATAAACGTAGAATTGAAGCATCGATGGCCGAGGCATTCATTACTGAGGAGGCGGCAAACTTCGTGACAGCACACTACGAAGCCAAAAATCATCATTTGCATAACCCGAAGCCTCGGTACAATGATGGCGATCCAAAAAAAGTTTGATCCAACCTCAGCCTATTCAAAGGTAAGCTCGCACCATCCGGTGCTTCGAAAGGGAAATTGTTGGATGTCAAAGAATGGTGGACCATTTCTTTGTATATCTTCACCAATCTAACAGAAGTGCGGCCGTACATCGAGTAAGTTCTCGGTAATTTATTGTTCCGCAACTTCTAATTGCTATGAACTGCTCTTATTTCCGGATATTTGATATAGTCGATACGTCGCCGAATTCTCGGATGGAGCGGTCATCGAAAAGGATTCCGTCGAAGAGTATGAGCTTCTCGCAAAGCATGGAGGCGACTATCCTGGTTTCATCTCTTGGTTCAAACAAAGGGTAATTAATTACCATTAAGGGCCCATTTGATTTCTTGGTCTAATTTGCAGCTAATGCATCCATTCTTTCATATTAAACTTGTAGGCTGATGCAGAGTCTATGGACGCTGAGTTGAGACAAGTCGCTAATGGTTTTGACTATAAGGTCCGTTCATTTGACAAATACAACATCAACGGGTATCACTTTCGTACCTTTGGCAAAGAGCTATCTGTGCCCGACCTAAAGACTACAAATTGTTCTGTCTCTGCTATCGGCGAAGGAGACACCGAGTATTATGGAAGAGTTGAAGAAATTTATGAACTTCTATTCTATGGTGAAAACCCACATAATATCTAATGGGGACAAGTAAGTTAATTTACTCTTATTTAACCTTTTGCCTTCGCGTTTTCTCAAATATCTATTGTTTTGGCTTTAATTTGTCATACTGTAGGGGTTGGATTGTTGCCAAGGATGTCCGCAAGCCCAACAGCGTCCTTGATGTGCTTTGCCGTAAAAACTTCCCAGGGTTTGTTACGTTGCCCGGTCGGGAGCGAGAGGTAGGAATGACCTGGGAGCACTACTTGGGTGCCCCGGCCCCGCCGGAGATGGAGATCGACGGTGTTTTTGCGACACGAGGGCGGACATGGTGATCCGAAAGTTCTAGGTAATTTCTCCTTCACACAATTATAAATCAGCCATAGCTATTTATTGTACTAATCGGTGTTGTCTCATTTGCAAACCTACTACAGGTGGGAGGAGGGATACGAGGAGGACGCGGCAAAGGTTATCGAAACCGAATGTCGCCGCCTACTTTAAAACTTTTGGCACAAGGCTCGGGTGCAGGCTGTTCGAGACTACTATGCCACGCGGCGTATTAGGATTGTCAAGGCAAAGTGACGTGATGCTAAGATGGAGAAGGAGCATTACATGAAGGTAATTACATATTATTAAGTCTTTGTAGTTAGTTTCCTTGATTTGGTTCTTACACACTCAAATTTCTCTTTATTAACTTAGGTGCCCCCAAGATGGTGTGTGGATAAGATGTATTGTTGGGAGGCCTTGGTGGATCAGTGGTTCTCCGAAACGTGGGAGGCCAGCCACAACAACGCCAAGGAGAGGCGTGGCAAAATGGTTGGCGTGCCACACCATCAAGGGAGCGTCAACTTAATCCAATTTGGCGAGAACTGGGTATGTGGTTTGCTTCATGCCTCATGAAATTCATTCTTAATGCTATCTTGAGCCCTTTACTAATACAATTTTCCTCTCTCTCTCTTTTAGGCATGTCACAATAAGACGGAGGTGCCACAAATGTACGACCTGTATGCGATGGCCCATACTGCCTCGTACAAGAAGGTCAAGGCATTCTCTGAGTCTGACCTCGAGCATCCAAAAAACTTCACCAACATCTCCTCCCACCACAAGCTCGTGAAGTACAGAGATCACGGGAAGGCGAGGAAAGGGGAGGACTTTAACCCGAGCTAGCGGCCTATTGATCCAGAGTTGGTGATGATAGCTGGCAACGGGAGGCCCCATGGCTCGATCGCCATTGGAGACGGCCTTATACGTTGTCCTAGCACTCTCCTGCAGATAAAGGCACGCCAAACGAGCTCTTGTCCGGAGATAACACGTCGTCCATGGCCAGTCGAGCTCGCCATCGAGGTTAGTTTAATGGACTCAACTATCTTTCCGCATTATGTTGTGCGTTGGAACCAATATGATTACATTGCTAACAATGCGTTGTGTTGCAGGCTGCTACTCAGAAAGAGAGAGAGGCAATGCAGGCGGCTATGGCAGAGAAGGATAAGGAAATTAGGGAGCTGGAGGAGAGGAAGACTGCATTGGTGGAGGCGGAGAGGGCAGGGAATCATGCGTCTAACATGGCCATATACGAGCTCTTCGTGGTAAGTTTCTTCTTCATGTTATTTCAAATCTAGCATTTGAATGTCCGTTTCATTAATAAATAAAAAGTTTGACTTGTCGAAACCAAATGTATAGTCTATGTGCGAGAAGCGCGGCCAAGTCCCTCCGCCGATGCCAGTCATTAACGTGGCGGGGACGGTGAGTTTCATTTCAGTGCAGTTATCTTAAGAGTGTCCTCATGCTAACTACACATTGCAAACAATGTTTGGTGCAAAATATCTCTCGAAACGCATCGCACGACCCTTCTACAGTTGAGCCTTCTCTAGGGCAGCCTTCTCCAGGGCAGCCTTCTCCAGGTGAAACAAGCCAGAGCCACCGTGCTTCACCGCCATGATGACGACAATGGTATGTTAATTCTAGTGATTTAATAAAAAATAGCTAGACTTCCAGCTAAATGACATAACTAGCTTAGTTAGCTCCAAAATGGCTATATTCGCTAATTATCCTACGAAATAACATAATTAGCTTAGTTAGCTCCAAAATGACCTATTTAATAAAAAATGACCTATAGTTAGCTAAGTTCTCTCCTAAATGACATAAGAAGGCTTATGTAGCTGCAAGATGACCTATTCCCCCTAACTTAGGTATTAAATGGCCTATAATTAGCCTAGCTATATCCAAAATGGCTTAATAAGCATAGTTTGCTCCGGAATGACCTATTTTACCCAAGTTAGCTCCGAAACGACCTATAGTTAGCTAGGGTTCCATCTAAATGACATAATTAGCTTAGTTAGCTCCTAAATGGTCTATTTAATAAAACATGACCTATACTTAGCTAATTATCCTCGAAATGACATAATTATCTCCAAAAAGCCATTCTTAGCTAATTTAGCCCGAAGAAGGGGACAAGAGGAGAAGAAAGAGGAAAAATGAAAGGAAGGAAGAAGAAGAAGAAGAGAAGAAGAAGAAGAGAAGGAGGAGGATAAGAAGAAGGAGAAGAAGGAGAAGGAGCTCCTCCTTCCCCTTCTTCTTCCTCCTTCTTCCTCCTTCTCCTTCTCCTTCTTCTTTTCTTCTTCTTCTCCTCTTCCTTCTCCTTCTTCTCCTCCTCCTCCTCCTCCTCCTTCTTTTACTTCTTCTTCTCTTTCTCTTCTTCTACGTAGCTTAGACTCATCCAAGAAAGGCTAAATTGGCTAATTATCCTACGAAATGACATAATTATCTTAGTTAGCTCCAAAATGACCTATTTAATAAAAAATGACCTATAGTTAGCTAATTTCTCTCCTAAATGACATAATAAGGCTTACGTAGCTGCAAGATGACCTATTCCCGCTAACTTAGGTATTAAATGGCCTATAATTAGCCTAGCTAGATCCAAAATGGCTTAATAAGCATAGTTTGCTCCGGAATGAACTATTTTACCCAAGTTAGCTCTGAAACGACCTATAGTTAGCTAGGGTTCCACATGACATAATTAGCTCAGTTAGCTCCTAAATGGTCTATTTAATTAAACATGACCTATACATAGCTAATTATACTCGACATGACGTAATTAGCTCCAAAAAGGCATTCTTAGCTAATTTAGCACGAAGAAGGCGACAAGAGGAGAAGAAAGAGGAAAAATGAAAGGAAGGAAGAAGAAGAAGAATAGAAGAAGAAGAAGAGAAGGGGGAGGATAAGAAGAAGGATAAGAAAGAGGAGGAGAAGGAGAAGGAGCTCCTCCTTCTCCTTCTTCTTCCTCCTTCTTCCTGCTTCTCCTTCTCCCTCTTCTTTTCTTATTATTCTCTTCTTCCTTCTCCATCTCCTCCTCCTCCTCCTTCTTCTTTTACTTCTTCTTCTCTTTCTCTTCTTCTACGTAGCTTAGACTCATCCAAGAAAGGCTAAATTGGCTAATTATCCTACGAAATGACATAATTAGCTTAGTTAGCTCCAAAATGACCTATGTAATAAAAATTGACCTATAGTTAGCTAAGTTCTCTCCTAAATGACATAATAAGGCTTACGTAGCTGCAAGATGACCTATTCCCCCTAACATAGTTATTAAATG
Organism: Hordeum vulgare subsp. vulgare; assembly: GCF_904849725.1. NCBI lineage: Eukaryota > Viridiplantae > Streptophyta > Magnoliopsida > Poales > Poaceae > Hordeum > Hordeum vulgare. The sequence goes on along the minus strand of NC_058518.1, from coordinate 261,136,168 downwards.
GCCTATAATTAGCCTAGCTAGATCCAAAATGGCTTAATAAGCATAGTTTGCTCCGGAATGAACTATTTTACCCAAGTTAGCTCCGAAACGACCTATAGTTAGCTAGGGTTCCACCTAAACGACATAATTAGCTTAGCTAGCTCCTAAATGGTCTATTTAATAAAACATGACCATACTTAGCTATTTATACTCCAAATGACATAATTAGCTCCAAAAAGGCATTCTTAGCTAATTTAGCACGAAGAAGGGGACAAGAGGAGAAGAAAGAGGAAAAATGAAAGGAAGGAAGAAGAAGAAGAAGAGAAGAAGAAGAAGAGAAGGAGGAGGATAAGAAGAAGGATAAGAAGGAGAAGAAGAAGGAGAAGGAGCTCCTTCTTCCTCCTTCTCCTTCTCCTTCTTTTCTTCTTCTTCTCCTCTTCCTCTTCCTTCTCCTTCTCCTCCTCCTTCTTTTACTTCTTCTTCTCTTTCTCTTCTTCTACGTAGCTTAGACTCATCCAAGAAATGCTAAATTGTCTAATTATCCTACGAAATGACATAATTAGCTTAGTGAGCTCCAAAATGACCTATTTAATAAAAAATGACCTATAATTAGCTACGTTTTCTCCTAAATGACATAATAAGGCTTACGTAGCTGCAAGATGACCTATTCCCCCTAACTTAGGTATTAAATGGCCTATAATTAGCCTAGCTAGATCCAAAATGGTTAATAAGCATAGTTTGCTCCGGAATGACCTATTTGCCCAAGTTAGCTCCGAAACGACCTATAGTTAGCTAGGGTTCCACCTAAATGACATAATTAGCTTAGTTAGCTCCGAAATGGTCTATTGAATAAAACATGACCTATAATTAGCTAATTATACTCGAAATGACATAATTAGCTCCAAAAAGGCATTCTTAGCTAATTTAGCCCGAAGAAGGGGACAAGAGGAGAAGAAAGAGGAAAAATGAAAGGAAGGAAGAAGAAGAAGAGAAGAAGAAGAAGGAGAAGTAGGAGGATAAGAAGAAGGGGAAGAAGGGGAAGGAACTCCTCCTTCTCCTTCTTCTTCCTCCTTCTTCCTCCTTCTCTTTCTCCTTCTTTTATTCTTCTTCTCCTCTTCCTTCTCCTTCTCCTCCTCCCCCTCCTCCTTATTTTAATTCTTCTTCTCTTTCTCTTTTCTACGTAGCTTAGACTCATCCAAGAAAGGCTAAATTGGCTAATTATCATACGAAATGACATAATTAGCTTAGTTAGCTCCAAAATGACCTATTTAATAAAAAATGACCTATAGTTAGCTAAGTTCTCTCCTAAATGACATAATAAGGCTTACGTAGCTGCAAGATGACCTATTCCCCCTAACTTAGGTATTAAATGGCCTATAATTAGCCTAGCTAGATCAAAAATGGCTTAATAAACATAGTTTGCTCCGGAATGACCTATTTTACCCAAGTTAGCTCCGAAACAACCTATAGTTAGCTAGGGTTCCACCTAAATGACATAATTATCTTAGTTAGCTCGTAAATGGTCTATTTAATAAAACATGACCTATAGTTAGCTAATTATCCTCGAAATGACATAATTAGCTCCAAAAAGGCATTCTTAGCCAATTTAACCCGAAGAAGGGGACAAGAGGAGAAGAAAGAGGAAAAATGAAAGGAAGGAAGGAAGAAGAAGAAGAGAAGAAGAAGAAGGAGAAGGAGGAGGATAAGGAGAAGGAGAAGGAGGACAAGAAGGAGAAGGAGCTCCTCCTTCTCCTTCTTCTTCCTCCTTCCTCCTTCTCCTTCTCCTTCTTATTTTTTTCTTCATCTCCTCTTCCTTCTCCTTCTCCTCCTCCTCCTCCTTCTTTTACTTCTTCTTCTCTTTCTCTTCTTATACGTAGCTTAGACTCATCCAAGAAAGGCTAAATTGGCTAATTATCCTACGAAATGACATAATTAGCTTAGTTAGCTCCAACAGGACCTATTTAATAAAATATGACCTATAGATAGCTAAGTTCTCTCCTAAATGACATAATAAGGCTTACGTAGCTGCAAGATGACCTATTCCCCCTAACTTAGGTATTAAATGGCCTATAATTAGCCTAGCTAGATCCAAAATGGCTTAATAAGCGTAGTTTGCTCCGGAATGACCTATTTTACCCAAGTTAGCTCCGAAACGACCTATAGTTAGCTAGGGTTCCACCTAAATGACATAATTAGCTTAGTTAGCTCCTACATGGTCTATTTCATAAAACATGACCTATACTTAGCTAATTATCCTCGAAATGACATAATTAGCTCCAAAAAGGCATTCTTAGCAAATTTATCCCGAAGAAGGGGACAAGAGGAGAAGAAAGAGTAAAAATGATAGGAAGGAAGAAGAAGAAGAAGAGAAGAAGAAGAAGGAGAAGGAGGAGGATAAGAAGAAGGATAGGAAGGAGGAGAAGAAGGAGAAGGAGCTCCTCCTTCTCCTTCTTCTTCCTCCTTCTTCCTCCTTCTCCTTCTCCTTCTTCTTTTCTTCTTCTTCTCCTGTTCCTTCTCGTTCTCCTCCTCCTCCTCCTCCCTCTTGTACTTCTTCTTCTCTTTCTCTTCTTCTACGTATCTTAGACTCATCCAAGAAAGGCTAATTTGGCTAATTATCCTACGAAATGACATAATTAGCTTAGTTAGCTCCAAAATGACCTATTTAATAAAAAATGACCTATAGTTAGTTAAGTTCTCTCCTAAATGACATAATAAGGCTTACGTAGCTGCAAGATGACCTATTCCCCCTAACTTAGGTATTAAATGGCCTATAATTAGCCTAGCTAGATCCAAAATGGCTTAATAAGCATAGTTTGCTCCGGAATGACCTATTTTACCCAAGTTAGCTCCGAAACGACCTATAGTTAGCTAGGTTTCCACCTAAATGACATAATTAGCTTAGTTAGCTCGTAAATGGTCTATTTAATAAAACATGACCTATACTTAGCTAATTATCCTCGAAATGACATAATTAGCTCCAAAAAGGCATTCTTAGCCAATCTAGCCCGAAGAAGGGGACAAGAGGAGAAGAAAGAGGAAAAATGAAAGGAAGGAAGGAAGAAGAAGAAGAGAAGAAGAAGAAGGAGAAGGAGGAGGATAAGGAGAAGGAGAATAAGGAGGAGAAGAAGGAGAAGGAGCTCCTCCTTCTCCTTCTTCTTCCTCCTTCCTCCTTCTCCTTCTCCTTCTTCTATTCTTCTTCTTCTCCTCTTCCTTCTCCTTCTCCTCCTCCCTCCTCCTCCTCCTTCTTTTACTTCTTCTTCTCTTTCTCTTCTTATACGTTGCTTAGCCTCATCCAAGAAAGGCTAAATTGGCTAATTATCCTACGGAATGACATAGTTAGCTTAGTTAGCTCCAAAATGACCTATTTAATAAAAAATGACCTTTAGATAGCTAAGTCCTCCCCTAAATGACATAATAAGGCTTACGTAGCTGCAATATGACCTATTCCCCATAACTTAGGTATTAAATGGCCTATAATTAGACTAGCTAGATCCAAAATGGCTTAATAAGCATAGTTTGCTCTGGAATGACCTATTTTACCCAAGTTAGCTCGGAAATGACCTATAGTTAGCTAGGGTTCCACCTAAATGATATAATAAGCTTAGTTAGCTCCTAAATGGTATACTTAATAAAACATGACCTATACTTAGCTAATTATCCTCGAAATGACATAATTAGCTCCAAAAAGGCATTCTTAGCCAATTTAGCCCGAAGAAGGGGACAAGAGGAGAAGAAAGAGGAAAAATGAAAGGAAGGAAGAAGAAGAAGAAGAGAAGAAGAAGAAGGAGAAGGAGGAGGATAAGAAGAAGGAGAAGAAGGAGGAGAAGAAGGAGAGGGAGCTCCTCCTTCTCCTTCTTCTTCCTCCTTCTTCCTCCTTCTCCTTCTCCTTCTTCTTTTCTTCTTCTTCTCCTATTCCTTCTCCTTCTCCTCCTCCTCCTCCTCCTTGTTGTACTTCTTCTTCTCTGTCTCTTCTTCTAGTATCTTAGACTCATCCAAGTAAGGCTAAATTGGCTAATTATCCTGTGAAATGACATAATTAGCTTAGTTAGCTCCAAAATGACCTATTTAATAAAAAATGACCTATAGTTAGCTAAGTTCTCTCCTAAATGACATAATAAGGCTTACGTAGCTGCAATATGACCTATTCCCCCTAACTTAGGTATTAAATGGCCTATAATTAGCCTAGCTAGATCCAAAATGGCTTAATAAGCATAGTTTGCTCCGGGATGACCTATTTTACCCAAGTTAGCTCCGAAACGACCTATAGTTAGCTAGGTTTCCACCTCAATGACATAATTAGCTTAGTTAGCTTGTAAATGGTCTATTTAATAAAACATGACCTATACTTAGCTAATTATCCTCGAAATGACATAATTAGCTCCAAAAAGGCATTCTTAGCCAATCTAGCCCGAAGATGGGGCAAGAGGGGAAGAAAGAGGAAAAATGAAAGGAAGGAAGGAAGAAGAAGAAGAGAAGAAGAAGAAGGAGAAGGAGGAGGATAAGGAGAAGGAGAAGAAGGAGGAGAAGAAGGAGAAGGAGCTCCTCCTTCTCCTTCTTCTTCCTCCTTCCTCCTTCTCCTTCTCATTCTTCTTTTCTTCTTCTTCTCCTCTTCCTTCTCCTTCTCCTCCTCCTCCTCCTCCTCCTTCTTTTACTTCTTCTTGTCTTTCTCTTCTTATACGTTGCTTAGACTCATCCAAGAAAGGCTAAATTGGCTAATTATCCTACTGAATGACATAATTAGCTTAGTTACCTCCAAAATGACCTATTTAATAAAAAATGACCTTTAGATAGCTAAGTTCTCTCCTAAATGACATAATAAGGCTTACGTAGCTGCAATATGACCTATTCCCCCTAACTTAGGTATTAAATGGCCTATAATTAGCCTAGCTAGATCCAAAATGGCTTAATAAGCATAGTTTGCTCCGGAATGACCTATTTTACCCAAGTTAGCTCCGAAACGACCTATAGTTAGCTAGGGTTCCACCTAAATGACATAATTAGCTTAGTTAGCTCCTACATGGTCTATTTCATAAAACATGACCTATACTTAGCTAATTATCCTCGAAATGACATAATTAGCTCCAAAAAGGCATTCTTAGCAAATTTAGCCCGAAGAAGGGGACAAGAGGAGAAGAAAGAGTAAAAATGATAGGAAGGAAGAAGAAGAAGAAGAGAAGAAGAAGAAGGAGAAGGAGGAGGATAAGAAGAAGGATAGGAAGGAGGAGAAGAAGGAGAAGGAGCTCCTCCTTCTCCTTCTTCTTCCTCCTTCTTCCTCCTTCTCCTTCTCCTTCTTCTTTTCTTCTTCTTCTCCTGTTCCTTCTCGTTCTCCTCCTCCTCCTCCTCCCTCTTGTACTTCTTCTTCTCTTTCTCTTCTTCTACGTATCTTAGACTCATCCAAGAAAGGCTAATTTGGCTAATTATCCTACGAAATGACATAATTAGCTTAGTTAGCTCCAAAATGACCTATTTAATAAAAAATGACCTATAGTTAGTTAAGTTCTCTCCTAAATGACATAATAAGGCTTACGTAGCTGCAAGATGACCTATTCCCCCTAACTTAGGTATTAAATGGCCTATAATTAGCCTAGCTAGATCCAAAATGGCTTAATAAGCATAGTTTGCTCCGGAATGACCTATTTTACCCAAGTTAGCTCCGAAACGACCTATAGTTAGCTAGGTTTCCACCTAAATGACATAATTAGCTTAGTTAGCTCGTAAATGGTCTATTTAATAAAACATGACCTATACTTAGCTAATTATCCTCGAAATGACATAATTAGCTCCAAAAAGGCATTCTTAGCCAATCTAGCCCGAAGAAGGGGACAAGAGGAGAAGAAAGAGGAAAAATGAAAGGAAGGAAGGAAGAAGAAGAAGAGAAGAAGAAGAAGGAGAAGGAGGAGGATAAGGAGAAGGAGAATAAGGAGGAGAAGAAGGAGAAGGAGCTCCTCCTTCTCCTTCTTCTTCCTCCTTCCTCCTTCTCCTTCTCCTTCTTCTATTCTTCTTCTTCTCCTCTTCCTTCTCCTTCTCCTCCTCCCTCCTCCTCCTCCTTCTTTTACTTCTTCTTCTCTTTCTCTTCTTATACGTTGCTTAGCCTCATCCAAGAAAGGCTAAATTGGCTAATTATCCTACGGAATGACATAGTTAGCTTAGTTAGCTCCAAAATGACCTATTTAATAAAAAATGACCTTTAGATAGCTAAGTCCTCCCCTAAATGACATAATAAGGCTTACGTAGCTGCAATATGACCTATTCCCCATAACTTAGGTATTAAATGGCCTATAATTAGACTAGCTAGATCCAAAATGGCTTAATAAGCATAGTTTGCTCTGGAATGACCTATTTTACCCAAGTTAGCTCGGAAATGACCTATAGTTAGCTAGGGTTCCACCTAAATGATATAATAAGCTTAGTTAGCTCCTAAATGGTATACTTAATAAAACATGACCTATACTTAGCTAATTATCCTCGAAATGACATAATTAGCTCCAAAAAGGCATTCTTAGCCAATTTAGCCCGAAGAAGGGGACAAGAGGAGAAGAAAGAGGAAAAATGAAAGGAAGGAAGAAGAAGAAGAAGAGAAGAAGAAGAAGGAGAAGGAGGAGGATAAGAAGAAGGAGAAGAAGGAGGAGAAGAAGGAGAGGGAGCTCCTCCTTCTCCTTCTTCTTCCTCCTTCTTCCTCCTTCTCCTTCTCCTTCTTCTTTTCTTCTTCTTCTCCTATTCCTTCTCCTTCTCCTCCTCCTCCTCCTCCTTGTTGTACTTCTTCTTCTCTGTCTCTTCTTCTAGTATCTTAGACTCATCCAAGTAAGGCTAAATTGGCTAATTATCCTGTGAAATGACATAATTAGCTTAGTTAGCTCCAAAATGACCTATTTAATAAAAAATGACCTATAGTTAGCTAAGTTCTCTCCTAAATGACATAATAAGGCTTACGTAGCTGCAATATGACCTATTCCCCCTAACTTAGGTATTAAATGGCCTATAATTAGCCTAGCTAGATCCAAAATGGCTTAATAAGCATAGTTTGCTCCGGGATGACCTATTTTACCCAAGTTAGCTCCGAAACGACCTATAGTTAGCTAGGTTTCCACCTCAATGACATAATTAGCTTAGTTAGCTTGTAAATGGTCTATTTAATAAAACATGACCTATACTTAGCTAATTATCCTCGAAATGACATAATTAGCTCCAAAAAGGCATTCTTAGCCAATCTAGCCCGAAGATGGGGCAAGAGGGGAAGAAAGAGGAAAAATGAAAGGAAGGAAGGAAGAAGAAGAAGAGAAGAAGAAGAAGGAGAAGGAGGAGGATAAGGAGAAGGAGAAGAAGGAGGAGAAGAAGGAGAAGGAGCTCCTCCTTCTCCTTCTTCTTCCTCCTTCCTCCTTCTCCTTCTCATTCTTCTTTTCTTCTTCTTCTCCTCTTCCTTCTCCTTCTCCTCCTCCTCCTCCTCCTCCTTCTTTTACTTCTTCTTGTCTTTCTCTTCTTATACGTTGCTTAGACTCATCCAAGAAAGGCTAAATTGGCTAATTATCCTACTGAATGACATAATTAGCTTAGTTACCTCCAAAATGACCTATTTAATAAAAAATGACCTTTAGATAGCTAAGTTCTCTCCTAAATGACATAATAAGGCTTACGTAGCTGCAATATGACCTATTCCCCCTAACTTAGGTATTAATTGGCCTATAATTAGCCTAGCTAGATCCAAAATGGCTTAATAAGCATAGTTTGCTCTTGAATGACCTATTTTAACCAAGTTAGCTCCGAAATGACCTATAGTTAGCTAGGGTTCCACCTAAATGATATAATAAGCTTAGTTAGCTCCTAAATGGTCTATTTAATAAAACATGACCTATACTTAGCTAATTATCCTCGAAATGACATAATTAGCTCCAAAAAGGCATTCTTAGCCAATTTAGCCCGAAGAAGGGGACAAGAGGAGAAGAAAGAGGAAAAATGAAAGGAAGGAAGAAGAAGAAGAAGAGAAGAGGAAGAAGGAGAAGGAGGAGGATAAGAAGAAGGAGAAGAAGGAGGAGAAAAAGGAGAGGGAGCTCCTCCTTCTCCTTCTTCTTCCTCCTTCTTCCTCCTTCTCCTTCTCCTTCTTCTTTTCTTCTTCTTCTCCTATTCCTTCTCCTTCTCCTCCTCCTCCTCCTCCTTGTTGTACTTCTTCTTCTCTGTCTCTTCTTCTAGTATCTTAGACTCATCCAAGTAAGGCTAAATTGGCTAATTATCCTGTGAAATGACATAATTAGCTTAGTTAGCTCCAAAATGACCTATTTAATAGAAAATGACCTATAGTTAGCTAAGTTCTCTCCTAAATGACATAATAAGGCTTACGTAGCTGCAATATGACCTATTCCCCCCTAACTTAGGTATTAAATGGCCTATAATTAGCCTAGCTAGATCCAAAATGGCTTAATAAGCATAGTTTGCTCCGGGATGACCTATTTTACCCAAGTTAGCTCCGAAACGACCTATAGTTAGCTAGGTTTCCACCTAAATGACATAATTAGCTTAGTTAGCTTGTAAATGGTCTATTTAATAAAACATGACCTATACTTAGCTAATTATCCTCGAAATGACATAATTAGCTCCAAAAAGGCATTCTTAGCCAATCTAGCCCGAAGATGGGGACAAGAGGGGAAGAAAGAGGAAAAATGAAAGGAAGGAAGGAAGAAGAAGAAGAGAAGAAGGAGAAGGAGAAGGAGGAGGATAAGGAGAAGGAGAAGAAGGAGGAGAAGAAGGAGAAGGAGCTCCTCCTTCTCCTTCTTCTTCCTCCTTCCTCCTTCTCCTTCTCCTTCGCCTTTTCTTCTTCTTCTCCTCTTCCTTCTCCTTCTCCTCCTCCTCCTCCTCCTCCTCCTTCTTTTACTTCTTCTTGTCTTTCTCTTCTTATACGTTGCTTAGACTCATCCAAGAAAGGCTAAATTGGCTAATTATCCTACAGAATGACATAATTAGCTTAGTTAGCTCCAAAATGACCTATTTAATAAAAAATGACCTTTAGATAGCTAAGTTCTCTCCTAAATGACATAATAAGGCTTACGTAGCTGCAATATGACCTATTCCCCCTAACTTAGGTATTAAATGGCCTATAATTAGCCTAGCTAGATCCAAAATGGCTTAATAAGCATAGTTTGCTCTGGAATGACCTATTTTAACCAAGTTAGCTCCGAAATGACCTATAGTTAGCTAGGGTTCCACCTAAATGATATAATAAGCTTAGTTAGCTCCTAAATGGTCTATTTAATAAAACATGACCTATACTTAGCTAATTATCCTCGAAATGACATAATTAGCTCCAAAAAGGCATTCTTAGCCAATTTAGCCCGAAGAAGGGGACAAGAGGAGAAGAAAGAGGAAAAATGAAAGGAAGGAAGAAGAAGAAGAAGAAGAGAAGAAGAAGAAGGAGAAGGAGGAGGATAAGAAGAAGGAGAAGAAGGAGAGGGAGCTCCTCCTTCTCCTTCTTCTTCCTCCTTCTTCCTCCTTCTCCTTCTCCTTCTTCTTTTCTTCTTCTTCTCCTGTTCCTTCTCCTTCTCCTCCTCCTCCTCCTTCTTGTACTTCTTCTTCTCTGTCTCTTCTTCTACGTATCTTAGACTCATCCAAGTAAGGCTAAATTGGCTAATTATCCTAAGAAATGACATAATTAGCTTAGTTAGCTCCAAAATGACCTATTTAATAAAAAATGACCTATAGTTAGCTAAGTTTTCTCCTAAATGACATAATAAGGCTTACGTAGCTGCAAGATGACCTATTCCCCCCTAACTTAGGTATTAAATGGCCTATAATTAGCGTAGCTAGATCCAAAATGGCTTAATAAGCATAGTTTGCTCCAGAATGACCTATTTTACCCAAGTTAGCTCCGAAACGACCTATAGTTAGCTAGGGTTCCACCTAAATGACATAATTAGCTTAGTTACCTCGTAAATGGTCTATTTAATAAAACGTGACCTATACTTAGCTAATTATCCTCGAAATGACATAATTAGCTCCAAAAAGGCATTCTTAGCCAATCTAGCCTGAAGATGGGGACAAGAGGAGAAGAAAGAGGAAAAATGAAAGGAAGGAAGGAAGAAGAAGAAGAGAAGAAGAAGAAGGAGAAGGAGGACGATAAGGAGAAGGAGAAGAAGGAGGAGAAGGAGCTCCTACTTCTCCTTCTTCCTCCTTCCTCCTTCTCCTTCTCCTTCTTCTTTTCTTCTTCTTCTCCTCTTCCTTCTCCTTCTCCTCGTCCTCCTCCTCCTCCTCCGTCTTTTACTTCTTCTTCTCTTTCTCTTCTTATACGTTGCTTAGACTCATCCAAGAAAGGCTAAATTGGCTAATTATCCTACGGAATGACATAATTAGCTTAGTTAGCTCCAAAATGACCTATTTAATAAAAAATGACCTATAGATAGCTAAGTTCTCTCCTAAATGACATAATAAGGCTTACGTAGCTGCAATATGACCTATTCCCCCTAACTTAGGTACTAAATGGCCTATAATTAGCCTAGCTAGATCCAAAATGGCTTAATAAGCATAGTTTGCTCCGGAATGACCTATTTTACCCAAGTTAGCTCCGAAATGACCTATAGTTAGCTAGGGTTCCACGTAAATGATATAATTAGCTTAGTTAGGTCCTAAATGGTCTATTTCATAAAACATGACCTATACTTAGCTAATTATCCTTGAAATGACATAATTAGCTCCAAAAAGGCATTCTTAGCCAATTTAGCCCGAAGAAGGGGACAAGAGGAGAAGAAAGAGGAAAAATGAAAGGAAGGAAGAAGAAGAAGAGAAGAAGAAGCAGGAGAAGGAGGAGGATAAGAAGAAGGAGAAGAAGGAGGAGAAGAAGGAGAGGGAGCTCCTCCTTTTCCTTCTTCTTCCTCCTTCTTCCTCCTTCTCCTTCTCCTTCTTCTTTTCTTCTTCTTCTCCTCTTCCTTCTCCTTCTCCTCCTCCTCCTCCTTCTTGTACTTCTTCTTCTCTTTATCTTCTTCTACGTATCTTAGACTCATCCAAGAAAGGCTAAATTGGCTTATTATCCTACGAAATGACATAATTAGCTTAGTTAGCTCCAAAATGACCTATTTAATAAAAAATGACCTATAGTTAGCGAAGTTCTCTCCTAAATGACATAATAAGGCTTATGTAGCTGCAAGATGACCTATTCCCCCCAACTTAGGTATTAAATGGCCTATAATTAGCCTAGCTAGATCCAAAATGGCTTAATAAGCATAGTTTGCTCTGGAATGACCTATTTTACCCAAGTTAGCTCCGAAATGACCTATAGTTAGCTAGGGTTCCACCTAAATGATATAATAAGCTTAGTTAGCTCCTAAATGGTCTATTTAATAAAACATGACCTATACTTAGCTAATTATACTCGAAATGACATAATTAGCTCCAAAAAGGCATTCTTAGCCAATTTAGCCCGAAGAAGGGGACAAGAGGAGAAGAAAGAGGAAAAATGAAAGGAAGGAAGGAAGAAGAAGAAGAGAAGAAGAAGAAGGAGAAGGAGGAGGATAAGGAGAAGGAGAAGAAGGAGGAGAAGAAGGAGAAGGAGCTCCTCCTTCTCCTTCTTCTTCCTCCTTCCTCCTTCTCCTTCTCCTTCTTCTTTTCTTCTTCTTCTCCTCTTCCTTCTCCTTCTCCTCCTCCTCCTCCTCCTCCTTCTTTTACTTCTTCTTCTCTTTCTCTTCTTATACGTTGCTTAGACTCATCCAAGAAAGGCTAAATTGGCTAATTATCCTACGAAATGACATAATTAGCTTAGTTAGCTCCAAAAAGACCTATTTAATAAAAAATGACCTATAGATAGCTAAGTTCTCTCCTAAATGACATAATAAGGATTACGTAGCTGCAATATGACCTATTCCCCCTAACTTAGGTACTAAATGGACTATAATTAGCCTAGCTAGATCCAAAATGGCTTAATAAGCATAGTTTGCTCCGGAATGACCTATTTTACCCAAGTTAGCTCCGAAATGACCTATAGTTAGCTAGGGTTCCACCTAAATGATATAATTAGCTTAGTTAGCTCCTAAATGGCCTATTTAATAAAACATGACCTATACTTAGCTAATTATCCTCGAAATGACATAATTAGCTCCAAAAAGGAATTCTTAGCCAATTTAGCCCGAAAAAGGGGACAAGAGGAGAAGAAAGAGGAAAAATGAAAGGAAGGAAGAAGAAGAAGGGAAGAAGAAGAAGGAGAAGGAGGAGGATAAGAAGAAGGAGAAGAAGGAGGAGAAGAAGGAGGAGAAGAAGGAGAGGGAGCTCCTCCTTCTCCTTCTTCTTCCTCCTTCTTCCTCCTTCTCCTTCTCCCTCTTCTTTTCTTCTTCTTCTCCTGTTCCTTCTCCTTCTCCTCCTCCTCCTCCTTCTTGTACTTCTTCTTCTCTTTATCTTCTTCTACGTATCTTAGACTCATCCAAGAAAGGCAAAATTGGCTTATTATCCTACAAAATGACATAATTAGCTTAGTTAGCTCCAAAATGACCTATTTAATAAAAAATGACCTACAGTTAGCTAAGTTCTCTCCTAAATGACATAATAAGGCTTACGTAGCTGCAAGATGACCTATTCCCCCTAACTTAGGTATTAAATGGCCTATAATTAGCCTAGCTAGATCCAAAATGGCTTAATAAGGATAGTTTGCTCCGGAATGACCTGTTTTACCCAAGTTAGCTCTGAAACGACCTATAGTTAGCTAGGTTTCCACCTAAATGACATAATTAGCTTAGTTAGCTCGTAAATGGTCTATTTAATAAAACATGACCTATACTTAGCTAATTATCCTCGAAATGACATAATTAGCTCCAAAAAGGCATTCTTAGCCAATCTAGCCCGAAGATAGGGACAAGAGGAGAAGAAAGAGGAAAAATGAAAGGAAGGAAGGAAGAAGAAGAAGAGAAGAAGAAGGAGGAGGAGGAGGATAAGGAGAAGGAGAAGGAGGAGAAGAAGGAGAAGGAGCTCCTCCTTCTCATTCGTCTTCCTCCTTCCTCCTTCTCCTTCTCCTTCTTTTTTTCTTCTTCTTCTCCTCTTCCTTCTCCTTCTCCTCCTCCTCCTCCTCCTTCTTTTACTTCTTCTTCTCTTTCTCTTCTTATACGTTGCTTAGACTCATCCAAGAAAGGCTAAATTGGCTAATTATCCTACGGAATGACATAATTAGCTTAGTTAGCTCCAAAATGACCTATTTAATAAAAAATGACCTATAGATAGCTAAGTTCTCTCCTAAATGACATAATAAGGCTTACGTAGCTGTAGTATGACCTATTCCCCCCAACTTAGGTATTAAATGGCCTATAATTAGCCTAGCTAGATCCAAAATGGCTTAATAAGCATAGTTTGCTCCGCAATGACCTATTTTACCCAAGTTAGCTTCGAAATGACCTATAGTTAGCTAGGGTTCCACCTAAATGATATAACTAGCTTAGTTAGCTCCTAAATGGTCTATTTAATAAAACATGACCTATACTTAGCTAATTATCCTCGAAATGACATAATTAGCTCCAAAAAGGCATTCTTAGCCAATTTAGCCCGAAGAAGGGGACAAGAGGAGAAGAAAGAGGAAAAATGAAAGGAAGGAAGAAGAAGAAGAAGAGAAGAAGAAGAAGGAGAAGGAGGAGGATAAGAAGAAGGAGAAGAAGGAGGAGAAGAAGGAGAGGGAGCTCCTCCTTCTCCTTCTTCTTCCTCCTTCTTCCTCCTTCTCCTTCTCCTTCTTCTTTTCTTCTTCTTCTCCTGTTCCTTCTCCTTCTCCTCCTACTCCTCCTTCTTGTACTTCTTCTTCTCTTTCTCTTCTTCTACGTATCTTAGACTCATCCAAGAAAGGCTAAATTGGCTAATTATCCTACGAAATGACATAATTAGCTTAGTTAGCTCCAAAATGACCTATTTAATAAAAAATGACCTATAGTTAGCTAAGTTCTCTCCTAAATGACATAATAAGGCTTACATAGCTGCAAGATGACCTATTCCCCCCAACTTAGGTATTAAATGGCCTATAATTAGCCTAGCTAGATCCAAAATGGCTTAATAAGCATAGTTTGCTCGGGAATGACCTATTTTACCCAAGTTAGCTCCGAAACGACCTATAGTTTGCTAGGGTTCCACCTAAAATACATAATTAGCTTAGCTAGCTCCTAAATGGCCTATACTTAGCTAATTTCTCTCCGAAATAACCTATATACACTTCTTCATCTAGTATTATTCTTCTAACTTTCTTATTTGTCATTTTGCAGATTTGATTCACTTGACGGGAAGCTTGGATTATATTGATGGAATGCTTGAAGATGATTTCTTGTACCATGGGTTGTATTGAAACTATTGTAGTATATGGATATATATGAAACTTTGTATGCATGTGGATGAAACTGGTGTAATATATGGTTTGGTACGGATGCAACTTGCATAGTATGTATGCACTATGGTGAGAGTTATTTTAATATGGTTATGAGTACGGAAAGAAATTTATTTATGTCAAATATATATATATATATATATATATATCCTGATTATTGTTAAAAATGCTGGATATAATAAAAAATAAATTAAAAAGGGGCTGGTTGCCCCCTTTGCCGTCTGCCCCCACATGGCAAAGGGGGGATGGTAGACGGCAAATAGGGGAGAGAGAGGGGCTTGGTTCCCCCCTTTTCCGTATGCCCCCACATGGCAAAGGGGGGAATCGACCCCCTCTCTCTCCCCTCTTTGTCGTCTGCCCCCACATGGCAAAGGGGGGAATCAGCCCCCTCTCTCTCCCCTCTTTGCCGTCTGCCCCCACATGGCAAATGGGGGGGGATGGCAGATGGCAAAGAGAGGAGGCCTGTCGTTAACACTTAACGGGGCCGTTACAGTATGTGCCGTCCCATTTAATTTGCCGTCTGCCCCCTCATGGCAAAGATTATTTGCCGTCCGCCTTAAAAAAGCAGACCGCAAAGAACCTCTTAACCGAATTTTTTTAGCCGTCTACTTTGTCGTCTGCTGACCGACGGCAAAGCCTTTGCCGTCCGTGGTTCCCGCCTTTGCCGTCTGCCATGGCAGATGGAAAATTTCTAATTTCAGTAGTGATAGGGTCATACTACAATTTTTCATGTTGAATTGTAAGTAAATAAAAGTGTGATGATCATCATTATTCGGGCAGTGTCTTAGTGAGGAAAGGATGATGGAGACAATGATTCCCCCACAAGCTGGGATGAGACACCGGCCAAAAAAATGAAAAAGATAAAAAGATAAAAATAAAAAAAGAAATAATAAAATAAAAAAAGAGAAAAATAATTAATGAGAGAAAAGAGAGAAGGGACAATGCTACTACCTCTTTTTCCACACTTGTGCCTCAAAGTGGCAGCATGTTCTTCATATAGAGAGTCTCATGTTTTGTCACTTCCATACGCTAGTGGGAATTTTTCAATATAGAACTTGGCTTGTATATTCCGATGACGGGCTTCCTCAAATGCCCGAGGTCTTCATGAGCAAGCAAGTTGGATGCCCACCCACTTAGCTTCAGTTCATCTTTCATACACTTGTAGCTCTTTTGCATCCGTTGCATGTCAATTCCTACTCATCACATTGATATCTATTGATGGGCTTCTCCATAGCCTGTTGATACGCCTAGTTGATGCAAGACTTTCTTCTCCAATTTCATCCCTTTGAAACCTACCACCATATTCTATTCCACCTTTAAGCTATGTTCATGGTTCACGCTCATATATTGAGTAAGTAACAAAAAGCTAAAGCGCGTTAAAGAGTATGATCCAATTTCTCGAATTGACACCATGGGCTTAACATTTGTACTTAGCCGGTGAGGACGCAGCTATGCTATTTTATATGATAAAATGAATAGGGGGTGAACATTCTTTAAGGATCGTATATTTTGACACTTGATGATTATGATGATTATGTTTATGAACACTGCTATATAAATATTTATTGATTCATCATTTCTCAATGCTCAAACCTGCAATAGATTACATGTTGGATTGCATGTTGATACGTCTCAAACGTACCTACTTTTCCAAACACTTTTGCTTTGGTTTTTCCCTCTGATTTGCATGATTTGATTGGAACTAACCCGGAGTGCCGTTGTTTTCAGCCCAACTACCAAGGGGTTATTTTGGTGAAGAATTAAATGTTCTCGGAAGTGGATGAAATTTTTGTGAATTATTTCTAGAATATATCAGGAATATTGGAGCAAAGAAGTACCACAGGGGGGCTGCCAGTGGTCCAACATACATGAGGGTGCGCCGAGCCCCCGAGCGCGCCGTGATAGCTTGTGGGGTCCACGTGGCTCCTCCGACCCTAATTTGAATCCTATAAATTCATATCTTATGAGAAAAAAATCAAAGAGAAGATGTTGTCACGTTTTACGAGAAGAAGCCATCGCCACCTCCTGTTCTTCCTCCGGATAGCAGATCTGGAGCCTGTTTTGGGCTATGGAGAGGGGCATTTGTCGCCGTCGTCATCACCAACCCTTCTCCATCAACAATTCCATGATGCTTATGATTGGGAGTGAGTAATTCCTTTGTAGGCTTGGTGGATGGCGATGGGGTTTGGATGAGATTGATTGTGGCACCCCGGCTCAGAGGAAACTGGAACACCCCGTATTCCAGCCCAAGGACAAGTCTTCTGGAATACGGAACCGTTGCACAGAACAAATCAACTCTTTATTACTATGGAAAAGATTACAAGGATACATGGATTACCCACGTCCTACAATCTGGCCTGAACCTTTGGGTAGGCTCTGCAGGATCAACCATCGAGCGCTTCAAAACCGTTTGACACTGGTGATTCAGTAAGTTGACTACCATCTTGGCGATACTACACCTGCCTACGGTAAATCCTACGCTAGCAGCGGAATAACGACCGATGTGATGAACTCCGCTCCACTGGGACTCTGGCTGGAACACGCATCCTAGCTCGCAACTCAGAATCCTCGACAATTGAACTCTCAAGGCATGACCTGCAAACTGGCATGATAAGCCAGGTGAGTACTTGGAATGTACTCGCAAGATCATAACAAACATTAGCATTAAGGCAAGACAACATCATAGCAGTCAAGATCAGATAAAGATTTATTTTCACTAAGGGGTAGTTGAAAAATAACTATACCAGACTGATATCACCGTACCCTGATGATCCCAACTCTTGTGATCTTATCGGGGATCTTTAGCAAGTATCCTCACGCTGGATACCAGGACTTATCATCGACATGATGCCCAACTGTAACACCTGGCACGATGCCCAACTGTTACACCGACACGATGCCCAACTGTTACACCGACACGATGCCCAACTGTAACATACTCAGACGAGTTCTTCCATCATTACTATCATAGATACGGTTGACCATCTACTAAGGTCTGGTCGGGCTGTCCATTACTGTGGACTCAGCTATTCGAATAGGTTTTACACTCTGCAGAGGTTGCACACTTTACCCACACTATGGAGTACTAGCCTCGTGATCCCATTCGGGTGGACCAGTATTGCTGCAACGAAACTTGCCTTCCCGTGAATCTTTCATCATACCACCGGCAATCATCCTCCCTGGAGTCCTGCCCTGGGTGGCCCTATGTCCTCATGACACCTGCCACTGTCGTGGCCAAGCAAAACTGTCCCAACTTGGGACGGGTACCCCAAACAACTCAACTGGCTCACTAGGTTATCACCGCCTACCGGGCCAAGGTAGCGCGTGTGCATAACCCTTCCTCTTTGGAGGTATTGGTGAAAGATCACGCGATCAGCTCAAGTCAAGGTCGTCCCATATCGGCAAATGTGGTTGCACTGATGAGCCCGGACAGGTCACTCTAATCAACCAACTAGGTATGTTATCTGAATATTATCGGTCATAGTTGATACTCCGATGTCATAGTAATCCAATAATTAATAATCTCAAGCCACTACTGTTGATCCATATTCACGAGGTAATCATAGATAGTAACCTCAAACTCATGCTATCGACTAGTGTGTAAGATACTAACGATCTCGTACTCATCTCAGTAATAATTTATTCAACAGTGCATCACATTCCAGACTATCAACATATATATTTATTATTAAATTATGTAATGGGACTATGATATTGCAATACAATGAATCAAATGAAAGTTGTGGCTTGCTTGGAATGATGAAACCACCGGGAAGAAGCGCGAGAAACTCGCGGAAGGGATTGCCGGAAACAGTTCTCTCTCGGAGGAGGGGTTGTTTACGGCAACGGCAACATGGTCATTTCCACTATGGGATCACATGGTGGAAATGATACCATCTTGAAGGGCTCGGCGAGACAAAGGCGTGGGCTTTGGAATCACATGAATCGGAGTCACGGATAAAAAGATATGGATGATTTTCTGCGAGGGACTAATCTGCAATAAAAATATTCTCATACGGGTCCCTGACAGCTGAAATGGCTGCGCACTCCAGGAGAATACATTTTCCCGCAGGGAAAACGGAAACGCCGAGGGGCGCGTCCACTTATCCAGCCTGGCCGTCTCTCTCTCTCACCGACAGGTGGGGTCGGGGCCCACCTGTCGGGTCCCGCTCTCTCTCTCCTCTCGCTCTACTTCTTCTTCTACCTCCCAATGGCCACGACAGCGGAGGCCAGGCCGAGCACGGCCGATGTTGGTCCTGGCGCCACAGGCCACCTTCGGCTGAGGTCCGGCCACCGGTGTGCCCAGCACGACCGGGCACATCTGTCAGGGGGTTTGGCTCTCGCCGGAAGGCAGCGGAACCAACGAAACCTTCACCGCGACGAGCGGCGGCCACATCCATCATGGGGGCATGCTCACGGGCATAGAGAGGAGGGGCCAGAGGTCGAGGAGGCTCCAAAGTCTCGCGTGGGTCCTTAGGAGAAACAATGGCGAGGGGAGGGTTTCGACATTGCGCGAATTTAGGCCGGAGACGGAGGCCATGGCGGCAATTGGAGGGCATGGGAGCTTCGGGGGCTTGTCTAGCAGGTTGAGGAGGACCAGAGGGATGCGACAAGGGCCATGGACTAGCTGAGAGGGGCTTGGGGACCTTAAATAGGTCCCCAACAGCGAGCGGATAACCACGACCACCATGGCGACCTCATCTTTGCACTGGAGCTCGCCGGTGAGCTGGCTGGACGGTAGTGGCGACCAACAGCTTCTGGGAGGGATGAGGACGGCTCCGGGAAGCCCTGGGAAGGCTCGGGAGAGCTCGGGGGAGGAAGATGACATGGATGCCACTGGAGCAACAGGACGGGGCTCGTCACGACACGACAAGGTAGAATCCGGAGGGGGGAAGGGGTCCAGGAGGAAGGGGACGACGAGGGGAGGCTACCAGACATGACTAGAGCTCGAGGGAGAGGGGGAAACTGACGAGGCCAAGGGCTCCACTGTAGAGAGCATGGTTCTTGCATGCCAAAGGCGTGGTCACCACGCGCACTGGTGCTGAGGAGACAAGAGGGGCTGGCACACCTTGTCTGGGGTGGAGTCCTTGGTCCCCAAGGCAGCCTAGAGGTGATGGATCAGCAAAGGGAGCACAGGGAGATGGCAAGAGTAACTACAAGTTTGCTGTTGCCAACTTGGCACTGACACTATGGTCAACAGGAAAGAGATAAGAGCAAAATATTATGTCTGGGAGGCTTAGGGTAGGAAGGACTAAAATCTTGTGAAGTTTGAGGATCACGAGATCAAAATTGGACACGGTTGCTT
The DNA here is from genome assembly GCF_904849725.1 of Hordeum vulgare subsp. vulgare. Lineage (NCBI taxonomy): Eukaryota > Viridiplantae > Streptophyta > Magnoliopsida > Poales > Poaceae > Hordeum > Hordeum vulgare. Next base: position 261,116,564 of record NC_058518.1, on the reverse strand, counting down.
TGAAACTGGCTAATCTGGTCCAGAATAGGAATTTTGATGTGGGACTCACATACTCTCTTGGATGAAGCTGAAAATTGGAGGATATGAATCATTTGGGCATGTGAGGATGCTGTATAAATTTCATGCCATCTTGATAAGCCCAAGTGGTACTTCCTTCACACAGTTTCTCACTGGACAGAAATTTAGAAGAATTACTGGGATTAATTGGCTATATGAAATGAGCTCAAAATTGGTTTAGCATGGTTTTTAGAGATAGGAGAATGTCCTGGTAAAAATACAGAATTTATGGAGCAATATAAATATAGTTGCTTCACAAATCCAAATAATAACCAGAGACAAATATTTGAAGCTATGGTCACATGGTTGAAGGTGTGATGCTCAAATTTGGTGGAGAGGCATTATTTGAGAATATTGGGATGATGACAAAGTTGCAACTCATTTGAACACTCCTAGCTAGCACTTGCTTCACAAATCTTCTTCTCGATCAGAAACTTTGGAAATTTGCCAAGAAATATTTACTAGCTAAATTGAGTTGAACTTTGGCATGAGGCAATGATACGGCTAGGAAAGAGTGCCCAAAATTTTTGAGAGAAATCAAGTAAATAAAAAGGGTACTTGCTTCACAACTTGACAGATAGGGAAGAATCGGAAAAGGAATTATTGAGGAATATTTTTGAACATGGCAAGGAAATATTTTGTCATATCTGAGGAGGATATGACCCAATAGATTTATGAGAATTGTTTGGGAATTTTTGGAGAGATGTAAATGGGGGTTCCTTCATAACTCAAGGCAAACATGATTATTCCTTTAAAAGAAAAAGGAATATTCCCATGAAAAGGAATCTTGGGATTGGCTCAAGAAGGAAATGGCTAGGTCTTGGGGTGATTTGAAGGTTGGCAAGCCACTAGGAAAAAGAAATCAAGTGCAATCCCTTTAGGTTTCACAATTGTTAAGCCTCAAAAAGCAAAACGAGATTAAAATTAAAAGAAAAAGAAATGGGAAAAATCTAGTGTGTTACAAACCTACCCCATTAAATAAATCTCGTCCTCGAGATTTGATTGCTCAAGGTTCATCATAAATATCCTCACTTGAGGAAACCGTTTCCAACTCGGTTTCCTCCTTACCTTAGAATGATACTTCCGGTAAATCTTCGCTGACTCACTATCTGGCTTCAGGGTGGTTTGTTCCACTGGATCCTCATATGTTACTCTAACTTTCATCTGTTCATATATGTTGACTTGGCTGTCGGAGGTCCTGGCAGAGAGGTATTGTTCACGACAAACTATCCTTTGACTGATTCCCATAGGTGCACACACATGCTCCGAGGTTGTTGCCCCACATTCTGGTTGTTTCGTTTGTCATCGTCTTTAAATGAATAGTAGGTCGTGTAATCTTTTGACACTGCTGTTGCAATCTGACTGCTGAGTAGTCTTCATAGATTTGAGTATCTCCTTCTAACGATTCTGAGTACACCTGATGGGGCTGGGTGGGTTGACTCAATATCGGGTTCTTGCAACAGGGATGAACTCATGGGTGTGTTCCCACTGTGACTGTTATCGAACTAGACTGTCTTGAGTATATGCACCATGTTGATCTTACAACCATTATTGTACCTGTATGGGAAATGTTGCTCTTTCATTATAATTCTCTTTGCCTGGATCCTTAGTTGAAGGAGCTTGGCCTGATGTATTCTTGATTCTTCGAATGACCATGGGTGCTGCGAGGTACCATATTTCGGTGAGCATATTACTTAACAAGTTGTAGCTGTAGGATAACGACCGTGTGAACCCTTGGTTAAAACTGGCAAATAAACCAGTAGCCACCAGAACGGTCTTTACAACTCAGATCTGGGACATTACTGGAGTAACTCAACCCCGACTCAAGACGGCTGAAAAGCAGCTCAGAGCATGGGACGGTGTCGATAAGAAGAAAGTAGCAGTTCCCAAAGACGGCCGATAAACAGCTCAGAGCATAGGGTCACTACTACAAAGTGAAACTCAACAACTGTCCGAGACGGCCGAAAAAGCAGCTCAGAACAAGGGCCAGTTGCTGACAAGAGAAATAAAAGTCGGCATCCACCCCGGACGGCCGAAAACAGCTAAGAACACAGGTGTGGTGCCGTCATCAAAGAAAGACATGCAAGGGTTCATCTGTGTCCCATACAGCTTAACCATGGGTTGTTGGTCATCTCACTGATGTGTATAGCTGGTGTTCTTCTTCTTATATAGCTCATGCCATAGTCGGATTCTCATCGGGCTATCAGCGTTGTATGATTAACTCATATAGCCTTGGTAACACGTCCACCATATATATCGGGTCTATGTGGTGGAGTGCTTGATTCCTGAAGCAGGGTTGTGTCTTGAGTGACTATTTTTCCTTCTGACCAACTGTTGCGGATTTAATCCTTGAGATGCACGGTGATATGTTGCCAACTGTCGGTGGAATAACTTGTACCAGTGAGAATGTGATACCTTTTCAACAAGGGTTTACTTAGCTTGTTTTGTAAGTCATCCAGGGTATCGTGTCTAGGAAGACTGGGTAGCTTGTGCTTGGTGCTTCGATCGGGCTAGCTTCTTGAAGAAGCATGGGGTACCATATCTCAAGTGCTTTCCTTCCTTCAAGGCTTGCTGGGTAAGACTCGGTAGCTTATGCCGGAAGCTTGCTATGATGTCTTACTGTAGAAGCATGGGTGTCTCGAACAAAGATTCGCGTGTCACATTGAGGAGGTCACCTGAATCTTATGCCATAAGCTTTCCGGGTAGCTTGCAGGGAAAGACTGGGTTGCTTATGCTCAAAGCTTTCTTTTGCATGCTAAGTGCATAAATATCTCCTTAACATTCTTGCTGTCAGTCACTTGTTGTATGCAATAGCATATTTGGCTAACCTTCTTGCTGGACACTAAGTTCATAGCTCATTCTGACTTCCTTTCGTAGTGTAGCTGGTTTCAAATTTTATTCATAACATACTCTATCGTGTATATGCATCATACCTTGGACTCGAACTATACACATCTCTTCCTTCTTGTTGATTCCATGATTGCTGCTAAAAAAATTGCACGGATGTATACTTGATGTTGATAATTCATCTGGTCAGGATATCATTTTTATTGGGGCTCGATATTCCTCATATAATATAGTCTGCTAAAAATTCCATCTTGCTGAACTGAGCTTCCAAATAACTGGCTCTTCACTGGTTCCTTTGAGTCCAATGTCGGTGAGCAATTTCCATAAGGGGAAAATAAGGTAACACCAAGGGCCCAAGGAGAGAAGCAAACGACAAACACACAAAGTAGCAAAATCTCATACCGGCAATAGCACACACTCTACATCTATTCACAATAATGATATGCATTCCTACTTAAGCACAAAAATCTCGCAAGAACTCCGGTACTACAGTCTAACATGCTGTGGCGGTGTGCATGAAGGTGAATCAGTGTGTCGAAGGAGGTCGGTGTAAACAAGGCTACACCAATCAGGGGCTTACACCGGATCTATCTCGACGGACACAGTGTCAAGGACGAACTTGGTGATCGTGGGTCAGAACACAGGGTCTCGACCACGTCATTATCAAGCGTACGGAAGAGAACCGTACTCTCCCAGAGAATGGATGGCAGGGAAGGATAACTATGAAAAGAAGGGCTTGCGGGCATTGCCCTTTTCTGATAAGCAAGATCAGTAAGGGTTGCCAACGCGGCTAGAGGGATGGGCAAGATCCGGGATAGAAGCATGTCTACCACCGAAACATCAGGGCGGCTGAAGAGAATGCATTGGTGTGGTACCGGTGCATCAATCTGACAAGGGATCGACATCACCATGCGCCTTGGCATCACTCTGCTGAAGCGAAGGTGACACCACACCAAGGAAGAAGAAAGCAGGCTGGAGAATGCATGTGGTGAATCGAAACCGATGCCACCCACACTCACCAGATCCATCGTTAGTAATAAAATATCTAGTCTATATGCATGCTATGCACAATCAACTGCAACAAACAAGTGCAGCAAACCAACTGGATCCTATACTACCGGTTACTAACGCTCGGGCGGTCTAGGGCATCCTACAGCGAGACCTGCTCTGATACCAACTCTTGTGGCACCCCGACTCAGAGGAAAGCGAAACACCCTGTATTCTATCCCAAGGACAAGTCTTCTGGAATACGGAACCGTTGGAACAGAACAAATCAGCTCTTCATTACTATGGAAAAGATTACAAGGATACATGGATTACATCGCCTTGGCGATACTACACCTGCCTACGGTAAATCCTACGCTAGCAGCTGAATAACGACCGATGTGATGAACTCCACTCCACAGGGACTCTGGCTGGAACGCGCATCCTAGCTCGCAACTCGAAATCCTCAACAATTAAACACTCAAGGCATGACCTGCAAACTGGCATGATAAGCCAGGTGAGTACTTTGAATGTACTCGCAAGCTCACAACAAACATTAGCATTAAGGCAAGACAACATCATAGCAGTCAATATGCGATAAATATTTATTATCACTCAGGGGTAGTTGAAATATAACTATACCAGACTGCTATCACTGTACCCTGATGATCCCAACTCTTGTGATCTTACGAGGGATCTTTAGCAAGTATCCTCACGCCGGATACCAGGACTTATCATCGGCACGATGCTCAACTGTAACACCTGGCACAATGCCCAACTATTACACCGGCACGATGCCCAACTGTTACACCGGCACGATGCCCAACTATAACATACTCAAATGAGTACTTCCATCATTACTATCATAGATACGGTTGACCATCTATTGAGGTCTAGTCGGACTGTCCATTACCATGGACTCTGCTATTCGAATAGGTTTTACACTCTGCACAGGTTGCACACTTTACCCACACTATGGAGTACTAGCCTCGTGATCCCATTCGGGTGGACCAGTATTGCTCCAACGAAACTTGCCTTCCCGTGAATCTTTCATCATACCACCGGCAATCATCCTCCCTCGGAGTCCTGCCCTGGGTGGCCCTATGTCCTCATGACACATGCCACTGTCGTGGCCAAGCAAAACTGTCCCAACTTGGGACGGGTACCCCAAACAACTCAACTGGCTCACTAGGTTATCACCGCCTACCGGGCCAAGGTAGCGCGTGTGCATAACCCTCCCTCTTTGGAGGTATTGGTGAAAGATCACGCGATCTGCTCAAGTCAAGGTCGTCCCATATCGGCAAATGTGGTTGCACTAATGAGGCCGGACAGGTCATTCTAATCAACCAACTAGTTATCTTATCCGAATATTATCGGTCATAGTTGATCCTCCGATGTCATAGCAATCCGATAATTAATAATCTCAAGCCACTACTATTGATCCATATTTAGAAGGTAATCATAGACAGTAATCTCAACCTCATGTTATCGACTAATGTGTAAGATACTAACGATCTCATACTAATCTCACTAATAATTTATTCAACAATGCATACTCACATTCCAAACAATCAACAGATATATTTATTATTAAAGTAGTTAATGATACTATGATAGTGCAATGCAATGAAGCAAATGAAAGTTGTGGCTTGCCTGGAATGATGAAACCACCGGGAAGAAGCGCGAGAAACTCACGGAAGGGATTGCCAGAAATAGTTCTCTCTCAAAGGAGGGGCTGTTTATGGCAAGGGCAACATGGTCATTTCCACTGTGTGATCACATGGTGGAAGTGATAGCATCATGATGGGCTCGACGAGACGAAGGTGTGGGCTTTGGAATCACTGGAATTGGAGTCACGGATAAAAAGATATGGATGATTTTCTGCCAGGGACTAATCTGCAATAAAAATATTCACATCCGGGTCCTGGCAGCTGAAATGGTTGCGCACTCGAGGAGAATACGTTTTCCCGCAGGGAAAACGGAAACGCCGAGGGGCACGTCCACTTATCCAGCCTAGCCGACTCCCCCTCTCACCGACAGGTGGGGTGAGGGCCCACCTGTCGGATCCCGCTCTCTCTCTCTCCTCTCGCTCTACTTCTTCTTCTACCTCCCGACGACCACGACAAAGGAGGCCAGGCCGAACACGACCGGCTTTGGTCCCGGCGCCACAGGCCACCTCCGAATGAGGTCCGGCCACCGGTGTGACCAGCGCGACCGGGCGCATCCGTCAAGGGGCTTGGCTCTCGCCGGAAGGCAGCGGAGCCAACGAAACCCTCACCGCGATGGGCGGCGCCCACGACCATCATGGGGGCACGCGTCGCGGGCACAGAGAGTAGGGGCCAGGGGTCGGGTTGGCTCCAACGGCTGGCGAGGGTCCTTACGAGAAACAATGGCAAGGGGAGGGGTTCGACATAGCGCGAATTTAGGCCGGAGAGGGCGGCGGCCATGGCGGCAATTGGAGGTCATGGGAGCTTCGGGGGCTTGTCTATTAGGTTGGGGAGGACCAGAGGGATGCGGTGTTGGAATTATGCCCTAGAGGCAATATTAAATATAGTTATTATTATAATTCCTGTATCAAGATAATCGTTTATTATCCATGCTATAATTGTATTGAATGAAGACTAATTTACATGTGTGGATACATAGACAAAACACTATCCCTAGCAAGCCTCTAGTTGGCTAGCCAGTTGATCAAAGATAGTCAGTGTCTTCTGATTATGAACAAAGTGTTGTTGCTTGATAACTGGATGACGTCATTAGGAGAATCACGTGATGGACTAGACCCAAACTAATAGACGTAGCATGTTGATCGTGTCATTTTGTTGCTACTGTTTTCTGCGTGTCAAGTATTTATTCCTATGACCATGAGATCATATAACTCACTGACACCGGAGAAATGCTTTGTGTGTATCAAACGTCGCAACGTAACTGGGTGACTATAAAGATGCTCTACAGGTATGTCCGAAGGTGTTAGTTGAGTTAGTATGGATCAAGACTGGGATTTGTCACTCCGTGTGACGGAGAGGTATCTCGGGGCCCACTCGGTAATACAACATCACACACAAGCCTTGCAAGCAATGTAACTTAGTGTAAGTTGCGGGATCTTGTATTACGGAACGAGTAAAGAGACTTGCCGGTAAACGAGATTGAAATAGGTATGCGGATACTGACGATCGAATCTCGGGCAAGTAACATACCGAAGGACAAAGGGAATGACATACGGGATTATATGAATCCTTGGCACTGAGGTTCAAACGATAAGATCTTCGTAGAATATGTAGGATCCAATATGGGCATCCAGGTCCCGCTATTGGATATTGACCGAGGAGTCTCTCGGGTCATGTCTACATAGTTCTCGAACCCGCAGGGTCTGCACACTTAAGGTTCGACGTTGTTTTATGCGTATTTGAGTTATATCGTTGGTTACCGAATGTTATTCGGAGTCCCGGATGAGATCACGGACGTCACGAGGGTTTCCGGAAACAAACATTGATATATAGGATGACCTCATTTGATTACCGGAAGGTTTTTGGAGTTACCGGGAATGTACCAGGAATGACGAATGGGTTCCGGGAGTTCACCGGGGGGGGGGGGGCAACCCACCCTGGGGAAGCCCATAGGCCTTGAGGGTGGCACACCAGCCCTTAGTGGGCTGGTGGGATGGCCCAAAAGGGCCCTATGCACCTAGGAGAGAAAATCAAAGAGAAAAGAAAAAAAAGAGGAGGTGGGAAGGGAAGGAAGGACTCCCACCCACCAAACCAAGTCCAACTCGGTTTGGGGGGGGGGGGGGTGAACCTTCCCCCTTGGACTCGGCCGACCCCCTTGGGGCTCCTTGAGCCCCAAGGCAAGGTCCCCTCCCTCCCACCTATATATACGGAGGTTTTAGGGCTGATTTGAGACGACTTTTCCACGGCAGCCCGACCACATACCTCCACGGTTTTTCCTCTAGATCGCGTTTCTGCGGAGCTCGGGCGGAGCCCTGCTGAGACAAGGTCATCACCAACCTCCGGAGCGCCGTCACGCTGCCGGAGAACTCTTCTACCTCTCAGTCTCTCTTGCTGGATCAAGAAGGCTGAGATCATCGTCGAGCTGTACGTGTGCTGAACGCGGAGGTGCCGTCCGTTCGGTACTAGATCGTGGGACTGATCGCGGGATTGTTCGCGGGGCGGATCGAGGGACGTGAGGACGTTCCACTACATCAACCGCGTTCACTAACGCTTCTGCTGTACGGTCTACAAGGGTACGTAGATCACTTATCCCCTCTCGTAGATGGACGTCACCATGATAGATCTTCGTGCGCGTAGGAAAATTTTTGTTTCTCATGCGACGTTCCCCAACAGTGGCATCATGAGCTAGGTTCATGCGTAGATGTCTTCTCGAGTAGAACACAAAAGTTTTTGTGGGCGGTGATGTGCGTTTTGCTGCCCTCCTTAGTCTTTTCTTGATTCCGCGGTATTGTTGGATTGAAGCGGCTTGGACCGACATTACTCGTACGCTTACGAGAGACTGGTTTCATCGCTACGAGTAACCCTGTTTCTCAAAGATGACTGGCAAGTGTCGGTTTCTCCAACTTTAGTTGAATCGGATTTGACCGAGGAGGTCCTTGGATGAGGTTAAATAGCAACACATATATCTCCGTTGTGGTGTTTGCGTAAGTAAGATGCGATCCTACTAGATACCCATGGACACCACGTAAAACATGCAACAACAAAATTAGAGGACGTCTAACTTGTTTTTGCAGGGTATGCTTGTGATGTGATATGGCCAACGATGTGATGTGATATATTGGATGTACGAGATGATCATGTTGTAATAGAAAATATCGACTTGCACGTCGATGGTACGGCAACCGGCACGAGCCATAGGGTTGTCTTTATACTAACGTTTGTGCTTGCAGATGCGTTTACTATTTTGCTAGGATGTAGCTTTAGTAGTAATAGCATGAGTAGCACGACAACCCCCATGGCAACACGTTGATGGAGATCATGGTGTGGCGCCGGTGACAAGAAGATCGTGCCGGTGCTTTGGTGATGGAGATCAAGAAGCACGTGATGATGGCCATATCATGTCACTTATGAATTGCATGTGATGTTAATCCTTTTATGCACCTTATTTTGCTTAGAACGACGGTAGCATTATGAGGTGATCTCTCACTAAAATTTCAAGACGAAATTGTGTTCTCCCCGACTGTGTACTGTTGCTACAGTTCGTCGTTTCGAGACACCACGTGATGATTGGGTGTGATAGACTCAACGTTCACATACAACGGGAGCAAAACAGTTGCGCACGCGGAACACTCGGGTTAAGCTTGACGAGCCTAGCATGTGCAGACATGGCCTCGGAACACATGAGACCGAAAGGTCGATCATGAATCATATAGATGATATGATTAGCATAGGGATGCTTACCACTGAAACTATACTCAACTCACGTGATGATCGGACTTGAGCTAGTGTAAGTGGATCATGAACCACTCAAATGACTAGAGAGATGTACTTTTTCAGTGGGAGTTTAGCGAATAATTTGATTAAGTTAAACTCTAATTATCTTGATCATAGTCTAAGTCCACTTTGAATATATTTGTGTTGTAGATCATGGCTCACGCTACAGTCATCCTGAATTTTAATACGTTCCTAGAGAAAGCTAAGTTGAAAGATGATGGAAGCAACTTTGTAGACTGGGCTCGTAATCTTAAGCTAATCTTACAAGCTGGGAAGAAGGATTATGTCCTTAATGCTGCGCTAGGAGATGAACCACCCTCTACGGCTGATCAGGATGTTAAGAACGCTTGGTTAGCACGTAAGGAGGACTACTCAATAGTTCAATGTGCAGTCTTGTATGGCTTAGAACCGGGACTTCAACGTCGCTTTGAGCGTCATGGAGCATTTGAGATGTTCCAGGAGTTGAAGTTTATCTTTCAGAAGAACGCCCGGATCGAGAGGTATGAGACCTCCGATAAATTCTATGCTTGCAAGATGGAGGAGAACTCGTCTGTCAGTGAACATGTGCTCAAAATGTCTGGGTACTCAAACCGTCTAGCTGAGCTGGGTATTGAACTCCCGCAAGAGGCTATCACTGACAGAATCCTTCAGTTACTCCCACCAAGCTATAAAGGCTTTGTGTTGAACTACAACATGCAAGGGATGAACAAGTCTCCCGGCGAGTTGTTTGCGATGCTGAAAGTCGCAGAGTCTGAACTCCGTAAAGAGCATCAAGTGTTGATGGTGAATAAGACCACTAGTTTCAGGAGAAATGGCAAAGGCAAGAAGGGTAATTCGAAGAAGAGCGGCAAGCCTGTTGCCAATCCGACGAAGAAACCCAAAGCTGGACCTAAGCCTGAAACGGAGTGTTACTATTGCAAGGGTATGGGTCACTGGAAGCGCAATTGCCCCAAGTATCTTGCAGATAAGAAGGCGGCCAAAGAAAAATCAGGTATATTTGATATACATGTTATTGATGTGTACTTAACCGGCTCTCGTAGTAGTGCCTGGGTGTTCGATACCGGTTTTGTTGCTCATATTTGCAACTCGAAACAGGAACTGCGGAATAGACGAAGGCTGGCGAAGGATGAAGTGACGATGCGCGTAGGAAATGGTTCCAAAGTTGATGCAATCGCCGTCGGCACAGTTTCACTTCAGTTACCATCATGATTAGTGATGAACTTAAATCATTGTTATTTAGTGCCTGCGTTGAGCATGAACATTATATCTGGATCTTGTTTATTGCGAGACGGTTACTCTTTTAAGTCAGAGAATAATGGTTTTTCTATTTCTATGAGTAACATCTTTTATGGTCATGCACCTAATGTGAGAGGATTGTTCATATTGAATCTTGATAGCGATATGCATATACATAACATTGAGACCAAAAGAGTTAGAGTTAACAGTGATAGCGCCATATTTTTGTGGCACTGCCGCTTAGGTCATATTGGTGTAAAGCGCATGAAGAAACTCCATGCTGATGGACTGTTGGAGTCACTTGACTTTGATTCACTTGACACGTGCGAACCATGCCTCATGGGCAAGATGACTAAGACTCCGTTCTCCGGAACAATGGAGCGTGCAAGTGACTTGTTGGAAATCATACATACCGATGTGTGTGGTCCGATGAGCATGGAGGCACGCGACGGATATCGTTATTTTCTCACCTTCACTAACGATTTGAGTAGATATGGTTATGTCTACTTGATGAAGCAAAAGTTTGAAACATTTGAAAAGTTCAAGCAATTTCAGAGTGAAGTTGAAAATTATCATAACAAGAAGATCAAGTTCCTACGGTCTGATCGTGGGGGTGAATATCTGAGTTTCGAGTTTGGTGCTCACTTAAGACAATGTGGAATTGTTTCACAGTTAACACCGCCTGGAACACCACAGCGTAATGGTGTGTCCGAATGTCGTAATTGTACTTTATTAGAGATGGTGCGATCTATGATGTCTCTTACCGATTTGCCGTTATCGTTTTGGGGTTATGCATTAGAAACAGCTGCATTCACTTTAAATAGGGCACCATCAAAATCCGTTGAGACGACACCATACGAACTGTGGTATGGCAAAAGGCCAAAGTTGTCGTTTCTTAAAGTTTGGGGATGTGATGCTTATGTCAAAAAGCTTCAGCCTGAAAAGCTGGAACCCAAAGCGGAAAAGTGCGTCTTCATAGGTTACCCAAAAGAGACAGTTGGGTACACCTTCTATCTCAAATCCGAGGGCAAAGTGTTTGTTGCTAAAAACGGAGCTTTTCTCGAGAAGGAGTTTCTCTCGAGGGAATTGAGTGGGAGGAAGATAGAACTTGACGAGGTTGTCGAACCTCTCATCCCTCTGGATGGTGGCGCAAGGCAAGGGGAAACCTCTGTCGTTGCGACGCCGGTTGAGGAGGAAGTTAATGATGATGATCATGAAACTCCGGTTCAAGTTTCTGTCGAACCACGCAGGTCGACGAGACCACGTGCTGCTCGAGAGTGGTACGGTAATCCCGTCTTATCAATCATGTTGTTAGACAACAATGAACCTACAAATTATGAAGAAGCAATGGTGGGCCCAGATTCCAACAAATGGCTAGAAGCCATGAAGTCCGAGATAGGATCCATGTATGAGAACAAAGTGTGGACTTTGGAGGTACTACCTGAGGGCCGCAAGGCTATTCAGAACAAATGGATCTTTAAGAGGAAGACGGACGCTGACGGCAATGTGACCGTTTATAAAGCTCGACTTGTGGCAAAGGGTTTTTCACAAGTTCAAGGAGTTGACTACGATGAGACATTCTCACCCGTATCGATGCTTAAGTCCGTCAGAATCATGTTAGCAATAGCTGCATTTTTCGATTATGAAATCTGGCAGATGGATGTCAAAACGGCGTTCCTTAACGGTTTCCTTAAGGAAGAGTTGTATATGATACAACCCGAAGGTTTTGTCGATCCTAAGAATGCTAACAAGGTGTGCAAGCTCCAGCGATCCATTTATGGACTGGTGCAAGCATCTCGGAGTTGGAACAAACGCTTTGATGAGGTGATCAAAGCATTTGGGTTTATACAAGTGGTTGGAGAATCTTGTATTTACAAGAAAGTGAGTGGGAGCTCTGTTGCGTTTCTAATATTATATGTGGATGACATATTGCTGATTGGAAACAACGTGGAGTTTTTAGAGAGCATAAAGGATTACTTGAATAAGAGTTTCTCTATGAAGGACCTAGGAGAAGCTGCTTACATTCTAGGCATTAAGATCTATAGGGATAGATCAAAACGCCTGATAGGACTTTCACGAAGCACATACCTTGATAAAGTTTTGAAGAGGTTCAAAATGGAACAGTCCAAGAAAGGGTTCTTGCCAGTCTTACAAGGTACGAGATTGAGTAAGACTCAGTGCCCAGCAACTGATGAAGATAGAGAGCATATGCGCTCCGTCCCCTATGCTTCAGCCATAGGTTCTATCATGTATGCAATGCTGTGCACTAGACCGGATGTTAGCCTGGCCATAAGTATGGCAGGTAGGTTCCAGAGTAATCCAGGAGTGGATCACTGGACAGCGGTCAAGAATATCCTGAAGTACCTGAAAAGGACTAAGGAGATGTTTCTCGTGTATGGAGGTGACGAAGAGCTCGCCGTAAAAGGTTACGTCGATGCAAGCTTTGACACAGATCCGGACGACTCTAAGTCGCAAACCGTAAAAGGTTACGTATTTATTCTTAATGGGGGTGCGGTAAGCTGGTGAGCAGATTCTACATGTGAAGCGGAGTACATGGCTGCCTCGTAGGCGGCTTAGGAGGGTGTCTGGATGAAGCAGTTCATGACGGATCTTGGAGTGGTGCCAAGCGCACTGAATCCAATAACCTTGTTCTGTGACAACACGGGTGCCATTGCCTTAGCAAAGGAACCACGGTTTCACAAGAAGACCAGACACATCAAACGACGCTTCTACCTCATCCGCGACTACGTCGAGGGACAGGACGTAAATATATGCAAAGTGCACACGGATCTGAATGTAGCACACCCGCTGACTAAACCTCTTCCACGGCCAAAGCATGATCAACACCAGAACTGTATGGGTGTTAGATTTATTACAATGTAATTCACATGATGATGTGAGGGCTAGATTATTGACTCTAGTGCAAGTGGGAGACTGTTGGAATTATGCCCTAGAGGCAATAATAAATATAGTTACTATTATAATTCCTGTATCAAGATAATCGTTTATTATCCATGCTATAATTGTATTGAATGAAGACTCATTTACATGTGTGGAGATATAGACAAAACACTGTCCCTAGCAAGCCTCTAGTTGGCTAGCCAGTTGATCTAAGATAGTCAGTGTCTTCTGATTATGAACAAAGTGTTGTTGCTTGATAACTGGATGACGTCATTAGGAGAATCACGTGATGGACTAGACCCAAACTAATAGACGTAGCATGTTGATCGTGTCATTTTGTTGCTACTGTGTTCTGCGTGTCAAGTATTTATTCCTATGACCATGAGATCATATAACTCACTGACACCGGAGGAATGCTTTGTGTGTATCAAACGTCGCAACGTAACTGGGTGACTATAAAGATGCTCTACAGGTATCTCCGAAGGTGTTAGTTGAGTTAGTATGGATCAAGACTGGGATTTGTCACTCCGTGTGATGGAGAGGTATCTCGGGGCCCACTCGGTAATACAACATCACACACAAGCCTTGCAAGCAATGTAACTTAGTGTAAGTTGCGGGATCTTGTATTACGGAACGAGTAAAGAGACTTGCCGGTAAACGAGATTGAAATAGGTATGCGGATACTGACGATCGAATCTCGGGCAAGTAACATACCGAAGGACAAAGGGAATGACATACGGGATTATATGAATCCTTGGCACTGAGGTTCAAACGGTAAGATCTTCGTAGAATATGTAGGATCCAATATGGGCATCCAGGTCCCGCTATTGGATATTGACCGAGGAGTCTCTCGGGTCATGTCTACATAGTTCTCGAACCCGCAGGGTCTGCACACTTAAGGTTCGACGTTGTTTTATGCGTATTTGAGTTATATGGTTGGTTACCGAATGTTATTCGGAGTCCCAGATGAGATCACAGACGTCACGAGGGTTTCCGGAATGGTCCAGAAACGAACATTGATATATAGGATGACGTCATTTGATTACCGGAAGGTTTTCGGAGTTACCGGGAATGTACCGGGAATGACGAATGGGTTCCGGGAGTTCACCGGGGGGGGGGGGGGGCAACCCACCCTGGGGAAGCCCATAGGCCTTGAGGGTGGCACACCAACCCTTAGTGGGCTGGTGGGACAGCCCAAAAGGGCCCTATGTGCCTAGGAAAGAAAATCAAAGAGAAAAGAAAAAAAAGAGAGGAGGTGGGAAGGGAAGGAAGGACTCCCACCCACCAAACCAAGTCCAACTCGGTTTGGGGGGGGACCTTCCCCCTTGGACTCGGCCGACCCCCTTGGGGCTCCTTGAGCCCCAAGGCAAGGTCCCCTCCCTCCCACCTATATATACGGAGGTTTTAGGGCTGATTTGAGACGACTTTTCCACGGCAGCCCGACCACATACCTCCACTGTTTTTCCTCTAGATCGCGTTTCTGCGGAGCTCGGGCGGAGCCCTGCTGAGACAAGGTCATCACCAACCTCCGGAGCGCCGTCACGCTGCCGGAGAACTCTTCTACCTCTCCGTCTCTCTTGCTGGATCAAGAAGGCGGAGATCATCGTCGAGCTGTACGTGTGCTGAACGCGGAGGTGCCGTCCGTTCGGTACTAGATCGTGGGACTGATCGCGGGATTGTTCGCGGGGCGGATCGAGGGACGTGAGGACATTCCACTACATCAACCGCGTTCACTAACGCTTCTGCTGTACGGTCTACAAGGGTACGTAGATCACTTATCCCCTCTCGTAGATGGACATCACCATGATAGGTCTTCGTGCGCGTAGGAAATTTTTTGTTTCCCATGCGACGTTCCCCAACATGCGGCAAGGGCGATGGAATAGCTGAGAGGGGCTCAAGGACCTTAAATATGTCCCTGATGGCGAGCGGATAACCACGGCCACCGTGGCGACCTCATCTTTGCACTGGAGCTCGCCGGTGAGCTGGCTGGACGGTAGCGGCGTCCAGCAGCTTCTGGGAGGATTGGGGACGGCTCCAGGAAGACCTGGGAAGGCTCAGGAGAGCTCGGGGGAGGAAGACGACATGGATGCCACTGGAGCAACATAACGGGGCTCGTCGCGGCGCGACAAGGTAGAATCTCACTGGATAGAAACATAGAAAATTACTGGGATTAATTGGCTAGATAAAATGAGCTCAAAATTGCTTTAGCAAAGTTTTATAGATAGGAGAATGTCCTGGAAAATTTCAGAATTTATGGAGCAATATAAAATATAGTTGCTTCACAAATCCAAATAATAACCAGAGAGAAATATTTCAAGCTATGGTCACATGGTTGAAGGTTTGATGCTCGAATTTGGTGGAGAGGCATTATTTGAGCATATTGGGATGATGGCAAAGTTGCAACTCATTTGAACACTCCTAGCTAGCACTTGCTTCACAAAGCTTATTCTGGATCAGAAACTTTGGAAATTTGCCAAGAAATATTTACTAGCCAAACTGAGTTGAACTTTGGCATGAGGCAATGATATGGCTAGGAAAAAGTGCCCACAAATTTTGAGAGCAATCAAGCAAATAAAAAGGTACTTGCTTCACAACTTGACAGATAGGGCATAATTGGAAAAGGAATTATTGAGGAATATTTTTGAAGATGGCAAGGAAATGCTTTGTCATATCTGAGGAAGATATGACCCAAAAGATTAATTACAATTGTTTGGGAATTTTTGGAGAGATATAAATGGGGGTTGCTTCATAACTCAAGGCAAACATGATTATTCCTTTAAAAGAAAAAGGAATATTCCCATGAAGAGGAATCTTGGGATTGGCTCAAGATGGAAATGGCTAGGTCTTGGGGTGATTTGAAGGTTGGCAAGCCACTAGGAAAAAGAAATCAAGTGTAATCCCTTTAGGTTTCAAAATGGTTAAGCCTCCAAAAGCAAAACCAGATTAAAATTAAAATAAAAAAGGGCAAAATCCAGGGTGTTACATTGATCATGTAACCAAGTTAAGTTGATAAGGCTTGATTATGTTTTGAGAATGATGTTGTTATGACTTTGGTATGCTTAATGCTTGTCACTAGGGCCCAAGTGCCATGATTTCAGACCAAAAGTTATTATGTTCTATCTGAATAGGAAAGTGTTTAGATCCTATCTTGCAAGTTGTATGCACCTATTACGTGTTCGGATCCGCATCCCCCCAAGGAGATAATAATTGGGATTCTTTTTGGTGATTGCTATAGTATGAGGAGTTCTAGATTCACTATGAGTTAATGCTTTGTTCCAGTTCTATATTAAAAGGAGGCCTTAATATTCCTTAGTTTCCATTAGGACCCCGCTGCCATGGGAGTTTAGGACAAAAGATGTCATGCAAGTTCTTATTGCAAGCATGTATGACTATATACAAATTACATGCCTATATTATATTGATGAGTTGGAGCTAGTTGTGTGTATCTCTATTGTGTAACTGTTACATGATGAATGTCATCCATATCTATCCATTGCTAATCCACGTGCCTACCCTTTACATATACTGAAGTCTGCTAAGTTATTAATGTTACTGCTCCTACAAAATTGTTGTTATCACTGTTATTGTTACTGCTATTACTTGGTGTGCTACTACAATCTTTGCTGCAAAGAGGTACCCCAGGTGTGGTTGAATTGACAACTCAACTACTAAGCCTGATAAATATCCTTTGGCTCCCCTTGTGTCGAATCAATAAATAAGGGTGAAATACTACCCGTGAATACTTTCGCGACACCTTACACTTGTGGGTTATTGAGGCCTTTTTCTAGTGCTGTTGTTGGGGAGCATAGCTATATTTATTGTGTTAACTTGACGATATCCAATTCCTACTATGAAGGATCTAAAGATAATCCAACCAAGATCGTCCCTCTTGCACTGGAGGAGGTAAGGAACTGCCATCTAGCTCTACTTTTGATTCAGCTACTGTTTTGAATTAGCTTATCACACCAACGCCTATTGCTTGTGCTGATATATTACTTGAACTTGTTGATGCCACTTCTAAAATTAATGAGGATACTACTGCTATATTTGATGAAACTGGAACTGTGAGATTGAATGAATTACTTGAAGCTCATATTGCCAAAGCTAAAGAACTTGAAAATGCTGAAATTGATGAAGATTTTGAATCACCTCTTACACCTCACTATCCTAATAGATATGAATTTCCTTACGTACCTGAGGGCTATGTTATGGACTGGTAAGTAGCTAGGTATTTTCTTGCTTGTGAAAATAGAGATGACTTGAAGAAACTACTATGCACAGTGGAAGAAAAATCTATGATGGAGAGAATGAAATATGATCCTAAATTTGATACCTCTCCTATATATGTTACTCATAAGGATTATGAGTTCTCTGCAGATCCTAAGTTATTACCTATAGTACAATCTAATCCTTTCTATGGTTATGAAACTGAAATTGTTGTTGGACATCTCACTAAATTGAATGATATAGCTGCTTTGTTTACTCATGAGGAAAAGATGCATTACTATTATATCCTTATGTCGGGGCAGGTTGCACTCGATCACCTATGGTCCATTGGCCCCTTTGTGGTTCGGCGGGGGATCACGTTGCACAAAGAGTAGAAACTAGGAGGAAACACGATGTTGGGACTCCAGGCGTTTACCCAGCTCCTTGCCGCTGAGAAGTGTAAAACCCTACTCCTGCTTTGGTGGATTGATTCAGGGAACACGGAGCTCACATAGTGTTTGCCCCGACAAGGGTTGCCATGGCGCTAGTACCTGCATGGTTGCCTTGGGCCTCCTTTTATAGTTCAAGGGGCGTCCATAGTGGCAAACAAACATGATTAGATAGCAAACACTGCTATCATACCTAATTCTAGCACTCAAGACAAAATTCCATAAATGCAGCCTTACGTGGCGTGCGGGGGTGCGTCCGTGGAAAGCTCCTTCCACCGCTCTAGCTAAATATTGCACCACAACTTGAAACACCTAAGGACAGGTGTCAAGGGGGTATAATCTGTTTTCTAACATGTTCAACACGTGCCCAGCGAGAGCCACTTAGCCATCTGAGAGCTCAACACTTCATCGATAAGTGATTGGTGTGGCGATGAGGTGGAGCGTTGGCCGATTGGATCGTGCTTGCCAAAGGGGTAACTTGCAGGGTCATCTTGAGGGGTTCTTGGCGCGCCTTGGCCCTGTCTTGGGCTGCTATGCAGGTCTTGCCGGCATCTGGTTCCCGATACTTGCTTGGGTTGTTGGTTGATTCCCCCGACATGATCTCCTCATCAGTGATGTAGCTGTGTTGTCCGTGCACAAGTGAGGGGGAATAAACAACCGTGTTTGTGTACCCCGACACCTTATGCCTTTTCCTTTCTCGCTAAAAGGCAAGGCTAAAGAATGGTTCCTTTCTCTTTCTCCTGGTTCTATATTTAGTCCCGAGGATATGCTTTATCACTTCTTTAAAAAATATTTCCCTCCTCATAAGAAACAATCTCCTTTATAGGGAATATTTAATTTTGTGCTAACTGAAGAAGAGAATCTCCCTCAAGCTTGGGGAGGCTTCTCCAACTTCTAAGAGCTTTTCCTGATCATCCTCTTAAGAAAAATGAAATACCTGATATATTTTATAATGTAGTAACCAATGCTTCTAGGGATTACCTAGAGAGTTATGTTGGTTGTGTTTTCACGGATATAACGGTTGAACAAGGTGAATGATTATAGAAAAATATTTTACAAAATGCTCATAATGGGACACTTCCTAAGCCACCGCCGAAACCGATTCAAAAGAAGAGAGGTATTCTATTCCTCAGTCCCGAAGATATGCAAGAGGATAAAAGATCTATTGAAGAAAAATGTTTTAAAATTGAAGATGTTAAAAAATTACCACCTATTGAAGAAATAAATGGACTTGACATCCTGACACATGTAGTTGAGGTAAATTCTCTCTGTACTTTTAATGAAAGTGATATACCTTACACTAAGACTCCTAGTTAGTGCATGGACAAATTTTATAATTACATCGTTAAGCAAGAAACATTTCAATAACTATGTTAAAGATCAATTAGGATGTAATGCTATGATGATAGACCACTTAAGTGACTTGATGTTTAGAATTTCTAATGATGTTAGGGGTCTAGATATACATGTTCCATGGTCCGTACTCAACTAGATCAAGTTGCTAAGTCACAAAATGATTTGCTTGCTGAAATGAATGAAAATACTAATGATCATGCTATCAGGGTAATGACTGAGCGGGAAGAATGACTTAGGAACCCCTTTATCCTGAAGGTCATCCTAAAATAACTGAGCATGATTCCCATAGAATTAATGATAGTGTGCCTAGTCCATCAAAGAAGAAAAAGAAAACAAAAAATGATAGGAATTTGCAAGCTTCTAGTGAATATGTTATAGAAAAACCTATTGAGTATCATAATGATGTTTCTATTTCTGATGCCGCGACACAATCTGGTAGTGAAAATTCACCTAGTGATAATGAAAACAATAATGATACTGATGATGTTCATGTATGCTCATCCAGATACTAATAAACAAAATGATAATGATGTGGAAACAGAACCCGCTGAAGATCTTGATAACCCACATCCCAAAATAAATGGTACGAGAAGAAAGACTTTGTTTCTATAAAACATGGTAAGGAAGGGGAGCCATGGGTCTAAAAACCCATGCCACTCCCTAGTAAGCCTTCTAAAAGTAACAACGAGGAAGATTTTGAACGCCTTGCTGAAATGATTAGACCTATCTTTTTGCGCACTTTTTTGACTCACATTTTGAAAATGCCTCCATATGCTAAGTATATGAAGGTTATTATTACCAACTAAAGAATGATACCTAAAAGTGAAATTGCTACTATGCTTCCTAATTATTCTTTTGATGGTTGAGTGACTATACAGTTGGGAGATCTGGGTATACCCACAATTCCTTGCTCCATTAAAAGAAATTATGTTAAAAATACTTTATGTGATTTAGGAGCCGGTGTTAGTGTTATGCCTTTTTCTCTATATAAAATACTGGATTTGAGTAAGCTTACACCTACTGAGATATCATTGCAAATGGCTGATAAATCCACTGCTTTACCTATTGGAATTTGCGAGGATGTTACTCTTGTGGTTCCAAATGTTACTATCTTAATGGAATTTGTTATTCTTGATATGCCTCAGGACGACAACATGTCAATCATCATTGGGAGATTTATTTAAGCCCTCTTCTTGTGTGTTTGAAAAACTTGTTAAATCCAAAAATATTTCTAGTTTATTCTTTTCCTTCCTGTTATTTAGTCGTAGTACTAAAAGAAAACCCAAAAATATTTCCTTTGTTTATTGGGAGCTTTCCCGTGTAAAGAGTTTTTCTTGTTTTTATTTTTCCCTTGTTTGTTTGCCTTCTTCGAAAAAACAAAAAAATACTCCACAAATATTTCAGTGTGTTTCTGTGAATTTCTTTTATTTTCTTTGAGCTGTTGAAAGGAGAAGACCATGATGAAAATGTTGACTGGCTCTCATATGCATTATTGTTGATCTAATAATAGAGCTAATATTACTTTGTATTCTTCTTTGTATAAACTGTTTTGCAGATTCCAGCTTAGTCCATGGCATAGTTCAACTATTATCATTTTCACATCATTCGATCATGCAAGTGAAAGGCAATAATGACGACATTTGATGAAGTGATCATGGTAAAGAAAGCTGTTATGAACTCTCATTGTTTTTCGTTTTTGTAAATATGTTTAGCTCGTTTGATCTTGATTTAGTATGTCATGAGTGAACATGTTTATGATGAGAATTAGAGATTATAGCTTCTCATGCCATGCTTAAATAGCTAGGATTGGATAATGATCTATCTCATGTGTCAACATGCATTACAATGGTTATGATGTGATATGGTTGTATGGTATTTCCCTCTGAGTAATTCGAGCCGTTTGAATTGGCCCATGTGCAAACATGTAGTTGATTCGAAACCAATGCAACCTTCACGATGTTTAAAATCAGAGTGTATATATATCCTACTCATGCTAATCTTCAATGTTAATTATTCGCAATGCATGATGATGACCAATTTCACTCTCTAGCTGGTCGCTTCTCAACCTAGTGCTAGCCTTCACGTGTACTAAGTGGAATGCTGCTTGTACATCCAAATTTATAAACCCAAGTTATGCCAAATGAGTCCACCATACCTACCTATATGCGGTATTACCCTGCCGTTAAAAATAAATTTGCATGTGCCACCTCTAAATATTCAAGTAAACACTTGTTTTGTGTGCTCGTACCGCTCATGGAGCGATGGGTCTGTCAGTATCTTCCATGCTAAGTGGGTTATTCTCAAGGTAGACGTCTACTCGCATGCCATTGCACGTGGGAGGATAGTAAAAACGATGCCCAGTCTTGCATAATCAAAATTAAATTAAACAAAACTCCTAGGATAGTTGATATGTTGGAGGGCACCCATGAATTTGGCTAGCCATGGCTTGTGTTTGGATGATGGAAAAGGAGTAAACTTTATATTTCTGCTTGGGAACCGCCAATAATTTGTTTAGCATGGAAAGTAAAAAAAACTCCCTTAGAACATTCTCAGGAAAAGCACACCACCCCAAAACTACGATTCATCTTTATTTCAAAAGTTTGAGCTCTCGCACCTGTGCAAATCAATGCTTCCCTCTGCAAAGGGCGTGTCTATTTAATTTAATTGTTATTCTTGAGCCATCATCTTCTTACTAAAGCACTAGATCCAAGAGCTTTATTGCTGTTCTTATGCAATGAGTCTAGTTAATGTGGGAGGTGAGCATGATTGGATCTCTTCTACCCTAAATTATAATGTTTAGTTGCTGGTAGAAACTCAGAGGTGTTGTGCATTTATGTTTTGCAATCCGAGAAAGGGCTAGTGAAATACCATGTCATCATATTATATCATGATTTTTTTGGCAAAATGTTGGCATGTGAGGTATTTTATTATTGCTTGCTAGTTGGTTATGTATTGCCATGAGTAAATATGATGTTTGATTGTTATCGTGCATCCGGTGATTGATGATTTATGCTAAAAACCTGAACAACAACTAAGCATGTGTATAACAACAAGAACAAAATAGTTTGTAAAAGTTTTCTTTTTATCACTTTCAGTTTACCAACTGAATTGCTTGATGTGACGCCCCCGATTTTGATCATATGATAATCATACACGCAATGCATATGACCAAGATTAGGGACTCACAGGAAGATATCACAACACAACTCTAGACACAAAAAGGCATACAAGCTTCATATTACAAGACAGGGCCCTCGAGGGCTCGAATACATAAGCTTGGAAACACACGAGTCGGCGGAAGCAAAAATATCTGAGTACACACATAAAAACAAGTTTATGCCAAGAAGGCTAGCACAAAGATACATAGATCGAAAAAGGCGAGGCCTCATGCGTGGGAAGCTCCTGAACTACTACTCCTCGTTAGCGGCCTCCACATAGTAGAAGGCACCGTCGCGGTAGTTGTCGTCGTCGATGGGATACGCCATCTCGTGGGCCCTATTTGGTCGCGGTAATCGTATCAAGGGGAAAAGTGGGAGCAAAGAAACGGTGATTACTTATCCAAACTACTCGCAAGAATGACATCAGAACTATGCGAAGTATGCATCAGTATCAAAGAAAAGGGGTTATATGTGGATTGACTACAACAATGCGAGAATAGAGAGAAGGGACTGGTCCTATCGAAGACTAGGATTTTCAATGTCTTGCATCAATAGATGAGAGTAGAACAATTGCAAATATATAGTCATATCGTTGCATCAGTTTTAATTAAGTCACACCCAGAGATTCTTCATTGACTCCCTGCGAGAAAGCAATCTCGGAGCCAAACATTCCAGTTAAGTAAGATTTCTAGTTGTATTAGGTCAAGATACAATTCAAAGTCGTCCTGTAACCGTGGACACGGCTAATCGAATAATTAATTTTCATGCCTGCAGGGGTGCACCAAATTACCCAAGATGCTTGATAAACTCTAGACAGACACACTTTACTAGGTCATGCCCGGCTTCCGAAAATCAACATGTCACATCCCTACCTAGGCTCAACACAGAGGCCAGCCCGTCGGTCTAAATCCTAAATGCGCAGGGGTCATGGTCCCATCACCCTTTGCACTCCTGCATGATGCGAGGGCGTCCTAGATCAGTCCTGGCACCTCTAATACAAGATCAGTGCTTACGTGGACCACTCGGGCGTGCGCCTCTCCATTGGTGACGTCTGAGGAGCTTCTACTGGTACTACAACGTCGAGTACCCATAACTTCTCCCACGTGAAGGTTAGTGAGAAAAAGTCAATGACCAACTCAAATCAAATACCCAAAACCCATTATCATTTTAATTAACACTGTGGCGACAATAAACAATCCATGATATGTGGTCCCGTTGCCCCGTCTCGAGGATGTGTGGCGAGGGCCAAGAATGCACGGCCACGCCTCGTCACATATACGCGGGAATCCACCCACTACACGCCTCATCATGTTCCTAGTAATAAAGTCAAGTAAATGTGTGGCTGTAACATCGGGGGGATCTGAGGTATCACCCTCGATGGATTTTGAACAATGAAACCGTGAAGGCGACCAGGGAGGAATCACCCTCGAAGGTCCACATTTGAGGCGTTGCATGAAAAAGTCGTTATGAGAGGTAGTGAAGGAGGAATTACCCTTTGTAAACCACCATCGGTTAACTACACTATAGGGGTAACATCACGAGTACGTAATGAGGTGTCAGCCTCGGTACTCGATAGTAGCTCTGCAGCGTCGTACAACAAGGGGGGGGTGAGTGATGTGACATGTCTTGGCTCGTCGATCAGTAAATCGAGAAATTGAAGATAAAGCGGGGGCAACTGGGACTAAGGGGGGGTCAATGGGGATCACTGAGCCACATATACTAAGCATTTGATGTACAATAGAGTATAATAGGAGTGTATCAAAAACAGGCAATGCATCAGAATAGGAGCTATCTACAACAATAACAAAATCTAATGCAAGCATGAGGGAGAAATAATGGGCGATATAGGAATGGTCAAGGGGGATTGCTTGCCTTATTGCTCTGATGAAAAAGGCTGGTCGTTAGGAGGCTAGTCGTACCCGGTAGCAGCATCAGCGTCGACATCTATCGGAGATAAGAGGGGGTAGAAACAATAAATAACAACAAGAAGGTGCATCAAGATACATGGCATGGCTATATGCAATACTAGCCATGAGCTAACGCAATACTAAACGTCATGGACGGAGCGGAATAATATCACACGATATTTTCCGGGTATGTGGCTACAACGAGACATAAGAAAACGATGGGAAAGTTCCATGTTCGTTATGCTTGGGGCACGTGACAAACGAACGGACAACGTATCCGGGTTCATCTCGTTTTACTAATCAACTTTCATGTACAAAATATTTCCATCCGATTACGTATTATTTTATATTATTTTTTAATTTTTATTAGTATTGTGAAATTAAATATAATTATTTTAATTAAGAAATCTGATTATGACATTAACATGACATCATGCTCACATCCTTAGTCAAGAGTGATGTTTGACTAGTCAAACTAACCAATGGGTCCTACATCTCATTGACTAAGACTTAATTTAGTTTAGTTTAATTTAAATAGATTTAATGTGGGGTCCCACATGTCATACCCTGTAATTTAATTAACATACTTAATTTAGATAGATTAGGTTTAGTTAACCTAATTAATTAGTCTAATTAATTGGCGAAATTAAGAGAGGTTAATTAGGTTAAATAATTAACTCACTAATTGTTTTCCTAATTAATTAATTGATATTATTATTAATTTTATATACATTTTTCTTTCAAATGTTTTCAAGGGTGTGGGCCTGTGTTGTCAATAACATGGAGGGGGAGGGTTAGTGTGTGTGTGTGGGGGGGGTGCTTTAGTCCCACTAACCACATCGGGGCCGGCGAGAGGCAATGGCCAGTGGCGCCGACGACGGTGATGGCTGCGGTCGGCGGTGTGAGGCCAGCCACGACGAGGTGACAACGGGCCGACGATGAAGGTGGCCTGCAGCGGTGGGGGAGGCACAATGGTGAGTGAACACGCCGGTGGAGCTATGAGCGTGCGCGGCGACGGGGCACTAATCGGGCGCGACGAGAGGGAGGGGGCTTGGCAAGCACACGACCGTGCGCATGCAGGCGACGGGCGGATACAGGGGCGAGTAGGGAGAGGCACGGTAGTAAGCGGAGGTGTAGGGCGCGGCGGGTGCACGATGACGTGTCGAGGAGGGAAAGAGAGGGTGAGCCAGGGGCGTGCGGCTGCACGGGGGTGGGTTCAACAAGGTGTGAGGAAGTCAGGTGGTGAGGAGGTCGGGGAGGCGCCGACGGTGAGGAGGCGCGGCGGGGCGGCGCCGTCGACGACATATTGATGCAGTGCAGACGCGGGAGTGGGGGTCGATCACGATCTACTCAAGGGGGGTGGGAGGGGGGAGGAATTGAACGTGTTGTGGTGGGGGAGTGGGGTGTCGGGGTTAGTTAGGGTTTGGAGTGGTGTTTTTATACCCCCGGGTGGGTGGGCCGACCAGATGGGTTGGCTCGGCTAACTAGTTAAGCTGAGGCCCTGTTGGGGGGGGGGGTTCTATTTCATTTATTTATTTATTTATTTTCTTTTTATTCTTTTCTGTTTTATCGAATTTTAGTAACCAAAAACACTTTGTAAAATATGGGATATGGTCCATAAGTTGTGTTGCTAAATAAGGCATTGCGACAAAATGTTTGGGGCGCCTTTGAATTTATTTGAAATCCACATAATTAAAAAGACATTTAATTAAATGATTTGGACTTTGTTTTAATTATTTTTATGGCACCAAAACACTTTCTAAAATATTGGTTATGATTTTACAATTGGCTTGGGAATATTTGTAACCCAAGCATGCTTTTAATTACTAATTTGCCAAACTTTTGAATCCACTTTGCAAATGAGTTTGAATTGGAAAAAATGAATTAGGGTTTGATTCCAAGATTGATCATACTTGGATTCGCAAAATGGATTAGATTAATCTTCAAGTTACTCTAGCTTGATTACAAGGATTACTATAACACTTACTCCAGGGTGTTACACTTGAGGACAAGGAATGAGTTAAGCTTGGGGGAGTTGATATGTCTCAAACATATATACTTTTAAAACACTTTTGCTCTGGTTTTTCCCTCTATTTTTCATGATTTGAATGGAACTAAGTCGAACTGATGATATTTTCGCCAGAACTATTGTGGTGTTATTTTTGTGCAGAAATAAAAATTCAAAATTGAACGAAAGTTTTGGTGAATTATTGCTAGAATATATGAGGAATAGTGGAGCGAAGAAGTACCGGAGAGGGGCAGCCTGTGGGCCAGCACACACCAGGGCGCTCCCATGGGCACACCCTGATAGCTTGTGGGGCCCATGTAGATCCTTGGACCCTAATTCCAGTCCTATAAATTCACATATTTAGATAAAAAATTAGAGGGAAGATTTCATCACGTTTTATGATACTGAGCCGCCGCCACCTCTTGTTCTTCATCCGGAGGGCACGTCTAGAGTCTATTTTGGGCTCCGAAGAGGGGGATTCGTCACCGTCATCATCACCAACTTTTTGGAACTGAATTGAATGAAGAAAAGCCCTTGTCCATCAACAGTTCCATGATGCTCACCACTTGGAGTAAGTAATTCCTTTGTAGGCTTGCTGGATGGTGATGGCGTTTTGATGAGATTGCTCATGTAATTGAGTTAAGTTGTTAGGGCTTGATCAAAGTATCCATTATGTTGTGGGATTGATGTTGCTATGAGTTTGCTATGCTTAACGCTTGTCACAAGGGCCCGAGTGCCATGATTTCAGATCTAAACTTGTTATGTTCTGTGTGAATATGACAGTGTTGAGATCCTATCTTGCAAGTTGTATGCACTAATTAGGTTTATGATCCGCATCCCCTAAGGTGACAATAAATGAGATTCTTTCTGGTGATTGTCGTAGTATGAGGAGTTCATGAATTCACTATGTGTTAGTGCTTTGTTCTGGTTCTCTATTAAAAGGAGGCCTTAATACCCATTAGTTTCCATTAGGACTCCGCTGCCACGGGAGGGTAGGACAAAAAATGTCATCCAAGTGCTTATTGCAAGCATGTATGACTACAGAATACATGCCTACCTTGTATTGGTGAATTAGAGCTAGTTCCGTGAAGCTCTAGTGTGTAACTGTTACATGACGAATGCCATCCATATCTATCCATCGCTGATCCATGTGTCTAAGTTTCTACTATTACTAACTGGCCAAGTTACTACTATTATTGCTGCTACAAAATTGCTGCTATCACTGCTACCCTTACAACTATTACTGGTCGTGCTACAAAAATCTTCGCTGTAGAGAGATATTCCAGGTGTGATTGAATTGACAACTCAACTCCTAAGGCCGATTATTATCCTTTGGCTCCCGTTGAGTCGAATCAATAAATCAGGGTGAAATACTACCCGTGAAGACTGTCACGATCCCCTACACTTGTGGGCTATCACATGCCACATAAAAAAATTCTGTTTTTATCATTTACCTACTCGAGGACGAGCAGGAATTAAGCTTGGGGATGCTGATATGACTCCAACGTATCTACAATTTTTGGTTGTTCCTGCTATAAATTTGTCAACTTATGATACTTTTGGGTGTTTATATACCAATTATTATTATTTTTGAGCACTAACCTATTAACCCAGTGCGAGTTGCCGTTTTCTGCATGTATTTGGCTTTTGAGGTTTCTAGCACCAAACTAAATCCAATTGCCCCAAAACCTTTTTGTGATTTTTTTGGACCAAAAGAAGACCTGGAAGCTTTGGAAGGAGGCCGGAGGCCACACGAGGGAGCCACCACACAATAGGGCGTGCCCAAGGGGGTGGCCATGTGTGGTGGCCCCCTGGCGCCTCTTGACGTCCCTATTCATCCTATAAATGCACAAATATCCAAAAACCCTAGGGATCCACCCACAACACTTTTTTCGCCGTTACAAGTCTTTGTTTCGTCATGAGATCATGTGGATCCCTTTTTCGATGCCCTACCGGAGGGGGGATCGATCATGGAGGACCTCTACATCAACCTTGCTCCCGCCATGGTGATGTGTGAGTAGTTTACCACAGACCTCGGGTCCGCAGTTAGTACCTAGATGGCTATTTCTCTCTCTTGATCTTCAAAACAATGGTCATCGCATGTTCGCTTTGATATATCCAATGTAATCCTGTTGTGCGATGCTTTTGTTGGGATCCGATTAATTGTGGGTTTATCTGCAGATTATTCATGACAAAGATATGACTCCTCTCTGAATTCTAAATATGATTTTATTTGCATGAGTATGATAGCTTCATAAATCTCTCCGATCTACTGAAATAGTTTGGCCAACTAGATTGATATTTCGTCAGTGAGAGGGGTGCGTTATTGTGGGTTCAATCTGGCAAAGTTCTATATCTGAGTGATAGAAAGGGACAAGGACACGTCTTTGCATTGTTGTCACTAAGGATACAACGATGCAGTTAACTCATAATCACTGAGTTCTCTTTGTCTATGTCATGTCATTGTTCTCCAAGCATTACTCTGTTTTACTTAATAATCTAGATGCATGCGAGATAGAGGTCGATGGATGGAGTAAAAGTAATAGGTGCAGACAGGAGTCGACCTATTCTGCTAAGGACGTGATGCCTATATATACATGATCATTGTTGTGAATATCACATAACTATGCGCTTTCCTATCAATTGTCCAACAATAATTTGTTTATCCACCATATGCCTACCACATGAGAGATGCCATTAGGAAACCTACAGCCCCTGGGAATTTTCACTTATAAGTTTACAAATGTTACAATTTTCATACTGCCTTTATTTAATTTTTATTTCCTTTGAACTTTACAACTTTTATCTACACACTTCACTTCTTGCAAATAACAAGTCGAAGGGGTTGACAACCCTCTTTCCCGCATTGGGTGCAAGGGTTTGCTTCTTTTTATGCAGTGGCCGAAGACGGGGGCTAGTTTTTAGTCCTATTGGTTCAATACTAAGGGAAATACATACCTATATTGTGATGCATCACCCGTTCCTCTTCACAGAAAACTCAACACAGATCACTAGAATCAATTACTCATTGTGATACTTCTGCGGAAGTGGTATACTACCTTGTTTGGTCTGGAGGTACCAAGGCATTACCTCGCGCCGTTGCTGGGATTTCTGATTAAATTATTTCTTTTATCATTTGCCTACTCAAGGACGAGTTGGAAATTAAGCTTGGGGATGTTGATACGTCTCCAATGTATCGATAATTTATGAAGTATTCATGCCATATTTACCTATGATTACAATACTTGTATATGGTTTTGATACATTTTATACGATTTAGTTAGAACAAACCCGGACTAACGCTATTTTAGCAGAATTATCATGGTGTTGTTTTTATGTAGATAAAAAGTTCTCAGAATCGCCCGAAACTTTTTGATGATTTTATCTGGAAAATATGAGAAATATCAGAGGCTAGAACCGTCAGAGGAGCCCACCTACTGGACACAAGCCAATAGGGCGTGCCAACCCCCTAGGCATGAACTGATAGCATGTGGGCCCCTTATGGCTCCAGTTAACGTGATTCCAGCACCAAAAAATCCTATATATACAGAAACCCTCAGAAATAAACCTATAACTTCCGCTCCACGATCGCAAGCCTCTATACCGTAGAAAACTCATCTGAAGCCCTGTTTTGGCACCCTGCCAAAGGGGGCAATCATCATCAGAGCCCATCTTCATCATCCCGACAATGTCCATGACAAGGAGAGAGTAGTTCACCATCGCGACTGAGGGTATGTATGAGTAGCTATGTGTTTGATCTCTCTCTCTATCTCTCTCTATCTCTTTATCTCTCTCTCTCTTGTTCTTGAGATGTCATGATCCTTATGTATCACAGGCTTTGTTAATGTAGTTGGATCATATGGTGTTTGTCCCTTGCTACCTTGTGTGACTAATTGAATCTTTCCCTTTGAGAATTTGTTATGTCGGATTTGAGATCACTTGATGTATGTATTGCATGTGGATATCCATGGTGAGAATTGAGTATTCTATTGATTCACTTGATATATGTTTTGGGTACTCTACCTGCGGATTCCCATGTTGACAATGGGGTAATCTATGCATATGGGTTGATACATGTTCTTGTCCTAATTTCTGTGATGGAAATCTTGGGGTACTCTTCAAAGTTCTTTGTGTTGGATTGAATAAGATGAATCTGAAATTGTTAGATGCATGTCGAATAATAAACCCACGGATACTTGAGGTGACATTGGAGTATCTAGGTGACATTTGGGTTGATTGATGTGTATCATTGGTGTTATTCTAGTACGAACTCTAGGGCTGTTTGTGACACTTATAGAAATAGCTCAATGTATTGATCGTAAAGAATAAATTTGAGGTGGTTCGCTGCCTACAACAATTTCTTCTTATCTTCTGCCCTAATAGGAACTTTGGAGTGATTCTTTGTCGCACGTTGAGGGATGATCATATGATTCTACTATGTTAGCATTGTTGAGAGATTGCACTAAATGAAAGTATGAACCCTATCCCTTCTTTGTAAGCATTAATATAATATTTTGCTCCTTGTTTACTAATTGTTACCTTACTATTTTTATTTATTCAGATTACAAAAATCTATTTCTAGTGTCCATAATACAGTTGTGTGACCATCTCTTCGCCGAAGTAGTGCACCTATAGAATTTACCATTGTATTGGGTGTGTTGGAGACACAAGAGATATCTTGTATTTGATTGTACGGTTGCTTGAGAGATACCATCAGCATACGAAACGTCCAACAGATTGATAAACCTTAGGTCATCCACTTGAAGGAAATTTGCTGCTACCGTATAAAAATCTGCACTTGGAGGCCCAACAACGTCTACAAGAGTAAAGTGGCATAGTAGACATCATGGGGCTACTGTGGCAGACTGTTGAGATGTAGTAGCAGAGGTGAAAGATAGCTAACCAACCATTGAAGCTATGCTGGGCTTCTGAGCAGCCGGTACCAACATGTCGGTGTGTCGAGTTGGCTAAGCCAATGCGTTAGTTTCGGAGCAGACATTGCCGACACATTGATATGCTTATCAGGGGCTGTGAACCACTCAACTGATGAGCAAGTGGTTCATGAATTTTGGAGTGCTTAGCAGGTGGTTGCGGACTTGCAGAGTTATTAGCTGGTGGTTCCAGACTTTTAGACTACTTAGCAGGCTGTTCCATCGGGTTTGTGTGCTGAGCATGCAGGGCCAATGTGTGTGCCCTTTCTGCTTCAATGGCCAACATCTGAACCGATGGTGCGTCTTCAGCAGTTGTACGCCTTGCCACAGGATGCTCAGGAGCGAATGATGACCTAGCCTGTACGACAGGAAGTCGGGCCGATTGATGCCTCACGCATCATATTACTTCTAGTATGTTCCTCGGGTGAGTCACACAAGATCTGCTGTGGCAAGAAGAGAGTCATCGGTTTGAGGGCGCCATTGCTTGCTTTTGGGGGCTGGAGGGATCTCATCCAGGAAGTCTATTTATTTATCTGGCCTCTGGATATGATTTAACCATGTTTCTTCCAAGGTCCTCTACTCATCACGGTCCGCTAGGACATTATTCAGGGCAAAATTACTAAATCGAGGCTTCATTTCAGTCACGTAGCACTTCACACAACCTGGATTTAATGGCACATTGTCCAACAAGAGCCCCCCATCCAAGTAAGGGTTGTAAACCCATGTTATTGCACATTTTAAAGTGCATTCATAATGCGTACGCACAACAAGAGTCCCCCATCCAAGTAAGATCATATATAGCACCATCATGTCCAACTACAGCCTTACTGTCGATGGTATCAGCTTTTGCACAACCACTCTTGCGCGGTGTTGCGCTACAATAAGTGCCATCATCCATTACCACCCCCTTGCATCTCCTGGCTCTCTCTCAGTGTTAGTATCTTCTCCTGCATAAATGACTCCTCAATCTCATTTCAAATTCCAGGATACATGTCCCTCTTAAACCTTTCGTACAACTATTTATGCTTCCTTTCACTCATAGCTTTTTTCACACTGAGGCTCTTTCTTTGCGTAGCGAGAAAGCCCTCTTGTGTGGGACATTGACTTTAATACCCCTTGCATGGCCAGGGGACTCTTTGGTATTTAGAGACCCAGACAGAATGTCACATGGCCGTGAGTTCTTGTACAACCTTTCACGGGTTTTAGAATCCTCTACCATCACATTATACAGTTCTTCGTCTTCTAAGTTTCCAAAGTAACAACAACCGTTTTCACGCCTCTTTGCATTTACCCGCAAGTAGTATCTAGCGTGAATGCCCTTAGTTTCACTAAAGGATGGTTTGCCACCCACAGCTACTACTTCTTTGTCCTCCTGATCCCATATGGGTTTCATGTCGTAGTATCCTGCCAAACCCATACGGTGTGTGTGTGTGTGTTATTCTTCTGAAGTTACGATTGCATAACACTCTTCTTAATAAACTCTTTACTGGTCCTGACCCTTGTGAATTCTGTGCAGTTTTCCTTTGTAATTTAGGGGTATGAGGGGATTGGGTCCTTGCCTTGACTCAAGTACTTCTTGTACAACACATGCTTCTAGTTTGCCAAGCATCCATGGCCTTCTTTAGTGCGGCGTGTTCCAACTGCTATGTTGAAGTGCTCCATTATCTCCCGAACTATCCCGTGCCGTGTTTCTATATCAGCGTTCCAAAACTCTGGCAGATTAATGTTCAGCCTTGCCCTGCCAGCAAATCTACACACACTCCTCAACCTCGTACGTGCTTTAACTAGTTTAGTTGGATCCCAAGACTTCAAATCACCGTCAGCGAATTCATATACAACTTTAGGCTAGTGTATGGGCTTTCTTTGAGTGTTATTCCATCTCTTGATTGGAAGGGTGATTGTGGCAGCTCTTTCCCATTCATACTTTCTTGATCCATGATCATGTGCTGGAGATATGTCGGTTTCAGACTCAAATGAAGATACATCGACAGAAGCATGACTGTTATCGCCGCTAATAGGCATTTACATAGGACAAATGTGAAATTCAGAAAAGGGGGATAAGCATAAATTAAAGGCAAGAACTTGGCAACATGCTGTCTAAACACGACATGTGATAATTTGGAAATGCACGGCTAACCTGTTCATTTTGTGTGACTCATGCGCACATGATATGTAACTCGATAATAAATAATTGTTACGAATATAACTTATATGTAGTTAGAAGGTAGATGGTGAACATGCATATTCTCTTCATTATTTTATAAGCAATTTGGGAACAAACTGAACTAAATAGGAAAAGGGATCACGAGATAATATACCTCACCACGATGGAGGGCATTAAGTGATAGGTTTTTGTGCAAACCCGGTAGGAGAGGCGAGGGTACATGATCAATATTGTCAAGGGTGGCTGGCAAGCAAATGAAGACGGTGAGGCGTGTGCGGCCGTGTGTTCAGAACAGAAATGAAGGGTAGGGTTGACACTAGGAAGCGGATACACGGCCGAGTTGAGCACAACAATTCCATAGAGGGTTCTGGTGTGGATCTGGGGGCCACGAGGGAGCTGGCAATGAAGTTTGGATATATATACGGACTGTTGAGCGAATGAGGGAGGACGTGGATGGGGGGCATGTTGGCAGCTTTGATGAAATGGGTGAAAAAAGAGCATGGGCCCCCACGGAAAGTCCTATGCACACGGTTCCATATAGTAACCCTTGTGCACAAGCAACATAAATTCATTTGAAATGAAAAAGTGATAACTTTGGAATGTAGATGTGACCTCATTGTTTTGTCTGAATTTTTTTCCTATGGTACACAACTACCGTTGTACCCTAGTGTTGATTTTGTGCCACATTTCATGCATCGTTTGATATTTTTCAGCCATTTTGGCATTTACCGGGAGTTTAGTCCATATAAATCAAATCCCAACTACAACTACATGTTGGTGCTCGTAAACCAGGCATTAAAATTTGTTTTTGAGTAACTTTGTGTGTTTTCATTCATTGTCCAAGGAATGAACATATCGGGTACGAGATGCATCCACCTACATAAGGCGTGATGATAATTTAATTACATGAAACTCAGATGGACTCGGAAAATCACGGAAATCGGTGTGTCATCGTGGCCTGATCTTGAGACTTCATGGATTTTTTAGTAAACTTTGGCACAAGTTACAATGATCAATCCTTGGAGAGCATAACATCTCAGTAGAAGGACCATAATTCTAAAGAGAGAAGTTGCAAATCGAACTCCATTCAACGGTGTCTTCATCGCCTCTACTCCAAATTTTCCAATGGTAGGTAATCATTGTTATATGCCAGGGTTGATTTTTTGGCGCCTTTATGGGCTCGTTTGCTATACATAAGCCATTTTTCGCATTGATGGGTCGTTTAGTGCATATAAAGCAAATCCCAACCGCAACTATGTGTCTTAACGAGAAGGATAAGGCCTGTCATTCGATCTAGGTGCATCCTACGGTTCAGACGTGCAATCTGGGTGGCTTGGGTTTTGGCCAATCAGAACACACGATTCACTTTGCACGCATTAGGGGTCATCGGCCACGATTCGGGAAGCACACGACTTGAATGAATGAACCATTTGCTATTTGTTTGTGCACAACAACCATATTTTAATTTCAAATGAATACGTGACTTCATCATTTTGCCTCGAATTATTTTCATCGTACACAATTGCCTTCTAAGCCCTATATTGATTTTCTGTCGCACTTGAGGACTTGTTGGCTAATTTTAAGACATTTTTTCACCAACGTAAGGCTTGTTAGTAATTTAATTGGAAGAAATCCAGGTGGACTCAGAAAATCATGAAAATGGAGGTGTCACCAGGGCATGATGTGACGACCCTGGGGAGACAAATTGGTAATGTATGACGGAAGTTGTGATGACCGCCCCTTTGGAAACCAAGGCATCTCACAAGGACTGTAGTTTCCAAAAGTAGAGTTGGCATTTCAGGCTCCAATTAGTGTTGAGTTGATCATTTCGCCCTGATTTTTCCCATGGTATGCAAACATCATTGTACCCCTATTATTTATTTTGTCACGCATTTCTGGGCTCATTTTCTATATCTAAGGAATTTTTTGCATTTACCATGTATTTAGTGCATGTAAATAAAATTCCAACATGAAGTACATGTGGATACTAGCAAAGAAGCTCTTACAAATCATTTGTGTTATTTTGCGTGATTTTCATCATTGTCCACCTCCATAAGGCATGTCGCTAATTTAATTATAGGAAATGCAGATGGACTCGAAAATTACGGAAATCGGTATGTCATCGTGGCGTGATCTCGGCACCGCATGGAATTTTTCGGTATACTTTAGCATAAGTGATGATGATTGCTCCTTGGAAACCATATCATCTGAGTAGACGGATCATAGTTCCAAAGGGAAATGTAACAAATCAAACTCCAATCGATGGTTCTTCATCGCCTCACCTCAAGTTTTTTTCCCACGACACGCAATCATCATTATACGCCAGGTTTTATTTTCTGGCACATTTTTGTGCTCATTTCCTATATTTAAGCCATTTTTAGCATTTATGGGGCATTTTGTGCATATAAATCAAGTTCCAATTGCAACTACATGTGTTGACGAGAGGGATAAGGACTACCATTCAATCTAGGTGCATCCTATGGTTCGGAACTACGATACGTGTGGCTTGGGTTTTTTCCAATCATAACGCATGACTCATGTCTTGTGCATTAGGAGTCATCGACCATGGTTTGTGAGGCACAAGGCTTTAATGAATGAACGTGTGCGATTGGTAAACCATATTGCACATGTCAGTTCATACATACCGGAGTGAGAACAATTGAGCGTTCTAGCTCTAGGGTATATAATCATAAATAATTCAAATTCACTGCTAGGTTGACAACATATTAATCTAGATTAACAGAAGGCCGGTCATACCTCACGATATAGTACATGTAAAACTTCTAATAGAACACACTCAGTACACATCACTCATGATTCAATACATGCGACAATTCAGTATGATAGACATAATGCTTAGTTTTTTAACTTAATTCCCATGTACATGGGGTGATCGTGATCATTAGGTTGACCCCTAATAAACTGAGGTTTTCTAATGATTTTAGACTTCTCCTTTTTTTGTGTGGCCCCTCAGGTGGCAACTCATCATATATATTGTACTCCTCCTCATCACCAACATTCTCGATGCCTATTACCCGCTGTTCCCATACATCACTACATGACCATCTTATGCAAGGAGTCTTTCACATAGAAATCTAGGTAGCATCACTGGCAAGAATAAATGGATCCTTGTGATATGCCATATTTCTATGGTCAACATATTGTAAGTGCATCTAGTGCCCATTAGTGATTTTGGTCTATTGAAGACTTATAGGTTAAGGGACTAATATGTTTGTGAGTGTACACATTCTCTATAAGTCGTTGAGGATTTTGACATATGCGAAGAATGTCGACCCCTAAAAATGAATCTATTCAAGTGAAGACTTTTATGTTTTCCTGAAGACTTTGAAAATGAGGAAATTGGTGTGTCCTTGAAGATATTAACGCGAGGACTATGAAGCATGAAGACTTTTGTTTTCGTAGTTTATTTTCCTTTCTGTTGAGTGATAGGAACACCGTATTGTTAAAGGGGGTCGAGGTAATACTAAGGAAAAAATTCCAAGTGATGCTCATATCAAAGCCTACACATAACCAATCCTTTGACTAAAGCCTTTGGAAATCTCCAGCAGTCGAGTTAAATTCTTTAG
Source organism: Hordeum vulgare subsp. vulgare (assembly GCF_904849725.1). NCBI lineage: Eukaryota > Viridiplantae > Streptophyta > Magnoliopsida > Poales > Poaceae > Hordeum > Hordeum vulgare. The sequence continues at coordinate 261,079,332 of NC_058518.1, read as the reverse complement.
TGACAAAGACGATGTTCTTCTGGTCTCTGACGAAATTTGTCTGACTATGGAGTTAGGATTTCGCGAGTGCAAATTGCCTACAAGTGAGTAACATGATAGATCTGAGGACTTTCATAGTTCGAAATTTTGAATGTTGTTGTGCTTCATGCCAGCTGTCCCTAAGATCTTATCCACATAACAGTCATATCATTCGGGGCATTCATGTGATATTAAGTCGGGTTGTACCCTGGCTATAAATAGCCACCCCCCATAACCACTAGTTGGTTGGATGCTTCAAGAGAGAACATGACAAGTGGCATTTGAGAGCAACCCATCCTTCGAGGACTTTAAGAGAAAATCATCAGCGAGGAAAAACCAAAAAACCCAAAACCTAAAAACAAAAAAAAACCCAAAGTGATTGAGCATCATTGAAGAGATTGTGCGTGTGAGGAACCGACGCTTGTTACCTTTGAAGACTGTGCATCTTCCAAACGATTAGGCTTCATGGTCTAGAGCATCCAGGAGGAAATTGTGGATTGCCGGGTGAGCAAGTTTGTGAGGGTTTGGAAGTTTGCCCTGAATACTTACCAGAAGTGTTGGGCAAGGTCCGTGTGATCTTAGCTCAAGGCTAATATGGTAAGGACTGTGTGTCCTTTGGTTTAAATAACCTGCTCCAAACTAGACATACAACTGTCATAAGAATTGGAACTGGGTCATCAAACCATTATCTTGAACGAGCTCCTGGTTCTATTTCCTCAACCCTTTCATTTCCCTGAGTACTTGTTGATGAAATTGAACATTACTGTTTGAAGACTATGACTGAAGACTTTCTCATTCCCTCATCTCAAATTCTTCACTCACCTTGTTCTTCACCTGCTTATCCTGTTTACATGCTACTTGTGTTGTGTGGTTGTTTCATTTGATCATGACGACTATGGTACTGCTATGTTATGCTTACACCCGAGTACTTATTCCGTTGCATGTAGTTCGTCACTTAGCAAATTCTTCAAGTAGTAATTCCTCAGTGATGATTTGTAAAAATCGCCTATTCACCCCCCTCTGATATAACGCACTTTCAATTGGTACCAGAGCTTTGTACTCCCTTGTTCTGTGTGATTTTGGTTTAACCACATGGAGTTTTAATTATGTAAATTGTAGGTATGATGAATGTCTCTATGGGTTGTCCTACGTTCGAAGGGACAGACTACCCCTACTAGAAGAACAAGATGTGCATGCATCTTGAAGCAATTGACATAACTACCCCTACTGGTATGTTGTGGAAAATTATGTTCTCTTTGTCACCCCTTCTATCAACATTTATGATGTGAAGAGATTCAAGCAACTCGACTCTCAACCAAAGAATATCATATGTGGCCATGTGAGCAAAGATCGGTATGACAGAGTGAGTGTGTTGGGATCTGCAAAGCTCATCTAGGATAGGTTGTCCAAAGTCAATGAACGAATTTCAACTCAACTTGACTCTTGGGTTAATGTTGTTTACAATATCTCCAACCACTTCAAAATACTTGACAACGATAATGTTCAACAAACCTTCGATCACCTTACAGATAGCTCCAATGAGCTTCAATCTTGGTGCCACAAACATAACTATTGGAGATAGTACCCACCATATGACCCACCCAAAGAGGCCGGGCCAGGATAATGGCAGCTCAAACGGGCATATTCAGAGTTGGGCCTTAACCTGTGACACAGAGGGTGCGAGGTGCCTCCAAACAAGAGCCGATTGTAGCCCAAGATATGAAGATGGTGACTCAAGGCCCATGAAGGAGAAGACTCGCATGAACTTCCTAGTTCAGGAGACAAGGCGGTTTAGAAACATACCGGGTCACGAATCATAATGTGACCCGGACTCTTGGAAACCTAGGGCCTCGACCTGCATATAAAGGGTGAGTCTCTGGGGCTGGTGGACTCAAGTTACAGTCAATGGAGAGCTAGGTTAGGCGAATACGCACCCTTGTAATCGATTTCCACCATCAATATACACAAAGCAGGACGTAGGCTTTCACCTCCATCGGGGGGGGGGGGCGAACCTGGGTAAACCGGACTCTCGCTTCTGATTAACCTCTTTGAGTCGCGACCTAGGTGTGATGGCTCCATCACTAAGTCCTTTCACGAGGACATCTGCCGTGACAAAACCATGACAGTTGACGCCCACCGTGGGGCCTACACACGGTGGAGTTGAGTTCTCAAAGGGAGCCCTTCTAGGGTTTGGGAGTTACGCGGCGGGTCTAATGACTAAGTGTTGCCGCGGAAAGTGCTACATCGAGAACTCGAGCTATGGTCCTGAGGCCGGTTCAATCGAATCTGGTTGTCGGGTCCCCTTCAACAAGATTCATGTCTTCATCGGCAAGATGGGAGCTTCCCTTCCCAAGCCAGGCACCTGCACCGACATCGTCGAGCTGGCTCGGTCCGCCCAACCCGCCAAGCATCACACCAGACAATGTCGTTCTTTTGTTGGTTTTACGCTGGGGTTCAACTTGTCGAATGAGCCGACAACTGAAGGAGATACCCCTGTTAACTCCGACGACGATTCATCCATGGGGGACACGAATTCGATCTGCCCTCTCAATGAGGGGAGGCTTGTAGGCTTACCCGAGGCAACAATTTTAGAGGGTCCCCAAGAGCTGCATCACTAGGTCACCATCTACATGGTAGGGGCGGCGGCGCCTCAGAATCAAGCAGCTACGGCAACCACCAATGGAGCCAGTGGATCGGTCAAGATGCCAACTCGGCCATGGCAGATCTAATGGTTGAGATGTCCAAGCTTACGACTGTAGCTATTACTATGGAGAATCAAGAAGAAATAAACGCTGAGCTAGCAAAGTTACGGGAAGATGTGGCCAAGATTCAACATGAGATTGAGGTTGAGAACACCCGAATGGCGAGTCGGCAAGCTCAGATTAACGAGGAAGCAGAGCGCTTGAAGGTCGAGGCGTGGCGGCTTGAGCATCAGCGGATCGCTTCCGATGCGGCTCACCAGATGAGGCATGAGAGTCGTTTTCCGACCGATCTTAACACAACTTGTTTATTCGACAACCCGCACACTCCTCGAGCAGAGCATAACACGCCTCGGCGGATTAATCAGCAGGTTGAACTGGCGCACCCGTCACCGAACCAGCAGCCAGCTCAGCCCTTGTCGGCCCAGTCAACGCCCAACATTTTCAGACACCATAGGGCCGCTTCTCTAATCCTGTCGACAATGTATTGGCTACGACCCACAACTTGGAGCTTCTCCCCATTCACGGAAATGCTCTACTTGAGGTGGAAGTGAGGAACACCATCGAGATGCTTAAGACGATGGTGGTTCAACACGCACAATTCTCCCACAGTCGTGATCGACTGCACTCCACGCCTCATGCGAGTCACACTAAGAATCACCACGACGGTCCCCCGGCGATTCCCAACAGAGATCACCGACAACGGCCTCAAGTCAATCCACCCGGATTGCCAATGTCAAATGCTTAGGCACTCATTGATGCGGTTCGAGCTGCCCGACAGGCAGAGGTAGAGGCAGCGGCCGTGGTAGCTCATCAGGGGCATCCATCTTATGCACAACCCCATCCTGCGTACGGCGGTCAGGAGGAAGGAACATAGGCATCCCGTGTTTGTCACCTGCCATTCGCAACAAGCGCATGCCCAGAGATTTTAAGGGCCCTCACAAGGTGCCCAATTACACACCCGATCTTGAGCCAGGTGCGTGGGTCGAGAGTTATTAGCTTGCTATGGATATTCTTGACTTCAATGATGCAGTATGCACCAAGTATTTCACAATGATGTTGGAAGGGCCGGCGCTCACATGGTTGAAGAATTTTCCACCTAATTCTATCAACACCTGGGTGGAGGTGGAGGAGCGGTTCATTCAAAACTTTCAAGGAACGTGCAAACGCCCAATGACCATTGTGGATTTACAACATTGCGTTCAGCACATGGATGGGTCGGCCCATCACTGGACACGGCAGGTTGCGGAGATTATTCTCCCATCGGATGGCATCACGACAGCTCAAGCTGTGTTGATCTTGGAGAAGAACTGTCACTTCCAACCTCTGGTGCTAAAGCTTGGACGACTTAAGAGGAAAGTACAGGATATGGGCGAGTTGATGGACACTCTCACCAGGTATGCCGAGTCAGATGGCATGAAAGATCCCGGCTCAGACGATGATAAAGTCAGTGACGCCAGGAAAGGAGACGTATCGAGGGGTCAATCTCAGGCTCAGGGGCACAATGGTAACCCGGGAGGTCAAGGAAGGAAGATTCAACAAGATGGCACGTCAGACTTCGTCGCCAATACCAACACTTGGCCTAGGAATCAACGTCAAAATAGTGTCGGGCATCGAGTCTTTAGTGGGAGAAAACCACGTAATTATGAGCAAAGGCTTAAGGGGCCATGTCCTCAGCAAAGTACACCGGAGGGTCCGACCACTCACTCTTGGGAAAACTGTTACGCGATGCAATAATTTCGCACTGAGGCGTCCTGGAACAACCATGGAGGGAATAAAGGTGGACATCCAGGTCAATTTGGCTCTTGCGGGTCACACGGGGGTCTGTTCGACGGCTTCGCCGGTCCTAGCCCTCAGGGGCAGGGCGGCTCAAGTAATGGCGGACGACAACATCCATGCCAGGGTAACCAATAGTACAACGTTCAGGGCGGCTTTCAGCAACAAAATAACCTAGGTGGTTCCCAACAACAGAACAATGAGGGTGGCTTTCAGAGTAATCCCAAGTAGTGGAACAGTGGGCAGTATCATGTTTTCACCATCAACACTTTCAAAAGGGGATAAGAAGGTCAAACAGAGAGCCATTAACATGGCTGAGCCGGCGATTCCCAGATACCTCAACTGGTCTAAGCAGCCTATCACGTGGAGCAGAGAAGATCACCCACCCCGGGTTGACAATCTGGCGACTTAACACTGGTGGTGGCACCGCAAGTTGGGGGCTACACTCTCTCCAAGGTTCTCATGGATGGCGGCAACATCATCAACATACTATACTACGAGACCTTCCGAAGGATGAATTTTCCTGAAGGCGACGTGATGCCCTCAACCACGGTTTTCCACGGCATTGTCCCGGGAAAGTTAGCTTATCCGATCAGGCCGGTCAAGGTAAATGTGGCTTTTGGCACCGAGTCCAATTATAGGAGCGAGGCTCTAATGGTCGAGGTGGTCAAGATCAAGGGTCCTTATCATGCACTGTTCGGTCGATCGGCTTACGCCCGCTTCATGGCCCGGCCATGTTATGTGTACCTCAAGCTCAAAATGTCGTGTCCTAAAGGCACCATCACAATCAATGGGGATCGAAATATAGAATAGGAGTGCGTAGAAGGGGATGCTGCTTACGCCGAGTCGGTTTGTGCTGCTGAAGAATTGAAGTTTCACAAAGCTAATGTTGACCAGGCTGACATAACTCTGCTCAAGAAACCTACCGTTGATTCTGAGCCGCCTCTCAACTTCAAGCCGACAGATGACACAAAACATGTTGACTTCAATCCTGGCGACTCTTCTAAGCAGTTCACTATTGGAACGGGTCTCGATCCCAAATAGGAAAGCGTGCTCATCGAATTCATCCATGAGAATCGAGACATCTTTGCATGGAAACCTTCTAATATGCCAGGAGTATCGAGAGAATTTGTTGAGCACCATATCAATGTGGATCCTAAGATGAAGCCGGTTCGTCAGTACCTCCGTCGTTTTAATGAGGAGAGACACAAAACAATTTGGGAAGAGGTGGCCATGCTCTTGGCTGCCGAGTTCATCATGGAAGTATTTTCATCCAGAGTGGCTGGCTAATCCGGGTTTGGTTCTTAAGAAGAATGGAACTTTTCATATGTGCATTGATTATACAGATCTCAACAAAGCTTGTCCAAAAGATCCTTTCACCCTCCCACGTATTGATTAGATGATTGACTCTACGACGGGTTGCAAGCATTTGTGTTTTTTGGATGCATACACAGGTTATCACTAGATCAAGATGGCCAAGGAGGATCAGGAGAAGACGGCTTTCATAACCCCCTTCCGCGATTTCTACTATGTCTCTATGCCTTTTGGGCTTAAGAGTGCAGGGGCAACTTACCCGCATTGCATTCAGAACGATTTGCACAATCAGACTGGGCGCAATGTTCATGCCTATGTTACTGATATAGTGGTGCAATCCCAGAAAAAAGAGACACTTCTGGACGATCTCAAGGAGACATTTGACAACCTCCGCGTGTATAAGATGAAGCTTAACCCGACCAAGTGTATCTTTCGTGTTCCTGCAGGCAAGTTATTGGGGTTCCTGGTGTCAGAACGCAACATTGAAGCTAACCCGTACAAGATTAAGGCAATCACCTCGCTGGGTAAGCCGGCCAACATCAACCAGGTTCAGCGCATGGCTGGTCGCATCACGACATTGAGCTGCTTCATAAGTCGCTTTGGCGAAAAGGCCATTCCTCTTTACCAGTTGCTCAAGAAAATGGATCACTTTGTGTTGACAGATGTAGCTAATGAAGCCTTTAAAGCCCTCAAGAAGCAACTTGTTGAGCCGCCCATATTGGCCACCCCGACTGATAAAGAGCCTACGATCCTTTACATTGCTCCTAATTCGAAAGCAGTAAGGGTGGCAGTGGTTGTGGAGTGCAAGGAAGAGGGCAAGGAATATCCGGTTCAGCGGCCGGTGTATTTTGTGAGTGAGGTGTTGACTTTGTCTAAGCAGCGGTACCTGCATTGGCAGAAGCTGGTCTTTGGGATCTTTATGGCAAGCCAGAAACTGAAGCTTTATTTTCAGGAGCACCCAATCACTGAAGTTAGTCCAACACCACTCGGGGACACCATACAGAACCGTGAAGTTACTGGGTGGATTGCTAATTGGGTGATTGAGCTTGGTCCCCACCATGTGAAATATATGCCACGCACCGCTATCAAGTCTCAGGCCTTAGTGGATTTCATCAACGATTGGAGCGAGCTACAAATTCTAGAGGATAGGCCTGATCACACGTGACTATCCGCTTTGATGGGTCTAGACAGTTGGAAGGCTCAGGAGATGGCGTTGTGTTGTCTTCTCCGCGGGGCGATAAGTTTTGCTATATCTTGCGTCTCATGTTTCCGTGTACCAACAATGCAACAGAGTACGAGGCTTTGTTACACGGGCTCAAGATAGCTAAGGATATGAACCTTAGCCGGGTCAGATGCTTGGGCGACCCAAATTTGGTGGCTCGACAAGTCTCTGGAACTTGGTACTCCAAGGATCCCCTGATGGCAGCATACATGCGTGTTGTAACAGAGGTGGCGGGTCATTTTCACGCCTACCATGTTGATCATAATGATTGTCGGCACAACGAGGCGGCTGATGCTCTGTCATGACTCGGCTCTCAGCGTAAGCCTGTTCCTCCCAACATATTTTTGGACGTTTTGCATAACCCTTCGGTCAAATTACCTTCTGAAAAGGACATAGCGGTCCCTGACCCGGAGTGTCAACTGGTGGCGGCTCTTCGAGCAATTCCTGATTGGACGGTCCCTTATATGGTTTATCCAGCTCGGGGCGAGTTACCAACTAATGAAGTATCCGCCCGTCAGATTATTCAGCAGTACAAGTCTATGGTGATTCATAAGGGCGAGTTTCACAAACAATGCACGTGCGGAGTCTTTCAACGATGTGTTTCCCCCGAAGAAGAACGAAAAATATTGGATGAGATACATGCTGGCGACTGTGGGCGCCACACCAGATCACGAGAAGTGGTGTCAAAGGCCTTTCTAAATGGTTTCTACTGGTTGATGGATCATGCAAACGCAGAGGACATAGTGCGCAAGTGTGACGGATGTCAAAAGTTTGGTTGTCAAGTACACATGTCAGCTCAAGAATTGTGGATTATCCCAATTACATGGCCCTATGCGGTCTGGGGGCTCGATATGGTTGGCCCTTTCAAAATGTCTTCCAATAAAAAGACTCATCTGTTGGTGGCGGTTGACAAGTTTCCAAGTGGATTGAAGCAGAGCCGGTCAATAATTGTGAAGCAGAGACAACAGTCAAGTTTCTGAAAAAGTTGATCTTTCGTTTTGGTTACCCCCACAACATCATCACTGATAACACCAACTTATCCAAAGGCGCCATGAAGCAATTCTGCCAGAGGGAGCACATCCGGCTTGACGTATCTGTGGTGGCACATCCACAATTGAATAGCCAGGCGGAGCGAGACAACCAGTAGATCTTGCATGGGATCAAGCCCCGGCTTATGTTTCCTTTACAGCGCACTCCGGGTTGTTGGGTTGAGGAGCTTCCCTCAGTGCTTTGGAGCATCAGAACCACGCCTAACAGGTCCACTGGTTAGACACCCTTTTTCCTGGTCTATGGGTCCAAGGCGGTTTTACCAAGCGATGTAAGGCATGATTCTCCTAGAGTAACCGCCTATGTGGAAGAGGATAATGAGCTGGCTCGTCAGGATTCTTTGGATGCTTTGGAGGAGGAGCGCGATTTGGCTACAATACGGTTGGCAATTTATCATCAAGACTTGCGCCGCTATCATGGCCGCATGGCCAAGAGCCGGATTTTTGAAGAAGGCGATTTGGTGCTTCGATTGATTCAAGATCATACTGCTAAGACAATATCGAACGAGGAGAAGACTCGGCCGTGGAACATTGCCCACCTTTGGCCCTACTATACTTAGAGCCATTGGCTCCTTATCAATGTACATAGTTTAGTTTTTATACTATCTTCATTATAGAAATAAAGCCAGCGCCCATAAAATTTGGGGTCTTTGTCGTTTCAGCTTATATGATGAGCATGAGTCTTTATTGTTTCACAAGCCGCCCAAGAGGATGAACCGCTGCAAAGGAGGTCATTCAAACATGGGCGCTATCAGTATCGAAGAGGATAAGCCGCCATGTTGCGCTTGTTCAAACATGGATACACGTAAACCAAAGAGGACCAAAAGTTGCCATGATGCACGGTTCAAACATAGGCGCCTATTTATGTTCTTGAGAATCAAGCCAGCTTACTTGGGGGCTACTAGCCCCTAGGTTGTTTTGCGGTAAGAGCATAAGCTTCTGCAATCCTATGCTTGACTTTTCCTTGATCATAGGTCACTTGGGGGCTTCCAACTCACCGAGTTCATCCTGAATATCCTCTTGGATAGTGAAAAATTAATGCATTACAATGGTTATACTAGAGTGTATGTGTTGCAACTCGCCCTATAGCCCCGTGTACTGTTGGCGAGTCAATCCAATCTTGGACCCTGAACTCCCCAACGTTAAAACATGAGGTTCTTGCGAGAGCCAACATATGGAAAATAGACAAACCATGAGTTCACATAACCTGTTTCACTGAAGCTTGACTTGAGCCTGATTAGCCAGTCTAAATCATAAAGGTTATTGCACAAACCTCTTTGGGTACGACTAGAGCCTTGCAAGCCTGTCTACCCGTCGTGACTCAATGAACCGACTTATCTACAAAAATCCCATATACCATATGGTGTTATGTTTTTCAGGCAAGGATTTAATATTCTTACCAACTCATATGAAGCATGGTGGCCATGAAGTCTTTCTTTCTAAATTAACAGAGGAAAGTAAAAATTGCAATGCAGTGACACCTAGAAGAGCGGCTCATATTACCGAAGATGATGCCAAAAACTTCAGCATTGATAAAGGTATTGTGCAAGTATCACAATTTTCACCTCTAAACTATTACATGACTCAAAAGACCGAATTTTTCTTTGCTATATTAACCCGGGGGGTAGATCCTCTAGGTTAGCATTTTTCGGGGTGATCTTCAGGGGACACCTTGATTAAGACGCCTCCGGGTTATCCTGAGCCGAGCCTTCGGTGTCTTGAATCTGTAAGTTGCCCACGTTCCAATTGCAATTGATTAAGGCATGTAATCCGGCCTCTTCAGTCAAGATGGTTGATGAATCAGCATCGGGGGAAAAGAGGTGTTTACGGTGCTGCAGAGTTAGATCCATAAATTCAAAAGTGGGAGGCAACACATGCTTATTGCTCTCGTCAAAAGCCGCCCGGTACTTGTTCGGCTCAAGACTTTCTACAAGTAGACTTGCCGCTCGACGAGTCACCTTCACACAACGAGCATAGTCGTCTTGAGTAAATTTTGACCCGTCATCTTTGTATTCTGGGAACCCGCCAACTATCTCCTCCAGCTTCAATTCTGGCAATGCCAAAGACCGACTCAGGGCAGTAATTAATCCCTTGCGAGCAACTGATTTCTTCAACTCTTCAATTTGTTTCGGCATGGTGGAAAGGCATCTCAGCATCTCCTTGATCAACTTCACGGGCTCTTTGTCACCCATGACGGCTTTATGATGAATAAGCCGCCCACATAAAGTTGCTCTGTTAAGGTGTATAATGCCTTCAACTTCAGTACACAGTCATCTTGAAGATTAGCAGATCATGGGCCTGTAATGAAGGTTCGCGTCAATAAGCCGCCCGGTGGGTCTTATTTTCTATTATAACTACAATGGACCATATCATATACAAGTACTTACCAAACACAATACTGGCCATTCTGGAGATATGTTGTTTCAGCCCGGTTAGTTCTTCCATAACAAGGTTCAACTGCTTTTCGGCGACTTCAGCATGTTTCAACATGGCGGCTTTGTCAGCTTTGTAGTTTCTTCGTATAATGTATGATCAGACTTGATTTTCTCCATTTCTGTCAAGGCGATTCGAAGTTTTTCTTCAGCTTCGGCTCGGGCGTCTTGGTGTTGTGCCAGACCTTTTTTCAGGCTAGCCACGTTCGAGTCAGCTCGACTCAGAGATTCCTATACATTTAGAGTGAGATGGATGATTACGCTTCAAGCTAAGCCGCCAAGACGAGTTATCCAAGATTATTCAACTTACAAAGTTGTTTTATGACAAGTCTCAAGCAGATTGCAAGCAATATACTTGACACTTGGGGGCTAATGCATGATTAATTCTTTCACAATATTGATCAAGACCCGGTTCATCTTCAAGAAGATGACCCGGACCTTGGGGGCTACACGGCGAAGTTTTCAAGACAATTTTTAATAGGACCCGACTCATCTTCAAGAAGATGAACCGACCCTTGGGGGCTACGGGTTGAAGTTTTCAAGATCATTTTTACACAAGACCCGACTCATCTTCCAGAAGATGACCCGACCCTTGGGGACTACAGGTCGAAGTTCGCAAGAAAATATTTAAACAAGATCCGGCTTATCTTCAAAAAGATGACCTGACCCTTGGGGGCTACAGGTTGAAGTTGTCATGACAATATTTAACAAGACCCGACTCATCTTCAAGAAGATAACCCGACCCTTGGGGGCTACACGTTGAAATTATTACACTGTTTTGACATCATGACCCAGCTCACCTTTACAAATATGACCCGACCCTTGGGGGGCTATTGTGACGATATGAAAAGCAAGGTATTGAAGAACACCATACCTCATATCTTTTCTTCATCATATTCACCATACTAGCTAACATATCTCGACTCATGGAGAGGCGACTTAGATATCCAGAATGCAGTTCATCAAAGTCAAGCTTTTCAATGTAGGGAAGCTCAAGTTTAGCTTTCCCTTTTTCCAATTCGGCCGTCGTAATCTTGGAGGTATGTTTAGCCAGTACGATGCAGACAAGTCCTGTATAACCCGTCCCAGTAATGACAACTCTATCCTCATCAGGCGCTGCATCGTCGACTACCTTTGAAGGTTAGGATTATATTTTTGACTCGCCTCGTTAGCTGCATCGTCAACCCTTGGCGGTTCAACTTGGACGGCAGGAAGATCGTCAGCAACATCTATATGGGTGTCAGGAAGCTCGGTATGAGCGTCTTCCGACTCAACTTGAACTTCGGGGATAGTAGTGTCTACCCCTCCTCTTTCAGGTGCTTCTGGATTATGTGATGACCCGCCAGTTTTCCTCTTCATGGCTTGAGCCCTAAAAAACGGCGGTGAATACAAGTTCACAGATAAGTTTTAATATATACTAATAATGGACTTACCCTTGGAGGCGAACAAGAGGTGGCAATGCCGAAACTGCTGAGTCGCTCGATGAAGGAGGTGATACCTAGTAAAATGAAACCCAAGGAATTAGAGTAATCAACAAAATATCGGTTGCTAATAAGAGAGGTGTAGTCAAGATAAAAAGCACCTCGTTCTGGCGTTTACGGACGGTTGTTTGTTCAGGTAAACCCGTCATAAGGTCTCCTGAAGAGCTGTGGGTATTGCGCTTTGGAGTACACGCAACCTTCTTGAAAAGGAAATTAGGATCCAGATAAGCATCCGGGTGAGACATAGGAACTTTCCTACACACCCGCCTTGGTGGCTTCGGGAAGGAAAGATTTGAGTCGGAAGAAATTCAAATTACCTCAGCATCTTCATCCTGCCTTTCATCATCATCTTCCTAAAATGAAACAAAATACTTAGTACAACTTGCATGAAAAAGAAGAGGGAAGATAAAATATTTACCTATGATTGATCTTCGGTGGTCTGAGACTCGCCCATAACAGATGACTCCTCAATAACCACCTTGGTCTTCTTTTTCTTCCTCGAGGCGGCTTTAACCTTCTTGATGGTTGTTTTTGGTTTCCATTTCTAGAAGGGCGAGTTCCTTTGTGACATATGTTGATAAAAAGGCAAGATTTGAATAAGTCTAAAGAAAAAGGAGAAGCAGGGTGGGTGATAGTAAAGGCATTTACCTCAGGAGCAGGGTTATTGACACAAAATGGTGTTAATCCCGTTTTGGAGCAACCTTCTATTGACTCGCCACACAATTTCTTCACAAAATTATTTATATCCAACGATTCAAGCATGATGTTGGAGAAACATTGCGGGTTGTTCAAGTCGCCATTATACTGGCACATTAGGCATCCCGATGGCTTAAAGGCATAATCCGCCATTCCACCCAGCATCAGATGAAGTCAATTCCAGTAAGACCATTGGCAGTTAAAGCTCTTAGTTTTTGCCAGACTAAGGCAACGTGAGGTTCTTCTTTGGTAGTTACCGGCCTTGGAAGTCTAAAGCCTCCTATCTAAAGCCTGACAAGGGGTTCCGATTGGCTGGTGCAGTGCTTTGGCAGTAGAACCAGGTTTACCTCAACCTTTGGGGTGACTGGGTAAGGTAACAGAAGGAAATCCACATTCTCGTCATCTTTGGATTGTGACCCCGCCTAGTTCTAAGCAAGGTCCATCGGCGCATTCTGTCTAGCAGTTTAGATAGAAGAACTTCCTAAAGAGGAGGACAATAGGCTCTATCTCCAAATACGCCTCGCAGAACACTTGGAACCAACAAAGATTACTAATTGAGTTAGGGCCCAGATCTTGAGGATGAAGCTTGTAGAAGTGCAGGGTGTTTTGGAAATACTTTGAGCCGGGAGGTAAGAATCCTCGTTCGAGGTGGTGAGTAAAGACCACAACTTCTCCTTCGTCGGGTAGCGGACGTCCCCCCGCCCCCCCCCCCCCCGGCAGCCAATTGCTTTTGGGAATTGTGGACATGGTGACAGGCTCAGGACGAAAAAAGGATCTGCATAAATATGTTTGGGTGAACAGACCTTTAAGTCACCAACACATCTAAGGGTGATTCATAAACACAGCTACGACCCGCCAACATCTAAGGGCGGGTTACACAACGGTCAAAGACTTCTCGGAGTTTCAGTACTAAGACTGGGAAAAACATGTTTCTAACATGAAGCCTTAAATTACAGATTTACTGGTGATTCTAAAAGTGAAAGTATTTTGTAACCCTAGAACAGTAAAAGCACAGGAGGAATGGTAATCTTGTTTGCAGATTTCATGAAGTGGCCAAGGAGCATTATTCGTATGAGGAAACAATGAATTTACTACAGATTATTAGCAAACCAAGATTCATCAGAGGATTACAAAAGCTAAACAGGGTGGCAAGATGCATGAGGAACTCCGGCGAAACCCTATGAACTATAGCGAACTAATAATCAGATCTGTGAGAAAGAGAAGACTTACCTGATGATTCAGATGATGGCGGGGAGAGCCTGCCGCATCAGAGAGAAGCCGCACGACAGACCGGTCCTCGGTGTGGCAAACCGAAGGTGAAGAAATGGTGGCGAACGGCGCAGTGACAGCTCGAGCTCGAGGAAGAAGAATGTATGAAGAGGCGATTTAGATGGTAACGAGGGGCCCTCGTGAGTATTTAAAGGCCCGAAGTGGGAGTAAAAACGGCATGCGTGAGGATCCAGGGGACACAATGAATCTCGGAGATGATGACGCCTAGATCTTCGGGCTGAATGGATAAGCCAAAAATATCTGTTGCATAATGTCATTAAGACCCCTAAATTGGCGGGGCGGGTGATGTCATCAATAAACAGGGCAGGAGCTCAAGCAGATGTTGGGAGCCGACATTTATGTTGCCTTGAAGGGCCAAATTACAGACTCTACATGAGCCGCCAATATTAAAAATAAGGTTTACTGATATGAATAAATTCAACTCAATCTGGGACCTAATGTTGGGGATATGACCCGCCGTATGACCCGCCTTAAGAGGTCGGGTCTCGCTAATGGCGTCTCAAACTGGCATGTTCGAAGTGGGGCCTTAACCCGTGACACGGAAGGTGCGAGGTTCTTCCAAACAAGAGCCGGTTGCAGCCCAAGTTATGAAGATGGCGAGTCAAGGCCCATGAAGGAGAAGACTCGCATGAGTTTCCTTGTTCAGGAGACAAGGTGGTTTAGAAAAATATTGGGTCACGAATCATAATGTGACTCGGACTCTTGTAAACCTAGGGCCTTGAACTGCATATAAAGGGCGAGTCTTTGGTGCTGATGGACTCAAGTTACAATCAAACGATAGCTAGGTTAGGCGAATAGCACCCTTGTAATCGATTTCCACCATCAATATACACAAAGCAGGACGTAGGCTTTTACCTCCATCGGAGGGGCCGAACATGGATAAACCCAACTCTCACTTCTGCTTAACCCCTTTGAGCCACCACCTAAGTGCCATGGCTCCATCACTAAGTCCTTCCACGAGGACAACTGTCATGACAAAACCACAACAATAACCGACCATGAGGTGGTGAAGAAACTTTTGAGATCTCTTGATTCCTCATTTGATACACTTGCTTTGATGATTCAAGAGCTTGGAGACTACAAGTCACTAGATCCTGCCGATATTCTTGAGAGGCTCAATACTCTATGGGCCAAGCTATGAAAGATCTCATGCACTGAAGGCAAAGGCAATTTCCTCTTTGAAGAAGAAGAATCTGATTGTAGTCTTGGTGATCCTGAGGAACTTGGTCAGGATCTTGCAATGCTCGTGAGGAAATTCCAGAAGTTTCCCATACAAGTCACAAGAAACGAACTTGTCACAAATGCAAGAAGTATGGCCACTACATTGTTGATTTCCCTTGCTGGGTAAAGGTATCAAAGATGAATAAACACAAGGATGATAGTTCTAATGACTCAAAGAAAAATAAGAAATCTTCAAAGTCCTCATCACACAAGAATAACACTTCGAGTAAAGATGAATAAACACAAGGATTCTGAAGTAGAATGCGAGGAATGCGATGAAGAAGAAGGATCTGAGGAGGAGGCACACCTGGTGTGGCAAGCCTAGCTCTTGCTACCACATTCATCAACAAGTCCATCTACAACATTCAAGAAAATGATATCATCAACAACACTGATGACTATGATGGCGACTCTACTCCCACCTATTGCTTCATGGCAAAAGGTGCCAAGGTACTTAAACATCCTTACTCGTCTAACCCAAGTGAGAATGAACCTCACGACTATCAGAAACTCATACGTCTCCAAGGTATCTGTAATTTTTTATGGTTCCATGCTATTATATTGTCAACTTTGGATGTTTTGTATGCATGAATATGCTATTTTATATCTTATTTGGGACTAACTTATTAACTCGGTGCCAAGTGCCAGTTCCTGTTTTTTCCGTGTTTTTGACCTTTTTCAGAGGAGAATATTAAACGGAGTCCAAATGGAATAAAACTTGTGGCATGATTTTTTCCATAACAGAAGACACGCATGAAACTTGAGAACTAAGGCAGGGGACCTTGGAGGAGGTCACAAGCCACCCAGGCCCGACCTAGGGGGGGCTAGCAGGCTTGTGGGACCCCTGTGGCTTCCCTGCCCTACTTCTTCCGCCTATAAATTCCCTAAAAATCTGAAACCACGGGAGGGAGCCACGAAAATACTTTTTCGCTGCCGCAAGCTTCTGTCTCTGCAAGATCCCATCTGGGGCACGTTCTGGTGCCCTGTCGGAGGGGGGGATTCGTACACGGAGGGCTTCTTCATCAACACCATTACCTCTCCGATGATGCGTGATTAGTTCACCACAGACCTTCGGGTCCATAGCTAGTAGCTAGATGGCTTCTTCTCTCTCTTGGATCTTCAATACAAAGTTCTCCATGATCTTCACGGAGATCTATCCGATGTAATCTTGTTTTGTGGTGTGTTTGTCGAGATCCGATGAATTGTGGATTTATGATCAGATTATATATGAATGTTATTTGAGTTTCCTCTGATCTCTCTTATATGCATGATTTCGTATCATTGTAATTCTCTTCGAGTTGTGGGCTTCGTTTGGCCAACTTGATCTATAATTCTTGCAATTGGAGAAGTGATTGGTTTTGGGTTCATACTATGCGGTGTGCTCACCCAGTGACAGAAGGGGTAGCGAGGCACGTATCGTGTTGTTGCCATCAAGGGTAAAAAGATGGGGTTTATATGTATTGCATGAATTTATCCCTCTACATCATTTCATCTTGCTTAAGGCGTTACTCTGTTTGTTATGAAGTCAATACACTAGATGCATGCTGGATAGCGGTCGATCTGTGGAGTAATAGTAGTAGATGCATAAAGTATCGGTCTACTTGTCTCGGACATGATGCCTATATGTATGATCATTGCCTTAGATATCATCATGACTTTGCACGGTTCTATCAATTGCACAAGAGTAATTCCTTCACCCACCGTAATACTTGCTATCATGAGAGAAGCCTCTAGTGAACACTATGGCCCCCGGGTCTACTTCACTTCATATTTTCAGCTCTAGACTTTCACTTTGTTGCACTTTACGCCTTCAGATCTCACCTTGCAATCAATCGTGAAGGGATTGACAACCCCTTTGTAGCATTCGGTGCAAGTTTGTTTGTTTTTGCGCAGGTACTTTGGAGACTTGCCTTGATACTCCTACTGGATTGATTCCTTGGTTCTCAAACTGAGGGAAATACTTACTGCTACTGTGCTGCATCACCCTTTCCTCTTCAAGGGGAAAACAAACGCAAGATCAAGAGGTAGCAAGAAGAATTTCTCGCGCTCTTGCCGGGGAGTATCAAGTCAAGAATAGTCTTCCTCCAACATGTCAATTTATGGCAGCGGGGACTATTCTAAGTGAAGCTTATCCAAGTAACTGTCACAAACTCACCTCTTTCTTTTACTTTTTTGCCTTTTGCCTCTCGTTTTCCTCTCCCCCACTTCCAAAAAAACAAAATTTACAAAAATATTTGCCTTTTTCGTTTGCCTTTCCTTTGCTTGTTGCTACGTGCCTTCAATATGCTTGCATCTTCGCTTGCTGAAAATCTATTGATATGGATCCTCACCCACTTGCTAATCTCTTTAAGAGATCCAATTATGTTGAACCAATTGCTAGTAAGTTGAGTGCACTTGACTATCTTTATGAAGTTTTGCTTGAGATGCGTGAATCTGAAAATTGTGCTGAAGAAATTTATGAAGTGATTCATAAGGGATCCTTGAATGAAAAGCATGATTGCAATGGTTTCACTATAAATCCTATTATTGTCAATCATGCTAAAAATATGCAAAACCCTAAGCTTGGGTATGCTAGTTTTGCTATGTCCACTACTTGTTGCAATAATCATGATTGGGGCGATGATTTTTCTTATGATCTTGAAAATTTGTTTAAGCCTCATGATGAATATGATATTTGCAATAAGATTGAAAGTGGGTTTGGAGAAGTCATGACTTTAGTTGATGATAATCCCACTATTTTGGAAGAGCGTCAACTTTGCATGCATGTGGATCATGAAAAGAATATCCTAGGTGATAGCTATATTGTTGAATTTGATTATGATCCCACATGCAATTGTTATGAGAGAGGAAAATATTGTGGTAGAAACTTTCATATCACTAAATCACCTCTCGTTATGTTGAGATTGCTATTATCTCTTTCTTCTTCCTTGCTTATGGTCGTTATTGCTTGTCTTGATAATTGGTTTCCCTGTAAAATGCCTATGCATAGGAAGTATGTTAGACTTAGATGTGATTTTCACATGCTTTATGATGCTCTCGTTGTGCTTCAATTCTTGTCTTTTGTGTGAGCATCATTGAATTATCAATGCCTAGCTAAGGGTGTTAAACAATAGCGCTTGTTGGGAGGGAACCCAGTGAATTTATCTTTGCTTTTTTGCTTCCTGTTTTGTTGTGTCTATACCATCATAATTCTCTTATGATTGTTATTTTGTGTTTCTTTTTTGTGTTTGAGCCAAGTAAAACCTTTATGACTAGTTTTGGTGATGGTTGTTTGATCTTGCTGAAAAAGATAGAAACTTTGTGCTCACGAAATTATATTTAATTCCTATCCAGAAATAGCTTTTGACTTGATTATTTTTGCTTCTGGTTGATATGCCAATTTCCCTAATTGTCATAAGTTTTCAGAATTTTTGAGATACGAGAAGTATACGACGTATACAGATTGCTACAGACTGGTCTATTTTTGACAGATTCTGTTTTTGTTGTGTTGATTGCTTATTTTAATGAAACTATGTATAGTATCGGGGGGGGGGGGGGTACTAGCCATGGAAAAGTGAGAATACAGTAATCTAACATCAATCTAAATAGAAATCAAGTTTACTACAGTACCTAAAGAGTTGGTAGTTTGTTTTCTTATGCTAATGATATCACGAGTTTCTGTTTAAGTTTTGTGTTGTGAAGTTTTCAAGTTTTGGGTGATGTTCTCATGGTCAATGGGATAAAGAGTGGAAAGAGCTCAAGCTTGGGGGTGCCCAAGGCATCCCAAGCCAAATTCAAGGACAACAAAAAGCCTTAGCCTGGGGATGCCCCGGGAAGGCATCGCCTCTTTCGTCTTCAATCCATCGGTAACGTTACTTGGAGCTATATTTTTATTCACCACATGATATGTGTTTTGCTTGGAGCGTCGTGTATTATAGTAGTCTTTTCTTTTTTGCTGTGTCACAATCATCCTTGCTGCACACCTTTTTGAGAGGGACATGCACTCATCGTGAATTTGCTAGAATACTCATTGAGCTTCGCTTATATCTTTTGAGTTAGGCAATTTAGCTCGCATGTGCTTCACTTATATCTTTTGAGCTAGATAACTTTGATCTAGTGCTTCACTTAGATCCTTTTAGAGCACGGCGGTGTCTTATTTTGGAGAAATAAGAACTCTCGATCTTCACTTAATCTTTTTGAGAGTGCTCTCTCTGAGTAACTTGGTAATTGGCTTGTGCTATTAAAGAGTCCTAAAGATGATAGGCATCCAAAGAGGATATAATAAAAACTTCCATATTCTTGTGCATTGATTAGTAAAGAGAAGTTTGATTCCTCTCAATTAGTCTTGAGACATGGATTTGGTGATATTAGAGTTATGTTAGTAGGGTGTTTTGAATCTAGAATTACTTGTGTTGAAGTTAGTGATTCCCGTAGCATGCACGTATGGTGAACCGCTATGTTAGGAAGTCGGAGCATAATTGATTTATTGATTTTCATCCTTTGTGTTGTTGTCGGGATCGTGCGATGGTTAACACCTACCAACCCTTCCCCTAGGAGTATGCGTTTGTCACTTTGTTTCGATTACTAATAAAACTTTCGCAAAAAGTATATGAGTTCTTCATGACTAATGTGAGTGCGTGGTATAGATCTACTTTCACCTTCCACCATTGCTAGCCTCTCTAGTGCCGCGCAACTTTCGCCGGTGCACCACCATATACCTTCCTCAAAACAGCCACCATACCTACCTATTATGGCATTTTCATAGCCATTCCGAGATATATTGCCATCCAACTCCCACCGTTCCGTCTCATGACTTGTGTCGTCACTTTCATATTGCCATTGCATGATCGTAAGATAGCTAGCGAGATGTTTCAATGTCACACGCTAAGCTAGATTGTTGCACATCCCGGTACACTGCTAGAGGCATTTCCTATAGAGTCATCATTGCTCTAAGTGTTGAGTTGTGAGTAAATAAAAGTGTGATGATCATCATTATTAGAGCATTGTCCCATGTGAGGAAATAAAAAAAAGAGGCCAAAGTTGCCCACCAAAAAACGAAAAAAGAGAGGCCGAAGAGCCCAAACAAGAAAAGGGAAAAAAAGAAAGAGAGAAAAAGAGAGAAGGGACAATGCTACTATCTTTTTCCACACTTGTGCTTCAAAATAGCACCATGTTCTTCATGATAAAGAGTCCCTTGTTTCGACACTTCCTTATACTAGTGGGTATATTCATTATATAACTTGGCTTGTATATTCCAATAATGGGCTTCCTCAAAATTGCCCTAGGTATTTGTGAGCATGCAAGTTGGGTGCACACCCACTAGTTTTCCTTTTGAGCTTTCACACACTTATAGCTCTCGTGCATCCGTTGCATGGTAATCCCTACTCATTCACATTGATATCTATTGATGGGTATCTCCATAGCTCATTAGTACGCCAGGTCAATGTGACCATCTCCTCCTTTTTGCCTCACAACCTCCGCCACACTCTATTTCACCTATAGTGATATATCCATGGCTCACGCTCATGTATTGCGTGCGAGTTGAAAAGGTTTGAGAAAGTAAGAGTGCGAAAACAATTACTTGGCCAATACCGGGGCTGTGCATGATTTAAATTCATTGCGTGGGGATGATGGAGCATAGCCAGACTATTTGATTTTGTAGGGATAACTTTCTTTGGCCTTGTTATTTGAAAAGTTCATGATTACCTTGCTAGTTTGCTTGAAGTATTATCGTTTTCATGTCAATAGCAAACTATTGTTTTGAATCTTACGGATCTGAACATTCATGTCACATGAAAGAAGTTTCAAAGGACAATTATGTTAGGTAGGATTGCACATCAAAAATTCAGTCTTTTATCACTTCCCTACTCGAGGACGAGCAGGAGTTAAGCTTCGGGATGCTTGATACGTCTCCAACGTATCTATAGTTTCTGATGGTTCCATGCTATTATCTTGTCAACTTTGGATGTTTTGTATGCATGAATATGCTATTTTATATATTTTTTGGGACTAGCCTATTAACTCACTGCCAAGTGCCAGTTCCTGTTTTTCCGTGTTTTTGACCTTTTAAAGAGGAGAATATTAAACGGAGTCCAAATGGAATAAAACCTGCGGAATGATTTTTTCCATAACAGAAGAGACGGAGAAACTTGAGAACCAAGGCAGGGGACCTCGGAGGAGGTCACAAGCCACCCAGGCCCGGCCTAGGGGGGCCTAGCAGGCTTGTGGGCCCTTTGTGGCTCCCCTGCCCTACTTCTTCCGCCTATAAATTCCCTAAAAATCTGAAACCACGGGAGAGAGCCACGAAAATACTTTTCCGCCGCCGCAAGCTTCTGTCTCCGCAAGATCCCATCTGGGGCACGTTCTGGTGCCCTACCGAAGGGGGGACTCGGACATGGAGGGCCTATTCATCAACACCATTGCTTCTCGTATGATGCGTGACTAGTTCACCACAGACCTTCGGGTCCTTAGCTAGTAGCTAGATGGCTTCTTCTCTCTCTTGGATCTTCAATACAAAGTTCTCCATGATCTTCATGGAGATCTATCAGATGTGATCTTCTTCTGCGATGTGTTTGTCGAAATCCGATGAATTGTGGATTTATGATCAAATTATCTATGAATCTTATTTGAGTTTCCTCTGATCTCTCTTATATGCATGATTTCGTATCCTTGTAATTCTCTTCGAGCTGTGGGTTTCATTTAGCCAACTTGTTCTATAATTCTTGCAATGGGAGAAGTGCTTGGTTTTCGGTTCATACCGTGCGGTGTCCTCACCCAGTGACAGAAGGGGTAGCGAGGCACGTATCGTGTTGTTGCCATCAAGGGTAAAAATATGGGGTTTATATCTATTGCATGAATTTATCCCTCTACATCATGTCATCTTGCTTAAGGCGTTACTCTATTTGTTATGAACTCGATACACTAGATGCATGCTGGATAGCGGTCGATGTGTGGAGTAATAGTAGTAGATGCAGAAAGTATCGGTCTACTTGTCTCGGATGTGATGCCTATATGTATGAACATTGCCTTAGATATCATCATGACTTTGCGCGGTTCTATCAATTGCTCGATAGTAATTCGTTCACCCACCGTAATACTTGCTATCATGAGTGAAGCCTCTAGTGAACACTATGGCCCCCGGGTCTACTTCATTTCATATTTTCAGCTCTACACTTTCACTTTGTTGCACCTTCCGCCTTCAGATCTCACCTTGCAATCAATTGTGAAGGGATTGACAACCCCTTTGTAGCATTGGGTGCAAGTTTGTTTGTTTTTGCGCAGGTACTTTGGAGACTTGCCTTGATACTCCTACTGGATTGATACCTTGGTTCTCAAACTGAGGGAAATACTTACTACTACTGTGCTGCATCACCCTTTCCTCTTCAAGGGAAAAACCAACGCAAGCTCAAGAGGTAGCAGAAACCTAGTGTAACGCCCAAGATGCGACTCTATCCTTAATTTGGCGCGAGGGCCTCGTCAGGGATAGAAGCACAACTCGTTGTTTCACAAGAATGGATATTGTTACAAGTACATGTACTGAAAAGAAGAGATATATAGAATTGGCTTACACTCGCCACAAGCTACATCAGAGTCACATCAGTACAACACATAAACATCATGAAGAAGAGCAGGGTCCGACTACAGACGAAAAACAAACGAGAAAAGAAGAACAACGTCCATCCTTGCTATCCCAGGCTGCCGGCCTGGAACCCATCCTAGATCGATGATGAAGAAGAAGAAGAATCAACTCCAAATGAACAATCAACGCTCTTGCGTCAAGTAACCTTTACATGTACCTGCAACTGGTGTTGTAGTAATCTGTGAGCCACAGGGGACTCAGCAATCTCATTTCCAAAGGTATCAAGACTAGCAAAGCTTAATGGGTGAGGAAAGGTTAAGTGGTGAGGTTGCAGCAGCGGCTAAGCATATATTTGGTCGCTAAACTTACGAGTACAAGAATAAAGAGGGGGATGATCTACGTATAACGGACGTGAACTACTGATAATCAAATGAATGATCCTGAACACCTACCTACGTCAGACATAACCCCAGCATGTCCTCGATCGGAGAAGGAACTCACAAAAGGGACAATCACGGTTACGCACACGGTTGGCATGTTTTAATTAGGTTAACTTCAAGTTATCTTGAACCAGTGTTAAACAAAGTTTCCACGTTGCCACATAACCGCGGGCACGACTTTCCGAAAAGATTTAACCCTGCAGGGGTGCTCCAACTAATCCATCACAAATTACCACAAG
This sequence comes from Hordeum vulgare subsp. vulgare, assembly GCF_904849725.1. Lineage (NCBI taxonomy): Eukaryota > Viridiplantae > Streptophyta > Magnoliopsida > Poales > Poaceae > Hordeum > Hordeum vulgare. Next base: position 261,055,900 of record NC_058518.1, on the reverse strand, counting down.
CCGCATAGAAATCCTCGATCACGAAATTCGCGATCTCGTCGGACTCCTTAGTGGAAAACCTCAACTCTAAGATTACCCAAAGCATCACCGTAATCCCGATGCACAAGATATCTCGTAAAAGGTAAAATTAATCCAACAAGGCCACCTGACGTGTCGATGATCCTGATAGGAGCGGCGTATCTCATTCTCAGGACACGACGGATAAGCACAACGTACGGTGGCCTGATAGAAATCTCCCGAGTAGCCCCGGGTTGGCCCCGCAAACGGCTCTAGTTTTGGACGAGCACCATGAGCACCGGCCCCCTGTATTATGTAATATTACTCCTCGGGTTCATGACGCCCTATGCTTTCAGTATTAACAAAATTATTATGTTGGGCAAATGTACTACCAATGTTGGGCCTTGCCAGACCAGTTTTAATTTAAAACGAATTATCAAGGGGGTCCCCATAACAACCCTGATCGTGTTAGGAGCGCTCAATTATGGAACATAGCACCGGTAGCCGAAACTAAGGGGGCAAAGGTGGAACAAACACCAGGCTAGAAAGGCCAAGCCTTCCACCTTTTACCAAGTATATAGGTGCATTAATTTAAATAGCATTAATATAGGGTGATATGACAAGGAACCCATGTTATCACATGGAAGCAACTGCACCTGCAACTAGCAACGCTAATACATGGTAAAGCAAGCAGTAACATAGCCAATCAGTGGTTTGCTATGTTGTGAACATGTTGAAGGTTTTCATGGCATTGTTGAGAGTCTGATATTTAACAAGTGGTAGGTAACGAGACATAATCGACAGAAGCGATAAAACTAGCATGGCAATGATAGTAATGGTATCTGGGGAAATGGTCATCTTGTCTGAGATCCCTCTTGGAAGAAGAATGACTCCGTGAAGCAGATGAACCGATGTAGTCGGACGGGTCCTCACTTTCCGACACGCTTGCAGAACTCTATCGAGACGAAGCAAACCGGAAACAAGCATCAACTCACGATATTCACCACGACATATGCATGACAATATGCAATCCACATATGATGCATGAACGGTTGAACATAAACAAGACATGGCATGTCAATCCACAACAGTCAAACACTACACATTAACTGAAATTCAATATGAAACGAGTTGCATATTGATGAAACTCCGCGTTTAATTATTTAGTTCTATCCCGATTAGATACACGGCAATATTAAATGTGGTTAAACATGGCAAGAGGTGAAGCATAATTAAACTACCTACCTAGGCATTTTAAATGAGGTCGGAAATGACATATAGCACCTCCGAGGGGACCTCACATGTTAATTTACAATTCTGTCCAGATCTGAACTAACATGTTTAAATTTTTGTTATACAGAAAAACAAATAGGTTCACGTGATTCTACACATCGTTACAAGCAATTTACACATAGAGAACATCTCCAACGGAGCTACGGATCAAAAGATACGGACACCGCAAGATATGATGGCATGTATGCAATATGTGTGCAAATGGCAGCCACAACATTTCAAAACATACAACCAGCAAGATAATATGAAACTACAGGAGATTCTAAGCAAGTTTCATATAGGACACGATCAAAACGGAGCAAAGTTTCAACAACTACGAGCTAAACAAGGAATCACTACAATCTACCAAATTCAGCCACATAGCATTTTCTACACCCCACAACTATGAGCTACACAAATCTAAAATGCACAACCTAGGCATGATACGGTAGAGGGCAAGAAGCACTACAACATACAAATAATAACACCTAGAATGGAAGCATGGATCACTAGGAAAAGAACTCACAAGAATGCTTGCTCACACGCAGTTTCAGACTTAGTGAAAATAACAGTTTATGAAACTGCAGTTTTCGATCTGAAGGCATATTGACAGCAGCAAAACCATAAGCTACAGGACTCCAAATGGCATGAAAAGTCACAAAACGCTAGAGAATCCTAAAGTCTACAGCCAACTCCATTGCACCAACCTCAAAAGAGCTACAGATCACCAGATAAACTCAAGACAAGATAGCAACAAAATATAACAGATTTAGACTTAGAAATATTTCAGCATCTCTAAAACAACACTATTTCCTAGCAAGTAAAGAACAAACAAACCACACCTAAACATGGATTTCTATTTCAACCTACATTACCAGGGGCTAGAGTAAACATCCAAGAGCAACTCTCTAGTTGACAACTTAATCATACCAAGCACGGAATAAATCCCACAAAATAAACAAAAGGGCATCACGACAACAATATCACGCGAATTAACTTGCTCGAAAGCTAAAACTTAATGCACAGCTAAATTCTATGGATTTTTCTACCCCGAAAACATATATAACATGAAGGTTTGCAAAATAAAAACAAGGCCACACGTATATGCGGGAATAGGTCCGAGACACGATATAACAAACTAGCTACAAAAACCTATATGCAAAAATACCAACGACTACTCTAAAATACATGGCAATATGGTTCCTAAAACATGAATATTTTATCTACGGAGTTAGAGCAATCCGGACACGCGCGAACATAATTGGGGGGCACTTATCCTATTGAGACAGCACACAAAACTAGGCATTCGGAGGTTCAAACTACGTCAAACATATATGCAAGTTGCGAAATCATAATCTACGCGAAATTCTTCATGAGGTACATATCTAAATCATCGTGATCCGACATACGGATTCAAAACTATGGACGTTTTAATATTCGTCAATTTTCTGGAATTTAATTAATTCCGAAAATAACCTAAATTAAGTAACTCGGCCGAAATCATTTCTAAAGGCTACACAGGGGCTCACCTCGTCGGACCTCGCGGTTGGTGGAGCTGGTTGCAGGACTGCGCTGGGCCGAGGGAGGAGGCCGGGGTGGAGCTGGGCCGAACAGGGGAAGGGGCCGCGCCCAGCTGGGCCAGCTCGGGCAGGAGGCCCACACAGCCAGGGGCGATGTGGCCAGGGCGAAGCGAGGCTGGCAGCTCGTCATGCTCCTCCAGCATGAGCAGAGGCAGCCGCCGGCGGTTGAATGCGGCGGGACGGCGTGCGAGAGGACGGCGGGCGAGGGGAGAGGTGGCCCGGACCGGATCTGGCCGGATCCTGCCGGCGGTGGTCTTGAGGCGGCGGCGCAGGGGTGCTCGGGGCGGCAAAGGCGGACATGGCGGCGGCGGCGGCTTGCAGGGCTCGGCCGGCGGGGATGGAAGGCGGACGACGCAACAGGGAGGCGAGGGAGCTTCACGGCGGCGGGGCGAGGGCACGTGCTCCGGCGATGGCGCTGGGCACGGGCGGCGGCGCGGGGCAAGCTCGAGGCACGGAGTTACGCTCGGGAGGCTACAGCGGCGGCGGGGCGATCCGAGCCCGGGCGGGCCCGCGACGGCTGGAGGCTGGTGGGAGGGTAGGGTTCGGGACGCGGATTTCAAGGTGGAGAGGGATGGCTGTCTACAAATTAGGAGGAGGGTCTATTTATAGACAAAGGGGGGGCTAGGTTTAGCGGAATTTCGTTCCGGATCCAACGGCGCGGTCTGATTCGGACAATCTCGAACGCGGGGACGGTTAACTGGCCATGTGGAGTGGCTAGGCTAAGGTGAGAGGGAAGGGGTGCGCCCGTGACACGCATTTTAAAATACCGAATCATGTCCGACGAATAACCGAAGCCGATGCCGCTACGGTCGACCGTTCGGGTACCAGACGGACTCCGATTGTGATGGAATCTGGCAAGCGGCCTACCTATATTAAAATAAGACCGGACGCCAAGTTTCAACTCAATCAGATAAAGTTTTATACACACTTTTAAAACAGGGTTTAATCGATGCCGCGGGAGCGTGCGTGTGTGGTCGGGATCAGAACGGACAACGACGAGAACCGGCAACTAACAACGGATGCATGTTTTGAAAACTGGCGGCAATGGGATGCCGATACAATGCGGATGATGCGCATGATGCGATGATGATGCAACAAATAAAAATAACCACACGACGAAAACGGCATAGAAGAGGAATCTTCTGGAACGTCGGTCTCGGGCTGTCACAACTCTCCTACACTACAAGAGGATCTCGCCCCGATATCCAAGAATGAAAAGGGGGAGAGGAAGAGAAAGCATGTGGTAAAAACTAAGTCGCTTCTTTGACAAACGAGTGAAACCAACGAACCTTGAAGGTTCCAAAGCGATGAGGAATGATATGAGAAATAAGCAAGAATTCACGGAAAATTTTGGCATCTCTTCGATAGGAAAAGGGGACAAAAAATTCGATAAGAAGGGAGAATTAGACAATATTCACAACCAACAACTAAATAGAACAAGGGAACACCCTGATCTTGATAGAACAACATGATTGACCCAAAAGAGCAACATCACAATGCCTCCGGAACAAGAGAATAAAACTAGATCATTGGGATCAAAGAAAGAATAAGAGAATGACAACTACTATCACAAGAATCTTGAAGAACACATGAAAATGGATTGAAACCTTGATGAACCACCATGAAGGACCTCCGTATACAAATGAATGATGCAAAGATATGAAGGTAGAAAAGAATAAGATTATGACCTTGCCAAGATTTAGATGGAGCCTCACAACGAGATACTAAATAGAACTTGGAACTTCGGAAAAGAAAGATAAGCACTTGAGAAAATAATTGATATCATGAGCCACTCCGGAAGAAGAATTCAGATTACTATGAACAAGAATAAGAATTATGTTATGCTTATCCTTCATCATTTTAATTGATGACAAGCAATGGATTTAGCGTAGCACTTATTCTTCTAGAAATGGTTGAGGAGAGATATGTGCACAAACTAGAAGAAATGTTGCAAGAAACACCGGTGAGAATTGAAGTGAATGAGGCAACCATCAATGAATGGAGATACATGAGAACAAAGAGATCATGAGCCACCTGAGAGAAAACTAGAGCAAGGCACTAGAATAATTGAGAGACGAACGAAGAGAAAACAATTGAGAAGAATTGAGGATGAAAACTGAAAGCTGAGAACGAAGAATCTTCTAAAATGATGGCTTTCGGAGGATCGAGAATGAAAACAATTCAGAAAAGCACCGGATAGCAAGAAAGGGATTACTCATGATTAACAACAATTAAGATGATGGCACAAAGCTGAAATGATGAATCTCCAAGAGAATGGACCAAGATTTGAGAGAAACACTCCTTTAGTCATCAATGCTGAACAGGATGAAGAGAACACCACTAAGAACTACTGAGACACTCTGGAAGAACGAATAATGAAAGGTTGAGCTAAATACGAGAAACAAATCAACTTGATCTTGAAGAAGGAATATGACTGATGGAAATCATACTTACGTCATAATTGAAAAGAATTAGAGATCCCCAGGAAAAGATTACAAGAGCCAGATAGGATCGTGGGAAAAACCTATGGGTTATGGGCCCACTCAAAGAAACCACAGTTGAAAAGATTGTCAGAAAGAGAGATATTGCACCGGTATAAGGAAAACTAGATGAGGTTAGCACCTCGAAATAATTAAAGAATTGAAAAAGAGAAACTTCCGAGACAACTTCAACGCTCCGGATAGAAAAGAGAGGAATGAATAACAAGATAGGCTAATAAGAATTTCCAACACAAGAAAGAATTACAAGGATGAACAGGATATGATGAACATTGAAAGCTTGAATTGAAGTCACCAGAAAAGATAACAAGATTGAATAAATTTGAACACGAAGTTCCTGAGAATCTTCACAATGAACCACCGGATAAGAAAGAAAAGAAAAGATCGCGGAAGCAACAATTAAAAGACACTTGGATGAAAATTGAATCACTGAAGAAAAGGGTGGGAGGGTGGGAAAAACAAAGACAATTTGGGACAGATGAGATGAACTCCGGAAAGAAATGAGAGAATGATGTTGCAAAATTGGAGAGCATAGAATTGCTTGAAGAGAAACACACTGGTTTAAAAGAATGGACACGACAACTCCGATTGACAAGAACTGATAAGACACTTGATATAGCAAAAGAATTAGCACTCGCATAAAAAATATGAGAACACTTCTTAGAACAGATATGAATTCACCACTTGACATTGAAGCAACTTGAATTACCATAATCCAACAAAACAAAGGATGCGGCTTATGAAACAAGCGAGGACAAACTCATCAGAAAGATTTCGTCCGATATTTTCGTGGACAGGATCGCACGGGTTCGATCCTTACTGTAGCCATCCTGTGCAAGCCAGTGCACACGACATACGAAGCGTCCCCGAGTCGTAGCAAGCTACAAGGACTCTTTAAGACACAATGAGAACCGTTGTAAGACGACCATGAACAAACGAATCCACTAGATGTCGAACCCCAACCTAACATCATGCATTTGTTGGAAGATTTTCCTGTAAGTAACTACTTGAATTCCCACCTAAGAATTCCCGAAATTTCTGGTCATGGAATCTAGTCCATGGATACAAGGAGTAATATATCACACAACTCCAATACTAACCCGTCCAGTGTATCACATCCATCAACACATAACCACAATCTCGGACGTTCATCTACTACAGACCCTCGTGATCACAACGATACAAAGTATGGCAGTACTCCCGAACAATCTGCACAAGTACTGGGGACAACGGGGTTATCTCGCCACTACTAGTATTGAAGCAATTACGAACATCCTTCATTCTAAGATACTAAGAAATCTAAATGATAACGATGTGCTCGAGAATCCCCTGGAGCTCAACTCCCCGGAAGAAATCAAGTCAGACAGGAGGCACCAAGGCAAAACTCCGTCACATCGGCATCATATAGATTCCAAAAATATCCGCGTGATCCAAATTTTTTGTGTGAGAAGAGGAGTATAATTAAATTATCACGTCAAGATTCCTCACCAGAGCATAAAATAGGAGAAAAAAGAATCCTACTCTCCGATATATAACTAGACTCAAAGCAGTTTTTCACTAGACTCGACTTGGCTAAGTTCGATCCAATCAAGGGGGCTCCTAGGTCGGTACTGCTCTGATACCAAATTGTAACGCCCAAGATGCGACGCTATCCTTAATTTGGCGCGAGGGCCTCGTCAGGGATAGAAGCACATCTCGTTGTTTCGCAAGAATGGATATAGTTAGAAGTACATGTACTGAAAAGAAGAGATATATAGAATTGGCTTACACTCGCCACAAGCTACATCAGAGTCACATCAGTACAATACATAAACATCGTGAAGAAGAGCAGGGTCCAACTACGGACGAAAAAAACGAGAAAGGAAGAACGACGTCCATCCTTGCTATCCCACGCTGCCGGCCTGGAACCCATCCTAGCTCGATGAAGAAGAAGAAGAAGCAACTCCAAATAAACAATCAACACGCTCGCGTCAAGTAACCTTTACATGTACCTGCAACTGGTGTTGTAGTAATCTGTGAGCTACAGGGGACTCAAGAATGTCATTTCCAAAGCTATCAAGACTAGCAAAGCTTAATGGGTGAGGTAAGGTTAAGTGGTGAGGTTGCAGCAGCGGCTAAGCATATATTTGGTGGCTAAACTTACGAGTACAAGAATAAAGAGGGGGATGATCTACGTATAACGGACGTGAACTACTGATGATCAAATGAATGATCCTGAACACTTACGTACGTCATACGTAACCCCACCGTGTCCTCGATCAGAGAAGGAACTCACGAAAGAGACAGTCACGGTTACGCACACGGTTGGCATGTTTTAATTAGGTTAACTTCAAGTTATCTAGAACCAGTGTTAAACAAAGTTTCCACGTTGCCACATAACCGCGGGCACGACTTTCCGAAAAGATTTAACCCTGCAGGGGTGCTCCAACTAATCCATCACAAATTACCACAAGCCGCATAGATATCCTCGATCACGAAACTCGCGATCTCGTCGGACTCCTTAGTGGAAAACCTCAACTCTAAGATTACCCAAAGCATCACCGGAATCCCGATCCACAAGATATCTCGTAAAAGGTAAAACTAATCCAGCAAGGCCACCCGATGTGTTGACGATCCCGATAGGAGCCGCGTATCTCATTCTCAAGACACGACGGATAAGCACAACGTACGGTGGCCTGATAGAAATCTCCCGAGTAGCCCCGGGTTGGCCCCACAAACGGCTCTAGTTTTGGACCAGCACCATGAGCACTGGCCCCCTGTATTATGTAATATTACTCCTCGGGTTCATGACGCCCTATGCTTTCAGTATTAACAAAATTATTATGTTGGGCAAATGTACTACCAATGTTGGGCCTTGCCAGACCAGTTTTAATTTAAAACGAATTATCAAGGGGGTCCCCATAACAACCCTGATCGTGTTAGGAGCGCTCAATTATGGAACATAACACCGGTAGCCGAAACTTAGGGGGCAAAGGTGGAACAAAACACCAGGCTAGAAAGGCCAAACCTTCCACCTTTTTCCAAGTATATAGGTGCGTTAATTTAAATAGCATTAATATAGGGTGATATAACAAGGAACCCATGTTATCACATGGAAGCAACTGCACCTGCAACTAGCAACGCTAACACATGGTAAAGCAAGCAGTAACATAGCCAATCAGTGGTTTACTAGGTTGTGAACAGGTTGAAGGTTTTCATGGCATTGTTGAGAGGCTGATATTTAACAGGTGGTAGGCAACGAGACATAATCGACAAAAGCGATAAAACTAGCATGGCAATGATAGTAATGGTATTTGGGGAAATGGTCATCTTGCCTGAGACCCCGCATGGAAGAAGAATGACTCCGTGAAGCAGACGAACCGATGTAGTCGAACGGGTCCTCACTTTCCCACACGCTTGCGGAAGTCTATCGAGACGACGCAAACCGGAAACAAGCATCAACACACGATATTCACCACGACATATGCACAACAATATCCAATCCACATATGATTCATGAACGGTTGAACATAAACAAGACATGGCATGTCAATCCACAACAATCAAACACTACACATTAAGTGAAGTTCAATATGCAACGAGTTGCATATTGACGAAACTCCATGTTTAATTATTTAGTTCTATCCCGATTAGATACACGACAATATTAAATGTGGTTAAACATGGAAAGAGGTCAAGCATAATTAAACTACCTAGCTAGGCATTTTAAATGAGGTCGGAAATGACATATAGCACCTCCGAGGCGACCTCACATGTTAATTTACAATTCTGTCTAGATCTGAACTAACAAATTTAAACGTTTGTTAAACAGAAAAACAAATGGGTTCACGTGATTCTATGTGTCGTTACAAGCAATTTACACATAGAGAACATCTCCAACGGAGCTACGGATCAAAAGATACGGACACCGCAAGGTATGATGGCATGTATGCAATATGTGTGCAAATGGCATCTACAACATTTTAAAACATACAACCAGCAAGATAATATGGAACTACACGAGATTCTAAGCAAGTTTCATATAGGACACGATCAAAATGGAGTAACGGTTCAACAACTACGAGCTAAACAAGGAATCACTACAATCTGCCAAATTCAGCGACATAACATTTTCTGCACCCCACAACTACGAGCTACACAAATGTAAAATGCACAACCAAGGCGTGAGACGGTAGAGGGCAAGAAGCACTACAACATACAACTAATAACACCTAGAATGGAAGCATGGATCACTAGGAAAAGAACTCACAAAAATGGTTGCTCACACGCAGTTTCAGACTTAGTGAAAATAACAGTTTACGAAACTGCAGTTTTCGATCTGAAGCCATATTGACAGCAGCAAAACCATAAGCTACGCGACTCCAAATGGCGTGAAAAATCACAACCTGCTAGCAAATCCTAAGGTCTACAACTAACTCCATTGCACCAACATCAAAAGAGCTACAAATCACCAGATAAACTCAAGACAAGACAACAACAAAATATAACAGATTCAGACTTAGAAATATTTCAGCATCTCTAAAACATCACTATTTCCTAGCAAGTAAAGAACAAACAAACTACACCTAAACGTGCATTTCTATTGCAACCAACATTACCAGGGGCTAGACTAAACATCCAAGAGCAACTCTCTAGTTGACAACTTAATCATATCAAGCACGGAATAAATCCCACAAAATAAACAAAAGGGCATCGCGGCAAAAATATCACGCGAACTAACTTGCTCGAAAGCTAAAACTTAATGCGCAGTTAAATTCTATTGATTTTTCTACCCCAAAAACATATATAACATGAGGGGTTGCAAAATAAAAACAACGCCACACGTATATGCGAGAATAGGTCCGAGACACTATATAACAAACTAGCTACAGAAACCTACATGCAAAAATACCAATGACTACTCTAAAATTCATGGAAATAGGGTTCCTAAAACATGAACATTTTATCTACGGAGTTAGAACAATCCAGACACGCGCGAGAATAATTGCGGGCACTTATCCTATTGAGACAACACACAAACCTAGGCATTCGGAGGTTCAAACTACGTAAAAAATATATGCATGTTGCAAAATCGTAATCTATGCGATATTCTGCACGAGGTACATATCTAAATCATCGCGATCCGATATACGGATTAAAAACTACGGACGTTTTAATATTCATCAATTTTCTGGAATTTAATTAATTCCAAAAATAACCTAAATTAACTAACCGGGCCAAAATCATTTATAAAGTCTACACAGGGACTCACCTCGTCGGGCCTCGCGGTTGGTGGAGCTGGATGCCAGCCTCCGCTGGGCCGAGGGAGGAGCCCGGGGTGGAGCTTGGCCAAACAGGGGAGGAGGCCGCACCCAACTGGGCTGGCTCGGGCAGGAGGCCCACGCGGCCAGGGGCGATGCGGCCAGGGCGAAGCGAGGCTGGCAGCTCGTCATGCTCCTCCAGCACGAGCAGAGGCGGCTGCCGGCGGTTGAACGCGGCGGGGCAGCGTGCGAGAGGACGACGGGCGAGGGGAGAGGGGGCCCGGACCGGATCTGGCCGGATCCATGCGACGGTGGACTTGAGGCGGCGGCGCAGGGGTGCTCGGGGCGGCGAAGGCGGATATGGCAGCGGCGGCTTGCAGGGCTCGGCCGGCGGGGATGGAAGGCGGACGGCGCAACAGGGAGGCGAGGGAGCTTCTCGGTGGCGGGGCGAGGGCTGGTGCTCCGGCGATGGAGCGGGGCACTGATACGTCTCCAACGTATCTATATTTTTTATGGTTTCATGCTATTATCTTGTCAAACTTTGGATGTTTTGCATGCCTTTTATTTATTTTTTGGGACTAACTTATTAACTAAGTGCCAAGTGCCAGTTCCTGTTTTTTCCATGTTTTTGACCCCTTTCAGAGGAGATTTGTAAACGGAGTACAAACGAAAGAAAATCCCCGAAAAGATTTTTTTTGGAATGGAAGAAGATCGGGGAGCTTGGGAGCCAAGGCATGAGAGCCCCAGGGGCCCCACAATCCCCCACTACGCGGCCAGGGGGAAGTCGCGCCATCCAGGCTTGTGGGCCCCTGAGCGTCCCCTGACCTAGGGGTTGCGCCTATATATTCCCTAAAAATCCCAAAAAAAATCACGAGATCATCGAAAGTACTTTTCCGCCGCCGCAAGCTTCTGTCTCCGCAAGATCCCATCTGGGGCACGTTCTGGTGCCCTGTCGGAGGGGGGATTCGGACACAGAGGGCTTCTTCATCAACACCATGACCTCTCCGATGATGCGTGAGTAGTTCACCATAGACCTACGGGTCCATAGTTAGTAACTAGATGGCTTCTTCTCTCTCTTGGATCTTCAATACAAAGTTCTCCATGATCTTCATGGAGATCTATCTGATGTAATCTTCTTTTGCGGTGTGTTTGTCGAGATTCGATGAATTGTGGATTTATGATCAGATTATCTATGAATGTTATTTGAGTTTCTTCTGATCTCTCTTATGCATGATTTCATATCCTTGTAATTCTCTTCGAGTTGTGGGTTTTGTCTGGCCAACTAGATCTATGATTCTTGCAATGGGGGAAGTGTTTGGTTTTGGGTTCATACCGTGCGGTGACCTCAACAAGTGACAGAAGGGGTAGCGAGGCACGCATCGTGTTATTGCCATCAAGGGTAAAAAGATGGGGTTTTCATCATTGGTTTGTGATTATCCCATTACATCATGTCATCTTGCCTAAAGCGTTACTCTGTTCGTCATGAACTCAATACACTGGATGCATGCTGGATAGCGGTCGATGTGTGGAGTAATAGTAGTAGATGCAGAAAGTACCGGTCTACTTGGCTCGGACATGATGCCTATATGTATGATCATTGCCTTAGATATCGTCATGACATTGCGCGGTTCTATCAATAGCTCGACAGTAATTTGTTCACCCACCATAATACTTGGTATTTTGAGAGAAGCCTCTAGTGAACACTATGGCCCCCAGGGTCTACTGTACACCATATTTCCAGCCTTACATTTTTACTTCATTGCACTTTCCGCCTTCAGATCTCACTTTGCAAACAATATTGATGGGATTGACAACCCCTTTGAAGCGTTGGGTGCAAGCTTGTTTGTGTTTGCGCACGTACTCTGGACTTGACAAGACCCTCCTTCTGGATCGATACTTTGGTTCTCAAACTGAGGGAAATACTTACTGCTCCTCTGCTGCATCACCCTTTCCTATTCAAGGGAAAAACCAACGCAAGCCCAGCCTCTGTAAACGTGTCAATTTCTGGCACTGTTGTCGGTGGGATAGCAGGCACGGGCTGCAGCGCGGGGCAAGCTCGAGGCAGGGAGAGATGCTCGTGAGGATGCGGCGGCGGCGGGGCGATCCGAGCCCGGGCGCGCCTCGAATAGGCTCGGACGGGTCCGCGGCGGCTGGATGCTGGTGGGAGGAGTGAGAGAGGTCGGAGGCTAGGGTTAGGGGCGCGGATTTCGAGGTGGAGAGGGATGGCTGTCTAAAAATTAGGAGGAGGGTCTATTTATAGACAAAGCGGGGCTAGGTTTAGCGGAATTTCGTTCCGGATCCAGCTGCGCGGTCGGAATCGGACAATCTCGAATGGGGGACGGTTAAGTGGCCGTGTGGAGTGGTTAGGCTAAGGTGAGAGGGAAGGGGTGCGCCCATGACACGCGTTTTAAAATAACGAATCACGTCCGACGAATAACCGAAGACGGTGCCGCTAAGGTCGACCGTTCAGGTACCAGACGGACTCCGATTGCGATGGAATCTGGCAGGTGGGCTACCTATATAAAAATAAGACCGAACGCCAAGTTTCAACTCAATCAGAGAAAGTTTTATACACACTTTTAAAACAGGGTTTAATCGATGTCGCGGGCGCGTGCGTGTGTGGTCGGGCTCATAACGGACAACGACGAGAACCGGCAACTAACAACGGATGCAAGTTTTGAAAACTAGCGGTATTGGGATGCCGATGCAATGCGGATGATGCACATGATGCGATGATGATGCAACAAAAAAAATAACCACACGATGAAAACAAAATAGAAGGGGAATCTTCTGGAACATTGGTCTTGGGCGGTCACACCTAGTTACTAAAAACTTGCTAATTTGCCACTAAGCAACATAATGCTATTGAAAAGCTTCATAAACTCCTAGACAAAAGCGATGACTTGTTGAACGAGGAAATGGATCGGACTCAAACTCTAACTAATGAGTTTGAACATCTTCTGTCTAAGTTTAATAGCCTTGAGAATCATCATGAAACTCTCTTAGCTGATCATGAGAAGCTTTCTTATGAGTGCCTTGAAAGAAAGCAAGATCTTGAGAATCTAAGGGTGTCTCGTGATGATGTTCAAAGGGGAAACGATTCTTTTCTTGCTCAACAAATCAGTTTCACACGGGAAGAATGCATACCACCTTCTTTAAAATGCATCGAACGTGAAACTACTAACTCTTCACCTGAAGTTTCAAATTCTTCTATTGCTGCGAATTCTTTAACTATATATGTGGTCACAAATTCCTCAATTAAGGGAACCACATGTGTCACTCACGATAATGAATGGTGGAAGGAATTGTATGGGATAGGCATATACAAAAGACTCAAAGGGCATCAAACCCTTTGCGATGTTCTCAAAAAGCAGATTCTGAATGCTGATGGATCTTACTAGAAACCTGAGCAGCATCCCAAAACCTCATGGGTTGCTGCAAAAGGACACTCTTGCAGATCCATCCAAATTAGTTGGGTTTACTTGTGAATCTTCATATTCCGACACTTAGTCATTTGACTCCAACTATAAACTGTTCAAAAATCAGAATGTTGAAGTATTTGCTAGATACGTTGAAACTAACTGTAGGAATGGACCTCCTATGAGGAAAATATGGGTTCCCGAGAACTGTTTGGAAAGTCTTTAGGTGAATGTCCTCATGACACCATCCGTGAAGAGAAGGAAACCGAGATCAAATTCCTCAAATGGACCAAAGTCTTCACATGGACCAAATTCCTCATATAGTTCAAATTCTCTCATGGTCGTGCTAATGCTTGTGTTTCACAGGGAAATCTAAGAGTCATGAACATGTCCATTATTCTTCAAACCATTATGTTCACGAATCTTCTAAGAATTTATCTACATATGCATTTGATTACTCTAACCCCCTACTCTGAAATGAATTACTTTAGCTTCAATGCCTAAATTTTCATATCGTGCTCATAGAATAATAACTCTTTGCCACCCCTCCAGATGTGGGTGGTGAATAAAATGAATTAATCTCTTATGCAGGTCAGGTCTCTAGATGAACTTAAATGTCTGAAGGGTTTGCTGGAGATCTGAGGAAATGCTTGAAAAGGACGCAAGATAATCATGATGAAATGAACGTCCTCATGCTACTTCACTTACTACACTGTTTGATGAAATTCTATGTGAAGAATTTGATGTCATATTCTTCACTCTGAAGTATATGAGTTCGTAAGTTATAATGATTCATCTCCAGGATGAATCACCCAAATCTACTGAGTGGGTCCTCGACAGTGGATGCACTAATCACAAGACTGGAGACAAGAATCTATTGATGGACATCCCATTAGCCCCATATCATCTCAAGCATATCACCTACGCAGACAAAGGAAAGATCAAGGTATTGGGTCTAGGTAAGGTTGTGATCTCGAAGGATCGACACATGGATAAAGGTATGCTTGTCAAACCCCTCGGATTCAATCTCATGGTTTTGTAATCTTGATATGGTTATAATCTTTGCCAAATATCGTTTAATTGTTCTTATAGAATCTGACAGATCCAAAGTCTTTGAAGGCTTTAGCAGTGGATACTTGTATATTGTTAATTTCTCTATAGGTCCTCAGCCTGCCACGTGTCTACTTGCAAAAGCTTCAGAAGGATGGCTATGGCATCGACGACTTGGGCATGCTGGCATGAGGAATCTCCACACACTCGTGAAGAAGAAGCAAATCATAGGCATTGAGGGTGTCAAATTCCTCAAGGATCATGTGTGTGGGTGTTGTAAGTATGGAAAGATGACCAGATCTAAGCATCCCTCGAAGACTATCATGACCACCACTCGTCCCTTTGAATTGCTTCACATGGATCTCTTTGGTCCCACTTATTATGCCACACTAACCAATGATGCATCTCTATATGTCTTTGTCATTGTTGATTATTACTCATGTTAGACTTGAGTGCACATTAACTACTATAAAATTGAAGTGCAGGAAGTCTTTAGACGATATTCCTTAAGGGATGCGACGAATTTTGGCATCAAGATCAAGCACGTCAAGAGTGATACTGGGACCGAGTTCAAGAACACTGGTTTTGATGACTATCTTGATGAAGTTGGTATTACTCATGAGTTATCTACCCCATATACTCCTCGTCAAAATGGCATCGTGGAGCGCAAGAACATGACTATTGTTGAGAAGGCTCACACTATGCTTGAATAGTACAATATCCCACATCTCTTCTGGCCCGGGACAATGAATACTGCCTGCCACATCATTAACTGCGTATATCTCACAAATTCCTCAAGAAGACTTCATATAAAATCTAAACTAACAACAACCCAATGTGAGTTATCTTAAAGTATTTGGTGAAAAATGTTGGATTAGAGATCCTCATCATAGTTCAAATTTGCTCCGAAAGCACATGAAGGTTTTATGCTTGGCTACGGAGAGGACTCACACACCTACAAAGTCTACAACACAAAGCACAACAACGTTGTTAAAACTCTAGATGTGTAGTTTGATGAAACTAACGGATCACAAAGAGAGCACATGCCTCCCGTGATAGATAAAATGCCTCCTGAGGAATCCATCAGGTTCGAGGCTGCTGAAGATATCATAACCAGTTAAGAACCTCTACCAGCTGATGAAGTCATCCCGAACAGTGATGAAATTCATGCTGGTGCACCCGAGGAAAATGGTGCTCAAGAAAATCCTCAGCCCCAACAAGTCTTCAACCTGCCCATCCAAGAGTGGCAAATGAAGTCGGCTTGAAAAAATCATCGACGTCATCAATGCACAAGGACCCCTCACTCACTCAAAATATTCACATTTGTCTAAATTTTGTGGGCACTTTGCTTTTGTATCTATCACACAACCCGCCAAAATTGATAAATCATTTATGGAGCGTGAGTGGATTCAAGCTACGCAAGAGCAATTGCATCAATTCAAGCTCAACAACATGTGGGAACTTGTCAAGTGATCTAATCCTCGCAAGCACAACGTCATCAGTACCAAGTTGATCTACCGGAACAAGAAAGGCGACAATGGTCTACTGGTGATGAATAAGGCTCGTCTTATAGCGCGGGGTTACACAGAGGTTGCGGGAATTGACTTTATTGAAACTTTTGCACCACTTGCTAGAATTGGAGCTATTCTAATATTGATTTATTATGCTAACCATCACAGTACCAAGTTATATCAAATGGATGTGAAAAGTGCATTCCTCAATGGTAAGCTTGAGGAAGAAGTATATGTTGCTCAGTCCCTAGGTTTTGAAGATCCTAAGCATCACGACAAAGTCTACAGACTCAACAAGGCCCTCTACGGACTCAAGAAGGCCCCTCGGGCATGGTATGGCACTCTAAAGGAATACCTCATGAATAAAGGCTTCCAAACCGGTTCACTTGACTCAACTCTTTTCACAAAATCCTATAAAAATGAATTATTCATGTTCCAAATATATGTAGACGCTATTATCTTTGGTTGTACTGACAAATGTTACAATGACGAATT
This sequence comes from Hordeum vulgare subsp. vulgare, assembly GCF_904849725.1. Classification (NCBI taxonomy): domain Eukaryota; kingdom Viridiplantae; phylum Streptophyta; class Magnoliopsida; order Poales; family Poaceae; genus Hordeum; species Hordeum vulgare. The sequence continues at coordinate 261,038,838 of NC_058518.1, read as the reverse complement.
TGGCTACATGATGAGTGAAGAATATCAAATTTCCATGATTGGGGAGTTGAAATCTTCTTAGGTCTTCAAATTCATCAACAACTCAATGACATCTTCATCTCTCAAGATAAATACCTCAAGGACGTCCTAAAGAAATTTGGATGTAAGATTGCAAAGGCGCCAAGACTCCTATGCCCACTAACGGTCACCTGTGCACTAACGAAAATGATATCAATTTCGATCAGAGGGTATATCGTTCCATGATTGTATCTTTATTTTATCTATGTGCATCTAGGACAGGTATTATGCTTGGTGTTTGCATGTGTGCATGTTTCCAAGCAACACCAAAGGAATCACACCATAAGGTTGTGAAGCATATTCTTCGATATCTAGCTCACATACCAACACTTGGATTATGGTACCTCAAGGGCTCGGATCTTTATCTGATTAGATATTCCAACTCTGACTATGCTCGTAATCGTGTGGACCGCAAATCAACATCACGCACATGTGATTTGCTTGGACGATCCCTAGTATGTTGGTCCTCGAAGAAATAGAACTGTGTGTCACTATCTACTACTGAAGTTGAATACATTGTTGCTTGTTCTTGCAGTGCACAATTACTATGGATGAGGCAAACCCTCAAGGATTATGGCATCAACATGAAGAATGTGCCTCTCTACTGGAACAACGAGAGTGACATCAAGATTTCTGAAAACCCAGTTCAACATTCAAAGTCAAAGCACATTCAGATTCATCATCATTTTCTTGGTGATCATGTGTTGAAGGGCGACATCTTCATGGACCACATGAAGACTGAAGAATAGCTGGATGATATCTTCACTAAGCCCGTGAATGAAAAGAGATTTTGAATTTGTTGGGTGAGCTAAATCTTATAATCTTCCAATGTTCTTTGAAAGGACACACATCCTAACACTTATGCAAAATTAATGACATAGATGAGCATCACACGAAGTAACAATTTTCTTCAATCAATGAAGACTAAACCTCTTAGTGTGAAGAAGTTGATGAAGAATTTTATTCTCAGAACCATATGACAATTGTACGTGGTGTCTGAAATCGTCATTCTTATACGGTGGGTCAAGCCACCAACCAATGTTGAAATGCTTCAAAATTGAGTTTTTCTTTTTTTGGAAATTTTTCAAATTGTCAAATTCCTCAAAATTTTCAAATTCATCAAACTTTTCAGCTGGTGTTCTTCATTGACTATATATATATATATATATATATATATATATATATATATGAGAGCTTTCAATGTCCGCAACAACATTCACTCATTGCTAATTCTTCAAGTTGATTTTCTTCTAAGGGAATGTGATCGGCACCGTCCCCCTCTATACTAAGCTCAACCCACTCTGTCCACAAATTCTTCATGTGCATTCTACTTGAAACATGTTCAAATTCTTCACTTGGTCCTCGTCAGCTCAAGAATTTGCAAACGAGACTTTAAAATTTTTCTTATCAAATTTTTGGTGGTTGCCGCTCAAACCGATCCCACTTCCCATGACTGGATAACCCACAACAACCCACTATCTCCACTTCTCAGTACATGGGTCACACATGTCCATAGGATAGCAAGGCTCAGGGGTATAAGTTTCCATAATCATCAAATTGATCAGTATTCACTCCCACTATAAATACGCCTCTCCCTTTCGCTCTCTCTTTTACTCCGCTTGATCTCACCATCACCTTGCTCGAGCTTAGACTTAACGCCGCCGCTAAACCTCATTGCCACCATAGAGGAAGAGCTTCACCGCCTTGACCTCCTCGCCGACATCCTCACGCCGGTAACCAAAATCTCACTCCGCCACCACTGCAGTTGTCTTCTGCCGCACGAGTTATGGCGTAGGAGATCTAGACTGGTAAACTTCCCGAGTTCTTCTCCAAGTACATCGTGTTCTTCATAATGGTTAATTAAAATCTAATTTTACTTCCCTATTTTGAACTTTCATATTTCACAAAATCCTCAAAACGTGTTTGTTCCTCAATAGTTCATTCTTTAAACACCTTAAAGCTTCATTTCCCTTGTTTATTTATCTAAGTTATGGTTTTCTTCAAAGATTCCTAAATTTGTGGATTTTCAGATGTGCAGAAGTCTGGAACCTAAGTCAAGAACACTTGGTGAAATTCTTCAATACATGTATGGTCAAATTCATCAACTTCATATCCTTTTGAAAAATTTCTGAGAACGCATATGACCTCCTCAAATTCTTCGCACCTATACTCTGTTCACAGGAACAAATGCTTGCTGATGAATCTCTAGGTTCTCACAAACTTAACTCATTTGCAGCATTTCTTGAAGAAAAATTGCACACATCTTCAGAATCCTCAAAAGACAAACTCCTCAAGTGAAGAAACTGGGTGAAGGGAAAATACCTCAGAAAGGAGGAAATAAGGCATGACCAAGTACTGCTTTTGAGATTCCTCAGGAAATCTATGATGAATATTGCACTCGTGATGAGGAAATATATGGCAAAGAAACTAAAGAGAAATGCAAAACATCCATTCAAATAATTGAGAAGATATGTGCAAAGGAGTGAAGAAATACAAATATGTAACCCAAAATACATGAAGAGATTTGGTGTCAATCCCCCATGCCCGAGACCTCCTATGGCCGAAGGCCAAGTAGCTGATCCCACCTGCATCAAAAGTGGTGAGGAATATCCCAAGGAATCGGAAAAGGGGCAAGCCAAGGTGAAGAAAACTGATGCAGAAGCAGTGAGGAAATTCAATTGAGATACTGCTGCTGCCGCTGCCACTATCTCATGTGTTGTTGAGGCATCTGCGAGTGAAACTGTACCGAAGAGGGCCATTCAAAAAATATGTTGTGAAGCCAAAGTCTTCAAGCTCTAATTCCTCAAAGCAAATTCCTCAACCAGCACCCTCTCTTCAACACGAGTGCACCTTACAACATGTGAGTGGACTATTGGTTTCACAATTCCCTCACGGATATCTGCACCTACCTTAGCTCTCACTTCCTCAAGTGCGACGATAATGAAAAATAAGATAACATATGGCCATGGTAGAAGACCAAGTCCTCACAAAGTGGTCTTTCGTGTCCCCTTAGAATCTAAGATGACGCTGGAGATGATGAACTTGCTAAAATCATGAGAAACAAGCAAGAAGGAGTGGCTCAAGCAAAGGGCACTCAAATTCCTCTTATGCTGGACCCAAGGTTTTGCTTGACTTCATTCACCCGTGGCACAAAGATCCATATACCCCAATTGATGATTTGAAATCTCCTTCCAGTCCAAGTCATGTGCTGACTACCTTTATAGCTGAAGAAAAATGGAAATATGAAAAGACCAAAAGGTCCAGAAGGCATCAGAACAAGAAGGAGCGATTTCCGAGGAACAACGTTCTTTCGCTGACCCCTGACGAACTTGTTTATGCTTAAACTGAGATCAATAACCTCACTGACGAATATGACCGCTATCATGCTGATTGGTAAGGTGCCTAGGTCAGATTTGTCAATGTGATGACCACAGTCATTACGGACCACAACACAAGGGTTGCAGCTCCATCTCAACAAAAATTTCCTCATGCTAGCTCCTCTGCTATGCATTATGAAGAAACTGCTCAGTCCGATGATGAAATTCCAGCTGCTGAAGAAACTGTCACGGTTGATGAAGAAATTCTAGCTCCTGAATAAAATGTCAGGGCAAATTCTACTGTCGTGCTTGTAGAAAAATCCAGTCCATCTGAACAATTTGCTGCACGTAAAGAAATTGACCCTGTCAAGGCGACTGCATCAATCACGCTCGAACAAATTGCATCACCTTCACCCTCTGCTCCTCCAAAAAAATCTTCAAGGGTGAAGAACATAACACTTCCTTCTACATCAGAAGCCAAGGAAACAATGGTTGGAGAGAAGTAAGCCGCACTAAATAGAAAAGCATCACCATCTGCAGAATCCTCAAAAGCAAAAAAGGTTGAGAATTTTTTCCCAAGTTCCTCAATAGAACCCATTGATGCAACTCCTATGTCCTGAGTATCTTCGTTTGAGATTGTCCCATTTGCTGGAGAATATGTCATCCCAAATAAAGGAATTGAAGAAAATCGTTGTGTTTCTTCCATAGAGAACATTAATGATGAAATTGAGGTGGATGTAAATATTTCATCCCCTCAGGTATCATCGCCCCAGCCTCAGTTTACTACTGAAGAGGCGGGTCTTGGAGAAATCTCTGAGGATGTGGATATTGGCAACACTACTCCCATTATCAGTGATGAATATTGGGAAGCCGAACACACAAATTCACCAATGAACAACCCTCTCACTCAAATTCCTCACTCGTGTGCACAAACTGAAGAAATTCTCACATGGTCTGAAGGCCATCCCACTTCGCTCAAGTCTATTCCAGAAGAAATTCCAGCTGCATCTGCTCAAGAAATTGTTCCTCATATTTCTTAGTCTTGAGAGCTTGTTGTTGAAGAACCTGCTGCTCACATTCCTCAGCCAACACTTGAAGAACCCGTGGCTGATCAAATCAACACAGAGACTGTTGTTGAAGAAAATGTTGCTCCAATTTCTTAGTGTGCAGTTGAAGAACTCTTGTCACAAAATCCTCTGTCTGCTGAAGAAAATATTGTCCCAAGAGAAATTGTGAGGCGTTACAAGCCAAATCTTCAGCCCAACCCCTTTCTGCCCTTCAAAGGCACAAAGCGGCACAAATTCAACTAGGAAAAATTCTATGATGAACATCATTTCTTCTTGGGTGAATATCCCTATGACTTAGCAAAAGTTAGGTGCAAGAGGTTCTAGACTTCTATCCACATTAATTTTATGCCGTTGTTCTGTTTGATAAGAATGAAGTCTTCTAGCACCATCAAATTCCTCACGTGGGTATAGAGTCCATTCCACGATTCTCTCCAGTTCTCAATGTTCTTCATGAAGCTGGGCTCCTACCTTTCTGTACTGACATATGTGATTGGAATGAAGAGCTTATTCTTCAGTTCTATGTAACTTTGCACATCCGAGGTGATGCCACTAGCATCAACACATGGATACTCGACTAGATGACTGAAGACACTCACTACATTGCCCCAACAACTAAATTGCTTCGTGTTGTCCCAGTTTGTATTCCACCTAAAGGGGCAAGATGCATATATGAGGAACATGAACTTCCTAATCATTTGATCCAAGTGCTGATGAAGCCTTTGGCACTAGGCCAAGCTCCAAGAACCACCTTCCAAGTAAAGGATTTGACGTACGTGCCCAGGACTGTATATCGCTGATACATTTCCAATGTATCTATAATTTTTGATTGTTCCATGCTGATATATTATCGTTCTAGAATACTTTTGGGGTATTTCTTTACCAATTTATATTATTTTGTGGCACTATCCTATTAACCCATTGCCCAATGCTAGTTGGTGTTTTCTGCATGTTTTTCACTTTTCAGGTTTTCCATACCAAACGAAGCCCAATTGACCTGAAACTTTTTGGTGATTTTTTGGACCAAAAGAAGCACGACGAGTATCGGAAGAAGGCTCGAGGCTGCACGAGGGGCCCGTAAGCCAATAGGGCATGACCTGGGGGGCACACCCTCATGGCTTGTGCCTCCCTTGTGGACCTCATGACTCCATTCTTTGGCTTATTAATTCTCATCTACTGTAACAACATCACAAGGAGTCCCAAAACACTTTCTACGCTGCCGCAAGTCTTTGTTTTGATGTGAGGCCATCTCGAGCTCCATTTTGGCACCTTGTCGTTGGGGGATCAATCACAAAGGGCCTCTTCATCAACCTTGTTGCCCTCATGATAATGTGTCAGTAGTTCACCATAGACCTATGGGTCCATGGCCAATACCTAGATGTTAATCTCTCTCTCTCTCTTTGATCTTCAACACAATGATCATCACATCTTCACTTTGATCCATATGATGTAATTCCTTTTGCGCGGTACATTTGTTGGGATCCGATGAATTATGGGTTTATGTTTAGGTTATTCGTCATAAATATTTGAGTCTCCAATGGATACTTATATGATTCTTATGTGCATGATTATGATCGCTTCGTAATTATCTCCGATCTATTGAAATAGTTTGGCCAACTAGATCAATATTTCTTTGGTGAGAGAGGTGCGTTGTGGTAGGTTCAACATGGTGAATATGTATATCCCAGTGATAGAAGGGGACAAGATGCTTCTTTTTGTTGCTGCTACTAAGGACAAAACGATGGGGTTTATTCATATTACTTGAGTTTACTTTGTCTACATCATTTCATTGTTCTCCATGCATTACACAATTTTACTTAATACTCTAGATGCTTGCTGGATAGCGGTCGATGAGTGAAGTAATAGTAATAGGTTCAGGCAGGAGTCGATCTATTTTTTAATGGACGTGATGCCTAAACACACATGATCAATGGTGTGAATATCACATAACTATCCGTTTTTCTATCAATTCCCAACAGGAACTTGTTTACCCATCATATGTTATTTTTCATGATAGTTTCCATTAGGGAAAGCTATGGCCCCCGGGTCTATTCACAGCTTATTGATAAAACATTCAATATCTTGCTGCCATTTAGTTGTTTTTTTTTATCTTGGTATCTACAATTATCTACACACCTAACTCGCTTGCAAGTACCAAGAGCAAGAGGATTGACAACCCTCTTGCCTGCGTTGTGTGCAACTTGGTTGTTCTTTTGTGGGCAACCACTTAAGATGGTTGTGGTTGATATTCCTATTGGTTCGATAAACCTTCAATTCATAACTGAGGGAAATACTTACCCACATTATGATGCGATAACCCATTCCTCTTCACGGAAAACCCAACGCGGATGACAAGTATCAGGAAGGATTTGTGGCGCCGTTGCAGGGGCATATCATGACCAATGACCAAGTAAATCCACACAAAATTTCATTCACTTGTTCCTCATTTTATTTGCTCGTATATTTATTTTGTCTCATAAAATACAAAAATATAAAAATATCTACCTTAGTTTGTTTTGCTTGCCACTAGATTGCATCTTTGCCCTCTAGTTTGCTTGAAAGTTGCTACCATGTCTGAATTTGGGAAAGTTATTGTTGAAAGCACTAGTGAATATAGCACCGGTGACTTGGATGAAGTGATACTAAAATTTATCGATTCCACTCATGATCCTCCTATGGATCAAGTCCCTACAACTAACAGTCACACAACTCTAAATTCTAAAATTTATCATGTGGGTAGTGGGAATGTTATTGGAAAGCATGTCATCCAAGAATTCTTTGAGTATTCGTTAGATTCTCCTCTCATTATAAGATCTATAATTGATGAAACAAGTTGTTATGTGGATGCTACCACCATGGTTATATTGAAAATGGAAAGAAAATTTGTGCATCTCAATCCTATGCTTCAAAAGATTTTGTTGGGACTCCCCAGCTTGCATGATCCCGAGATTAAGGAATTTGCCATCACCATCCTTATGCATGAATTTGATCATATTTTGTGTGATGCAAAAGAATTTTTATATTCTATGGAATAAACTAAATGTCCTCCCATAGAAGTTATCCTCCACAATAAAGATGCTATGTGTAGGTTGGAATCTAATGACTATCACGTATTTGATATGAATATGAGGAGGATTATGCTTCCCGAAGAATTAACACAATCTTTGTTTCTCCACACTTGTGATAAATTTGAATTGATTTCTAAAATAATTAATGAAGTGTTTAGTGAAGATTGGCAAGAAAACACTATTAGGGAACCTATTAGTGATAAAATCCATGTGTTATACGAAGAACACTTAGACAATACCGATGTTAGCAATGACTGCAAAAAACCCTTTGAGTACTTGAGTGCTAAAACTAGGTTCCGAAATACATGAAGGGGTCCACGATTGAAACTATGCAATATGCCTAGCTAGGGGCGTGAAACAATAGCGCTTGTTGGGAGGCAACCCAATATTTATATTTATTTATTATTTTACTTTCCATTAGTTTTTGATAACATAATTATTGCCTCTATAATGATTGTTTTTTATGTTTTACTTAGTGTTTGTGCCAAGTAAAGCCTTTGTGATGATTTGCATGATGGGTAGAATTGATACAATGCAAAAATAGAAACTTTAACGTCCAGCGCAGAATATCTCTGATTTTACTAAAACATCTTTTTAAGCTGAATGTTTAACATAGTATTTCTATACAAATTCCTCAGTCGTCATAATTTTTCGGAATTGTTGAAGTTACAGAAGTATGGATTCATTACAGATTACTACATACTATTTTGTTTCAGTCAGATTTTGTTTTTGCTTGCGTAATTCGCTTGTTTGTTGATTCTTTGGATTGTATCGGGGGGTATAAGCCATGGAGGAATTATAATATAGTACCCTATGCTAAAATATAATAAGAATCAACTTATAGCAGCACCTGAAGAAATTTTATATGTTTCATATACTAACAGACCTCACGAAGTTCTGTGGAGTTATATGTGATAGGAGTTTTCAAGTTTTGGGTATTATCCCGATGAACAAATGTTTGAGCATCAGCAAAAGATTAAGCTTGAGGATGCCCAAGGAACCCCAATGTAATATGCTAGGAAGACTCAAGCGTCTAAGCTTGGGGATGCCCTGGAAGGCATCCCCTCTTTTCGTCTCAATCCATCGATATGTCACTTGGATCTATTTTTTTATTCATCGCATGATATGAGTTTTTCTTGGAGAGTCATTTTATTTTGTTTGCTTTTACTTTCAGTTTCCATAATCATCATTTGATGGACACACCTATTTGATAGAGATACCACATCATCATAGTTTGTTAGAATACTACTATGCTTCACTTATATCTTTTGGGCTTAGCAGTTGCTCTAGTACTTCACTTAAATATTTTTGAGCACTATGGCGTGTAGATTTTATAGAAATATTATGCTATCATTATTCACTTATATTTGTCTGAGAGCTCGACAAATGGTGATAGTAATTTGCATCGGTCATAAAACTAGATAAAAATAATGGGTATTCAATGAGTGATAATTATGACCATCATATAGCACATATAGAGAAATTGTGCGTTAGTGATATTGATGTGGTGATATGAAAAAGGTATAGTGCATTATTATTAATTTAGAGAGGTGTCGATATAAAGATATGTTAAACTTCTTGGTCATCAGAAAATTAAAACGACATGGTGATGATGTGTGAGCATTTCCATTCCTCGTTGAAATCCTAGTGTTATTTTGAGTCGGAGTCGCGTGATGGTTAACTCCTACCAACCCTCTGCCTTGGGACCTGCGAGTAGTACTTTGATTTGTGATAAAACTAATAAAACTTTGCAATAAATACACGAGTTCTTCATGACTAATGCGACACCATGGACAAGCACAAGCTCACCTCCTCATATTTGTCAGCGTATTCAGTACCGTGCACCGCCCATTCTCACCTTGAGGATCGTTGTAACTTACGCCGGTGCATCCAAACCCCATGACATAACATGCTTTGTTGCACATAACCCTTTCTACATCCTCCTCAAAACAGCCAGCATACCTACCTATCATGCCATTTCCATAGCCATTCCGAGATGTATCGCCATGCAAATGTCGTCATCACTTCACATGACTAGTTTGTTCATCATCGTAATGCTTTGCATGATCATAGAGATCTGACATAGTATTTGTGGCAAAGCCACCATTCATCATATTCTTTATACATGTCACACTAGATCTTTGCACATCCCGCTACACTGTCGGAGCCATGCATATATAGTCATATCATTCTATTAGTTTTGATATTGAGGTGTAAGTAAATAAAAGTGTGATGATCATCGTTATTAGAGCATTGTCCTAGTGAGGAAATAAAAATGGAGAGGCGAAATGAGCCTACTGTAGTAATAAATTTATTTACGTAAAAATTGAATTAGAGAAAAAGAGAGAAGGGACTTTGATACTATTATTTACCACACTTGTGCCTCAAAGTGGCACCTTGTCATTCATATAGAGAGTCTCATGCTATATCATTCATTTTCTAGTAGGAGTCCCTTTTTTGTAAACTTGGCTGGTATATTCCGATGACAGGTTTCCTCAAATGCCCGAGGTCTTCATGAGCAAGCAAGTTGGATGCACACCCTAATTAGTTTCAGTGGAGCTTTCATACACTTACAGCTCTTGTGCATCATTTGCATGCCAATCCCTACTCCTTGCATTGATATATACTCCGTGCATTTGGTACGCCTAGTTGATGTCAGAGTATCTTCTCCACTTTTACCCCTTTTGAAACCTACCACCATATTCTATTCCACCTTTATGCTATGTACAATGGTTCACTCTCATGTATTGCGTGAAGAATAAAAAGTTGATGCATACTGAAAAAGTACGATCCAATTGCCTAACTTGGACACCATGGTGTGTGACATCTGCATTAATGTGGTGAAGATGGAGCCATGCCTTGCTAATATAATAAGATGAATTGGTAAAACAATCTTGGAGGATCGTATACTTTGAAAGATTAATGATTTTGCTACTTATACCTATAAGTATTGTTATGTTAATATTCGTCAATTCATCATTTCTCAATGAGCATAAATGCAAAAGGTTACATCAGGGATAAAATGACACATCAAAATTTTCGTTTTTATGATTTACCTACTCGAGAAAAAGCACGAATTAAGCTTGGGGATGCTTGATATGTCTCCAATGTATCTATACATTTTTATTGATCCATGCTGATATATTATCATTCTAGAATACTTTTGGGTATTTATTTACCAATTTATATTATATTTTAGCACTAACCTATTGACCCAAAGTCCAGTCCGAGTTGTTGTTTTCTCCATGTTTTTCACTTTTCATGTTTTCCATACCAAACGAAGCCCAATTGACCTGAAACCTTTTGGTGATTTTTTCTGGACAAAAAGAAGCACGAGGAGTATATGAAGAAGGCTGGAGGCCGCACGAGGGGCCCACAAGCCAACAGGGCATGGCCCGGGGGGCGTCTTGATGGCTTGTGCCTCCCTCGTAGCCCTCCCGACTCTGTTCTTTGGTTTATAGATTCTCATTGACCCTAAAAACACCAGAGGTAGTCCTGAAAAACTTTTTACACCGTCGCAACTCTTTGTTCCGATGGGAGGCCATATCGAGCTCCTTTCGTCTACCTTGCTTCCCTCATGAAGATGTGTGAGTAGTTCACCATAGACCTATGGGGCCATGGCTGGTACCAAGATTGCAAGCTCTCTCTCTTTGATCTTCGATACAATGATCATCATATATTCCATTTGATCGACATGATGTAATTCCTTTTATTTTGGAATCCGATGAATTGTGGGTTCATGTTCAGATTATCCATGACAAATATTTGAGTCTCATGTGAATACTTATATGATTCTTATGTGCATGATTATGATAGCTTAGTAATACTCTCCGATCTATTGAAATAGTTTGGCCAACTAGACCGATATTTCTTCAGTGAGAGAGGTGCGTTGTGGTAGGTTCAACCTCGGAAATTTCTATATCCCAGTGACAGATGGGGACAATATTCGTCTTTGTGTTCCTGCTACTAAGGATAAAACGATGGGGGCTTATTCATATTGCTTGAGTCTACTTTGTCTACGTCATGACATTGTTCTCCGTGCATTACTCTCTTTTACTTAATACTCTAGATGCATGCTGGATAGTGGTCGATGAGTGGAGTAATAGTAATTTGTGCAGGCAGGAGTCGGCCTATTTGTTTATGGATGTGATGCCTATATACACATGATCATTACTGAGAATATCGCATAACTATCGGCTTTTGTGTCAATTGCCCAACAGTAATTTGTATACCCACTGTATGCTATTTTTCGTGAGAGATGCCATTAGGGAAAGCAATGCCCATGGGTCTATTCACAACATATTGATAAAACCTTCAATACCTTGTTCTCTTTTACCTGTTTTTATTTTATCTTGCTATCTACAATTAACACCTCACTCACTCGCTTGCAAATAACAAGATCACGAGGATTGACAACCCTCTTGCCTCCGTTGGGTGCAAGTGGTTTGTTCTTTTGTATGCAGCCACTACAGACGGTTGTGGTTGATATTCCTATTGGTTCAGTAAACCTTGGTTTCATAACTAAGGGAAATACTTACTGACATTCTGCGGCGATATCCCGTTTTCTCTTCACGGAAAACCCAACGCAGACCAAAAGTATCAATCACATATTGATCAAAACCCTCAGTCAAATCAAGGGTCACAACTCTAAAGAAGATGACTTTGTTGGAGTCATGAAGAATCTGTTATTCAACATCATTCATGGAATTCCAATAATTTTTAATGATTTCTTCATCAGGACTTTGGCCAATATTGCCTGATCACCATTTGAATTGAAGCATTATACTACTTGGATTATGAAATTCATCACACCAAGATCTTCAATTGCTTATCAAGCTGACTTTCAGAAGCACTTCAGCTTTCTGCCTCCATTTGATGTCATCAAAAAGACATTTTCCTCAGTGGACGGAAAGGCAAGGCTGTTATTTTTGAAGGCACTCGCTCCCTGGATGGCCAATTTCCTCAAGCTGCTTCATATTCCAGAAATGATGATACTCCTTCCCATGATTCTGCAGCAAAGGCCATGACACAAAATCTTCAAGTTGCTGCCCCGCGAGTGATGACAGATCGTGGGCTTTTTCTAGGTCTTCATCAGAAGGTCGATCACAATCACATGTGGGTAAAGCGTCAATTTTGTGCCATTGTTCAAAATATGACTATCACGGAGAACTGAGTGCGGAAGAACCATTACTATGTGCATGAAATCTTCGATCACACTCGGACCATTCTATGTCATCTCAAGACTCCTGAAGAACTTGATGAGATGGAATTTCTCCAGAACATTGACTGGTCATGGTCTCCTTTGAAGAAGTTCTTAAAAGATAACGTTCCCCAACTGGTTACAAGCTCATTTTCTTCATGCTCGACGGATGAAGTTGAGGACCTAAACGACACTGTTGCGGGTATTGCGGCGACAAACGACCCCAACAAAGCTGGCGCTCCTCCACCACCTTCAAGATGATATTCTTCACGGGCGTTAGTCCTTATTTTTTGTCCCTTTTCGTCACTTGATGACAAAAGGGTGATGTCGGGACCCCGATCCTAAGCCATACAATTCCAGCTTGTAACACATCATATCACTTTGTCGCCTCATGCACGGTAATCACCACGGCTGTCACCTTACCTTGGCCGGGACCGTTTGCGCCATTTGGCTCACGTATATGACTATGTCGCAGGCAATCATATGTCAGAGAACACGGGTCGACATGACTAGTTTTAAACCCAAGTGGTACATCGTACACGGACATGCATACATAACCCATCAAAGCAGGTGTCGGTCAACAGCGTGTGTAGACGAGTCGTAGAAAGCTACAAGGACTCCAATACACCGCATGACATTTCCCCGAGGGGATAGACACAACAACAACGAAGGATACATGCCGGTCAATCAATGTGTCTGGAGCAGTAGCAAGCTACCGAGGCTCGGTGGAAGCACAAAGAGGCATTTCCCCGTAAAGATTACTACTAAAGGCACACAACTAGGTGTCGAACCGCACACATATCAATGCATTTCAAACATACACACAATATGCACGATATGTGTAGATATGACATGGGATCACAACATAACTCTTCAACACATCATTAATTTAATAGGCTCCGAAGAGCCAACATAGTGTAATGTTACAAACAGGAGGTCACATGACCCAACATTCAGAGCATACAACCATCAAGAGGAGGTTACATGTCTGGGTATATACATCTATTAAAAGTGGCTGGAAGAGCATAAAAAGCTACAACGACCCTACCGTAGGAGCGAGACCACTATCTGGGTTCCCAAGCTATTCCATCGATGTTAACGTCAACAAGAAGATGTAGAGAGAACAACGTCTATCTCTGCGAAAACGTAAATAAGCATTGGTGAGTATGAAGGTACTCGACAAGACTTACATCAGAACTAACTAGATATGCATCATGTATCAAGGAACGAGATTGTGGGGTTCCTGCAGAAATGCCATCTTTGACCTTTGGCTAACCTATACTACAACAAAGTTTACTACCTAACTCGTCTCCCTACGAGAGAGCGCACACGAGTCCACATATCCACCACATCAATACACCATCATGGATCCTCTCTCGTCATCCTACGAGAAGGCCATCCATAACACTCACACTTATATGTACCATTTTAAAGTATCCGATAAAGTTATCTATGCACCATGCAAGTATCCAAGTAGTCCATATCCGAGGATGCGGGTATTCGAATAGATAATTACCCTGCAGGGGTGTACTTCGTCACACATGCTTCCGCCACTTATCGCCTTGTGCATATAAAACAAGCACCTCAGCAACCTTAAAGCGGAAGCCCAGCGAGGGAGTCATCTAGGGATGTTAGCCTACAATGACTCACATCCAAGGCAGTCGCATTTCTAAGTTGGTACCCATAATGGAAGTCCGAACAAGGTTTCCAACATGGCCTCAAACGATGTGAGAAGGGCCCCATGTCGGTCCTGATTGGCCGTTCATCCACTTAGCAAGCCGTGCCACAATTTATGAACGTTTCGAACTATTGCGACTCTTGGACTGAGAACCGAGTAGTTAATAGGCCGAGAGGGGTCGAGTTACCGGAACCCAATGTGCGGTAGTAGCTAGTCTTGGAACACCAACAAAAGATCTTAGGTTCTAAGTGCGGCGTCAATGAGACAACCCACCATGTACTCCTACATGGCCTCTCATCGCTACCTTTACCAAAACAGTTTCACATACTTAACTCCCATCATTAAGACATGATCATTCCAATACATCATCCATATGATCATACCAACTCAACTCTAAGCATAGCAAACATAAATGGATAATGGCACAACATGGCTCAAGCATCTACCAGGTATGCTAGGTTTCTTGGTTTAGCTATTTACTATGACAAAAACGGGTCATGCAAAGGAATGGGTATGTTCTGGCACATATAGAAGTTGAATCATCTTGTCCTAATGCATTGAAATGAGAGAAAGAGAGAGAGAGAGGGATCGTATCGGAATGCTCAAGGGGGTTTGCTTACTTGTTGATCAGAATAACTCTGCTATTCTTCGATGTTGGTTTTAACTACATCTCGCAAGTCTATCAACAAGACAAAACAAAGAACCAATTAAACACGAAAAATGCTTCACAATGATGCATGAACATGGCATGTTAACATGATGATGGTTTTGTCTAATGCAAGTGGCCAAAAGTTAATTGGGGTTCATCTGATCAATATAGATCAATTCTAAACTCCAAATATAAACAGTTATATGTCTTTAGTGAAATTGCCCTATCCATCAAGTTTAAGTTGTTCAAACATGCATGAAAATGGTATCATCATATTCCTTGCATTTTTCTGATATTTTTTCATATATTATTTATTTCATTTGGAGCTATATATTAATTTCTATTATTTTTCAAAGTTTTAGGCATTTTGTGGAATTTCCTGATTTACTTTTAAACCTAAAATCAATTATTGCGTCGTCCTTGCATCAGCAAGTCAGCAGCGCCTTGGCCAGGTCAAACCTGACCAGTGGGGGCCACTCGTTATTGACCTCGGGCTAATCCCGCGCTAGCCCTCCTTAATTTTGGGTTTGACCACCGACGGGGCCCGCTGTCAGTGTCTAACGAGGAGGGGGTTAGTGCTAATGGTGATGCCACGTCAGCGCCCCCTAGAATCTGGCCAGCGGCGACCGAATCCGCGGCGGGGGCTCACTGGAGTTACTGAAATCGGTGCTACAAAGGGCCAAATCACGTGCAGTTTGGTCCTACGGCTAAGTGGCGGAGCGGGTCATCTATCTGGGGCAACACGAGGAGTTAGGCAGCCGAAGAAGGCACTGACGATAAGGCGCGTGACGGCCGGAGCTCGGCATGTGCAGGTGTGAGGCCCGGGCGAGCGAGGCAACCAACTGGGTGGCTTCACAAAGGCTCCAGGAGCACGCGGGGTGCTCGGGCGCGAGCCGTGGTGGCAGTCTCCATGGCCCCGCCATCGCCGGCGGTGAGGGGCTCGGGTTCCGGCGAGGAGACTAGGTAGGGACACGGAAGGCCATGGGGAGAGGGGAAAATGAAATCTGCGGCTCACCACGAGGAGGATGGAAGCATCAACGAGCTCAGGGAGGTATGGTAGCTGGCGAATCGACAACGCGAGCTTCAGTGACCAGCGACGGAGTTGGCAACGATGATGATGCTGCGGGGGCTCCCGTGCTCGATTCCAATGGCAAGGAGGATCAGGAGTACGAAGCGGTTCCTCTAGGCTTCTCGGGGAGGCGAGGGGAGACCGGAGACTGCGGCGGGGGTGGATGGTGCCGACGGGCTCTCTCTGCTCCGAGGGGAAGAAGAAGCAGGGGCGGGGAGAAGAGGAATGGGAGGGAGAGAAGGATCCGAACGGCGCTGGGAAGCTCATCCCCGACGTCGCGGTGGAAAGGGCTAGCCAAGAAGGCAGCTGCGTGCCGGCTAGCACAGGTGTCGCGCACGCCTTCCGCTCTGCCTACTAGCAAGAGGAGGAAGACTACTCGGAAGGTGCTGGTGGGCTGGGCCAGCTGGGCTGCGAGGTAAGGCCACGTGGATTTGTTCTTCTACTTTTATTTGTTTTCTTTTATTTCTTTTCTGACATTTGCTTGGACTTGAAAATAGTTCAAATCATTTTTATAAAACCCTGAGAATATTATTATTTGACATAAATATAATATCCAATGCCACATAATAGTTTCAGAATTTATGCTACTATATTTTATATATAGAAAATATAATTCCATTTCAAATAATATTTTAATTTATTCAAAAGTCCAATATAAAATGTTTCCATGTTTTAAAAATATTGGTTGGCAAATTTACCTCATCCCAATATTTTCACAAAATAATTTGAACATTTTCTTGGATCTATTTGAAGTAGTTTTTATATTGCCTTTTGACAAAATTTGAATTTTGAGGCTTGATCACTTCCTCACTTCAAGTTCAAAAGAAAACAAAAATCCATGCATGGATGCTTTGCAAACAAGGGTAGAACTAGGGATGTGACAACTCACCCCTACTAAACAAGAATCTCGTCCCAAGATTCAAGCGTAGTCGGGAAGAGGTCGGGGTACTCAAGCCAAAGACAATCTTCACGCTCCCAGGTTGCTTCATCCTCGGAATGATGAGACCATTGAACCTTGAGAAACTTGATGTTGCGATGTCGAGTGTTGTGCTTGGTTTCATCAAGAATACGAACAAGATATTCTCGGTATGGAAGGTCATTTTGAAGATCAAGTGTTTCCTGGTCCACTTCGCGGTTATGATCCTTGAAGCAACGCGTGAGTTGAGAAACGTGGAACACATCATGAACTTTGGAAAGTTGCGGGGGTAGTTCCAATTGGTAGGCAACCTCTCCTCATTTAACGAGAATGTGAAAACGACCGATGTAACAAGGAGCCAATTTGCCTTTGATAGCGAAACGATGGGTACCCTTGAGAGGTGAAACCCGAAGATAAGCCTTCTCGTCAACTTCATAACTTACTTCCTTATGACGGCGGTCATATTGGCTCTTTGACAAGATTGGGCAGTTCTTAAATTTTCACGACTGATGCGAACTTGCTCTTCTGCCTCCTGGATCATATCCGGTCCAAAGAATTGTCTTTCACTAGTTTCTGACCAGTTTAATGGCATTGGACATCTTCGTCCATATAGAACTTAGAAAGGAGCTTTGCCCAGACTGGACTGGAAACTGTTGTTATAAGCAAACTCGCCGAACGGAATACATTTCTCCCAATTCATCCCGAATGAGATAAC
The DNA here is from genome assembly GCF_904849725.1 of Hordeum vulgare subsp. vulgare. Classification (NCBI taxonomy): domain Eukaryota; kingdom Viridiplantae; phylum Streptophyta; class Magnoliopsida; order Poales; family Poaceae; genus Hordeum; species Hordeum vulgare. Next base: position 261,021,105 of record NC_058518.1, on the reverse strand, counting down.
ACAGGCTCTGAGCATATGTTCGAGAATTTGATTAACTCTTTCTACTTGACCACTTGACTGAGGGTGATAACAAGTTCTAAAGGAGAGATGAGTTCCCATAGCATTCTGGAAACTTTCCCAAAATCGAGAGGTGAAAAGACTTCCACGGTCTGAATTGATTTCTAGAGGAACACCATGAAGAGAAACTATTTGAGAAATATATAGGTCTGCTAACTGACTAGAATTTATTATCTCTCGAACCGAAAGGAAATGAGCAACTTTCGAAAGGCAATCGATGACCACGAAGATGGCATCATTCCCTTTCTTTGTCTTTGGAAAGCCGGTGATGAAATCCATACCGACCTTGTCCCATTTTCACTCGAGAACAGCCAGGGGATGAAGAGTGCCAGCAGGCCTTTGGTGCTCTACCTTAACGCGACGATAAATGTCACAGTTAGCAATAAATTGAGCGATTTCTGTCTTCATCCGGGTCCACCAGAACCTCTGGCATAAGTCCTGATACATCTTAGTACTACCGGTATGAATCGTGAGAGGAGATTCATGAGCTTCCTTGAGGATCAGTTCTCGAAGTTGTTGCTTCTTGTGAACCACCAAATGATTCTCGGAGAATAAAACACCTTTATTATTTACCAGGAAACAACCAGCAACTCCTTTGGAAATGTTGCTCTTGATCCGGGAAATTCCCGTATCATACTTCTGAGCTTCTATGATTTGATCCTCATGGAGACTTGGTTGACTTTGTAGCAAGGTAGAAAGGAATCCTTGAGGAACAATGTGAAGATTAAGCTTATGAAATTCCTCATGGAGACTTGGTTGACTTTGTAGCAACATAAGGTTGTTACAATAGGATTAGTGCATCAACCATGACATTGGCTTTGCCTGGGTGTAAGATATTCCTAAATCGTAATCCGTGATCAACTCAACCAAATGTCTTTGCGTGAGATTCAAATCTGGTTGGGTGAATATATACTTGACACTCTGGTGATCAGTGTATACTTCGCAACGATTACCCAGAAGGTAATGTCGCCAGGTTAACAATGCATAAACTACAACGACAAGTTCCAGATCGTGTGTTGGATAATTTTCCTCATATGGACCGAACTTTCGAGAAGCATAGGCAATCACATGATGATCTTGCATAGGAATGCATCCAAGTCCTTGATCCGAGGCATCACATTAGATAATAAAGTCCTTTGTGAAATCCAGGGGCACAAATACCGTGGTAGTAGTCACTCGTCTTTTCAGCTCCTAAAAACTTTCCTGACACTATGGGTGATACGTCCATTTTAAATCATGCTTTCAAGTTGATATTTATCGCTTTATGGACTATTATTATACTTCGTGGAACATTACTTATGCCTTTCCTCTCTTATTTTGCAAGGTTTATTTGAAGAGGGAGAATACCGGCGGCTAGAATTCTGGACTAGAAAAGGAGCAAGTCTGAGTCCTCTATTCTGCGCAACTCCAAATGCCCTAAAAATCAATGTGGATTTTTTGGGAATATATAAAAAATACTGGGCAAAAGGAGCGTGAGACGGGAGCAACCAGGGGCCCACAAGCCTGGTTGCCGCGGCCTACCCCCTGGCCGCGGCAACAGGGCTTGTGGGCACCCTGGTGGCCCACTGGCCCCCTCTTTTGCTATATGAAGGGTTTCGTCCGGAAAAAAATCAGGGTGGAGCTTTTTCGTGGATTCGCCGCCGCCACGAGGCAGAACTTGAGCAGATCCAATCTAGAGCTCCGGCAGGACTATCCTGCCGGGGAAACTTCCCTCCCGGAGGGGAAGATCGTCGCCTTCGTCATCACCAACACTCCTCTCGTCGGAGGGGAGGCATCTTCATCAACATCTTCATCAGCACCATCTCCTCTCCAAATCCTAGCTCATCTCTTGTAACCAATACTGGTACTTGTAAGGTTGCTAGTAGTGTTGATTACTCTTTGTAGTTGATGCTAGTTGGATTACTTGGTGGAAGAGTTTATGTTCAAATCCTTGATGCTATTCATTACACCTCTGATCATGATTATGATTATGCTTTGTGAGTAGTTACTTTTGTTCCTGAGGACATGGGATAAGTCATGCTAATAATAGTCATGTGAATTTGGTATTCGTTCGGTATTTTGATATGTTTTATGTTGTTTTTCCTCTAGTGGTGTTATGTGAACGTCGACTACATAACACTTCACCATATTTGGGCCTAGAGGAAAGCATTGGGGAGTAGTAAGTAGATGATGGGTTGCTAGAGTGACAGAAGCTTAAACCCCAGTCTATGCGTTGCTTCGTATGGGGCTGATTTGGATCCACTAGTTTAAAGCTATGGTTAGACGTTGTCTTAATTCTTCTTTCGTAGTTGCGGATGCTTGCGAGAGGGGTTAATCATAAGTGGGATGCTTGTCCAAGTAAGGGGCAGTACCCAAGCGCCGGTCCACCCACATATCAAACTATCAAAGTAACGAACGCGAATCATATGAACATGATGAAACTAGCATGACAGAAATTCCCGTGTGTCCTCGGGAGCGTTTTTCCTCTTATAAGACTTTATTCGGGCTTGTCCCTTGCTGCAAAATGGATTGGACCACTTGCTGCACCGTTGCTACTACTTGTTACTTATTACTTTTCGCTTGCTACGTTTAACCTCATTACACCATCACTTGTTACCGCTACTTTCAGTGCTTGCAGTTATTACCTTGTTGAAAACCGTTTATCAGAGCCTTCTCCTCCTCGTTGGGTTCGACACTCTTACTTATCAAAAGGACTATGATTGATCCCCTATACTTGTGGGTCATCAAGACTCCTTTCTGGCGCCGTTGTCGGGGAGGGAAACGCCTTTGGTAAGTGGAATTTGGTAAGGAAACAATTATATACTGTGCTGAAATTTATTGTCACTTGTCACTATGGAGACTGTTCCTTTGAGGAGTTTGTTTGGGGTATCTTTACCATGAACGGAAGCACAAGGAGTTTCTCCTCAACCTGAGGTACCTACTGAAAATAGCTTTTATGAAATTCCTTCGGGTATGCTTGAGAAACTCCTGGCTAATCCTTTTAGAGGAGATGTATCTTCACATCCAGACTTGCATCTAATCTATGTAGATGGAGTTTGTGGTTTATTTAAGCTTGCAGGTTTGCCTGAGGATGAGGTAAAGAAGAAAGTCTTTCCTTTATCTTTGAAGGGTAAGGCGTTGACATGGTATAGGCTATGTGATGATACTGGATCATGGGACTACAATTGGTTGAAATTGGAATTTCATCAAAAGTTTTATCCTATGCATTTAGTACATCGTGATCGGAATTATATTTATAACTTTTGGCCTCGTGACAGGGAAAGCATAGCTCAAGCTTGGGGGAGGCTTAAACCAATGCTATATTCATGCCCCAATCATGAGCTCTCGAGAGAAGTTATCACTCAAAACTTTTATGCTCGGCTTTCTCATGAAGATCGTACCATGCTTGACACTTCTTGTACCGGTTCTTTTATGAAGAAGGATATTGACCACAAGTGGAATTTATTGGAAAGAATCAAACGTAACTCTGAAGATTGGGAGCTGGAAGAAGGTAAGGAGTGAGGTATGAATTTCCAGTTTGATTGCGTTAAATCTTTTCTTGAAACAAACACTTCTAGAGATTTTAGCGCTAAGTATGGACTTGACTCTGAGATAGTAGCTTCTCTATGTGAATCTTTTGCTGCTCATGTTGATCTTCCCAAAGAGAAGTGGTTTAAATATCATCCCCCTGTAGAAGTCAACATAGTTAAACCCAATCTAGTTGAGGAGAAAGTCCTTTCTTTTAGTGATCCTATTGTTCCTTGTGCTTACGCTGAGAAACCACCATACCCTGCTAGGAAAAAGGATTATTCTAAAGCTCCAACTGTGATACGTAGGGGTTACATTAGACCACTTGCACCCCCTGAGGAAATTAGAGTTGAACCTAGTGTTGCTATTATCAAAGATATCTTAGCCGAAGACATAGATGGGCAAGTTATCAAATTCTGTGAGGACTCTGCTAGAATAGTTAAACCTCGCGCGAAAGAGAAATACGGACCTGTAATTGGCCTATCCGTTGTTTCTGTCAAGATAGGAGATCACTGTTATCATGGTTTATGTGATATGGGTGCTAGTGTTAGTGCAATACACCGGTCCCTATATGATGAAATGAAAGATGAGATTGCACCTGCTGAGTTAGAAACCATTGATGTCACTATTACGCTAGCTAATAGAGACACTATCTGCCCCCTGGGAATTGTGAGAGACGTAGAAGTCCTGTGTGGTAAGACGAAGTATCCTACTGATTTCCTCGTCCTTGCTACTACACAAGATAGCTTTTGTCCCATCATATTTGGTAGACCCTTTCTCAAAACTGTCAATGCTCACATTGATTGCATTAAGCAGACTGTCACTGTTAGTTTCGAGGGTGTGTCTCATGAATTTAACTTCTCCAAGTTTGGAAGGCAACCCCATGAAAAAGAGTCGTCTGGTAGGGATGAAATCATTGCTAATGCCTCTATTGCCGTACCTCCTACGGATCCTTTAGAGCAATATCTGCTTGAGCATGAAAATGATATGCATATGGATGAAAGAGATGCGATAGATAAAATTGTTTTAGAACAGTATCATATTCTCAAGAATAATCTGCCTATTGAACTGCTTGGGGATCCTCCCCCACCAAAGGGTGATCCTGTGTTCGAGCTAAAACAGTTACCAGATACTCTTAAGTATGCCTATCTTGATGAGAAGGAGATATATCCTGTTATTATTAGTGCTCACCTCTCGAATCACGAAGAGAAGAAGTTATTAAAAACTTGGAGGAAGCATCGTGCTCCTATTGGATATACTCTTGATGATCTTAAGGGTATTAGTCCCACTCTATGTCAGCACAAGATTAAAACGTATCCTGATTGTAAGCCAGTTGCTGATCATCAACGGAGATTAAATCCGAGGATGAAAGAGGTCATGAGAAAAGAAATATTAAAGCTTCTCGAAGCAGGGATCATCTATCCTGTTGCTCATAGCGATTGGGTAAGTCCAGTACATTGCGTACCTAAGAAGGGAGGTATCACCGTCGTTCCTAATGATAAGAATGAACTAATCCCACAGAGGATTATTACTAGCTATAGGATGGTGATAGACTTCCGGAAACTGAACAAGGCAACCAGTAAAGACCATTATCCTTTGTCGTTTATCGACCAAATGCTAGAAAGGCTATCTAAACACACACACTTCTGCTTTCTAGACGGTTATTCAGGTTTCTCGCAAATACATGTTGCACAATGTGGTCAGGAGAAAACCACTTTCGCCTGCCCCTTTGGTACCTTTGCTTATAGACGTATGCCTTATGGCTTGTGCAATGCACCTGCCACCTTATAAAGATGTATGATGGCTATATTCTCTGACTTTTGTGAACAGATTGTTGAGGTTTTCATGGATGATTTCTCCGTTTACGGTTCTTCCTTTGATGATTGCCTCAGCAACCCTGATCGAGTCTTACAGAGATGCAAAGATACCAACCTTGTCTTGAACTGGGAGAAGTGCTACTTCATGGTTAATGAAGGCATCGTCTTAGGACACAAAATCTTTGAGAAAGGCATTGAAGTTGATAAGGCTAAGGTAGATGCAATTGAGAAAATGCCTTGCCCCACAGATATCAGAGGTATACGAAGTTTCCTAGGTCATGCTAGTTTCTAAGAAGGTTCATTAAAGAATTCTCTAAGATTTCTAGGCCTCTTACCAACTTCTTGCAGAAGGATGTTCCTTTTGTTTTTGATGAGGATTGTGAGGTAGCTTTCAAAATACTTAAAAAGGCCTTGATAACCGACCCTATTGTTCAACCACGTGATTGGAACTTGCCCTTTGAAATCATGTGCGATGCTAGTGATTATGTTGTTGGTGCTGTTTCAGGACAAAGAGTTGACAAGAAGTTGAATGTCATTCAATACGCTAGTAAAACTCTAGATAGTGCTCAAAGAAACTATGCCACTACGGAGAAGAAGTTTTTAGCAGTCGTGTTTGCATGTGAAAAGTTCAGATCTTATATAGTTGACACCAAAGTCACTATTCACTCTGATCATGCTGCTATTAAGTACCTCATGGAGAAGAAGGACGCTAAGCCTAGGCTAATCAGATGGGTTCTCCTGCTACAAGAATTTGATTTGCACGTTGTTGCCCGAAAGGGTGCTGATAACCCTATAGCAGATAACTTGTCAAGGCTAGAGAATGTCCTTGATGACCCACGACCTATTGATGACAGCTTTCCTGATGAGCAACTGAATGTCATCCGTACTTCACATACTGCACCTTGGTATGCTGATTACGCAAACTATATCGTAGCCAAATACATACCACCCAGTTTCACCTACCAGCAAAAGAAGAAATTCTTCTTTGATTTGAGACACTACTTTTGGGATGATCCTCACCTTTATAAGGAAGGAGTAGATGGTGTTATTAGATGTTGGGTGCCTGAACATGAACAGGGACAGATCTTGCAGAAGTGTCATTCCGAGGCCAACGAAGGACACCATGCTGGAGATAGACCAGCTCATAAGGTATTGCAATCAGGTTTCTATTGGCCCACTCTCTTCAAGGATGCTGTAAGTTTGTCTTGTCTTGTGAAGAATGTCAAATAATAGGGAACATTAGCAAACGTCAGGAAATGCCTATGAACTATTCACTTCTCACTGAACCATTTGATGTCTGGGGCTTTGATTATATGGGACCTTTCCCGAGTTCCAATGGGTATACTCACATATTAGTTGCTGTGGATTATGTCACTAAGTGGGTAGAAGCTATCTCCACTAGAAATGCTGATCACCACACTTCAATTAAGATGCTTAAAGAAGTCATTTTCCCAAGATTTGGAGTCCCTAGATATCTGATGACTGATGGCGGTTCACACTTCATTCATGGTGTTTTCCGCAAGATGTTCGCTAAGTATGATGTCAACCATAGAGTTGCATCTCCTTATCATCCTTAGTTTAGTGGTCAAGTGGAGTTGAGTAATAGGGAGATCAAATTTATCTTACAAAAGACCATCAATAGATCTCGAAAGAATTGGTCTAGCAAATTTGATGATGCACTATGGGCTTATAGGACTGCTTATAAGAATCCCATGGGCATGTCGCCGTATAAAATGGTTTACGGTAAGGCCTGTCATTTACCCCTTGAGCTGGAACACAAAGTTTATTGGGCAATCAAAGAGCTCAACTTCGATTTCAAACTTGCCAGTGAGAAGCGGTTGTTTGATATCAGCTCAGTAGATGAATGGAGGGCCCAGGCATATGAGAATGCCAAGTTGTTCATGGAAAAGGTTAAGAGATGGCACGACAAAAGAATACAAAAACTAGAGTTCAATGTAGGTGATTATGTCCTGCTATACAATTCTCGTTCAAGATTCTTCGCAGGTAAGCTTCTCTCTAAATGGGAAGGTCCCTACGTTGTCGAGTAAGTATATCGTTCCGGTGCCATCAAAATCAATAACACGGAAGGTAATTTTCCTAGAGTGGTAAATGGGCAAAGAATCAAGCATTACATCTCTGGTACTCCCATAAATGTTGAGACCAATATCATCAATATCATAACTCTAGAGGAGTACATAAGGGATGTTTATCAGTCTGTTTCAGACCCTGAAAACGAAGAGGTATCTGTTTCGGTAAGTAATTGGACTCTGAAAATTTTCCAATAGGAAATTTTCTCTGTTTTGGAATTTTTGGAAAATTAGAAAAATAAAAAGCAGTTCGGAGAGCGCACGGGGCGGCCACAAGCTTGGTTGCCGCGGCCTACCCCCTGCCGCGGCAACAGGGCTTGTGGGCACCTCGTGTGCCTCCCGGACACCGTTTTCTTGCGGAGCACTCCTTCTGGTCCAGAAAAAAACATTATATATACGCCCGAGGGTTTTGATCTCCGTATCACGCAGTTTTCCTCTGTTTTCATTTCGAGCCTGTTGTATGCCGCAGATTTAGAGCAAAGATGTCTCAGGAATCTGTTGGAGAGAATAATATCCCTCGAGTTCACGAAGAAGTAGATGCTGATCTGAAAAGAGTAGAAGTCACGGAAGCCAGGGAAAAAACTAAGGAGAGAACCCAAGCTAGGGAGGAAGTTCAACCTATGTTCAACATTGAAGACATTGAAGGAGTAGATTTTCTCCAACCCTTCCTCCACGTGTTGTCTCCATCCTTGATTGAACTCTTGAGGTTTTGTGAAACAACTCGTGCTCGCAATATTTCCCTTTCTCGTGAAGTTGCTTTTCTGGAAAACCATGTCGCAGATCTCAAAGGTATAAATCAAAGATTGATAGCTCTCTTGGAATCAAAGTCAAAGACTACTTCAACAACTCCACCACCATCACCACCAAAGGAAGACAACTGAGCTTTGGTATGGGCACTTCCCTTGGCTTATGCCAAGCTTGGGGGAGTTGCCTTGATATCGTATCACCTTTATATCTTTTGCTTTTACCTTTGTTTTAGTTCTTTCCTTTTCAGTTTTTATTTCTTCTCTTAGTGGAATAAGTCTTTAGTGTTTGGTTTGAGTCTTTTGCCTTGTGTCTTCCCCGGTGTATTCGAGCTTGAAAGCTATATAATAAAGAGTATCTTAGTCAAGGGCTTTGTTTTGTGCCGTGATCAAAAGTATGAAAAGAAAGATAGCATGAAAGATCATGAGATGATCCTATGGAAATTGATAGCTTTACATATAACAAGTATGATGATTGAAACTTGTTGAGAATAGACCAGCATAGACCCCAGTCATTGGTGCAATTAATAAGAAGTAATAAGGAAAGAGAGGTTCACATATAAATATATCATCCTAGACACTTTCTATAATTGTGCGCACTCACCAAACTATTACATGCTTAGAACTAGATGTTGGACAAGGAAGAGAACATAATGAAATGTGTTTGCTTGGTTCCAAACAATGTTATATGATTAGAGATCCCTTAGCATGTGACGATTACTTCCACCTCATATTAGCCAAAACTCCCGCACCAAGTAGAGATACTACTTGTGCATCCATAAACCTTCAACCCAGTTTTGCCATGAGTGTCCACCATACCTACCTATGGATTGAATAAGATCCCTCAAGTAAGTTGTCATCGATGCAAGCAATAAAAATTGCTCTGTAATATGTATGATCTATTAGTGTGTGGAAAATAAGCTTTGTACGAACCTGTGATGAGGAAGACATAAAAGCGACAGACTGCATAATAAAGTTCTTTATCACAGGAGGCAATATAAAGTGGCGTTCCTCCGCACTAAGAGGACACGCATCCAAACCTCAAAAGCGCATGACAACCTCTGCTTCCCTCTGCGAAGGGCCTATCTTGTACCTTTACTTTTTGCCCTTGTAAGAGTCATGGTGATCTTCACCAATTCCTTATTTAGCCTTTTTCTTTGTGAACGTCATATGCTTGGGATAGATCTATATTCATATATCAACTTGGAGCTGAGTACTTATGCTTTATTATTGTTGACTTTACCCTTGAGGTAAATGGTTGGGAGGCAAAACTATAAGCCCCTATCTTTCTCTGTGTCCAACTGAAACTTTGATACCATGAGTACCACGTGAGTTGTAACAGTTGTGGAAAACAAAAGAGATGATTGAGTATGTGGATTTGCTTTGCAAGCTCTTATTTGACTCTTTCTGATAATATGATAAATTGCAATTGCGTCAATGACTATGGACTGTTGTTGGCTACTTCTCGGTAAGGTTTTTGTTTCATACTTTGCTTTGTGAAGGAATTGTTACTTTCCCATAAGAATCTCTATGATGTATTGCTTTTCTATGTGTGATCATGATGCCCTCATGTCCGTATTATGTTTTATCGACACCTTCATCCCTAAACATGTGGACATGTTTTGGGTCTTGGTTTTCGCTTGAGGACAAGCGAGGTCTAAGCTTGGGGGGTCGATACGTCCATTTTGCATCATGCTTTCAAGTTGATATTTATCGCTTTATGGACTGCTATTATACTTCGTGGAACCTTACTTATGCCTTTTCTCTCTTATTTTGCAAGGTTTATTTGAAGAGGGAGAATACCGGCACCTGGAATTCTGGATTGGAAAAGGAGCAAGTCTGAGTCCTCTATTCTGGGCAACTCCAAATGCCCTGGAAATCAACGTGGATTTTTTTGGGAATATATAAAAAATGATGGGCGAAAGAAGCGTTAGAGGGGAGCAACCAGGGGCCCACAAGCCTGGTTGTCGCGGCCTACCTCCCTGGCCACGACAACAGGGCTTGTGGGCACCCTGGTCGCCCACTTGCCCCCTCTTTTTCTATATGAAGGGTTTCGTCCGGAAAAAATCAGGGTGGAGCTTTTTCGTGGATTCGCCGCCGCCACGAGGCGGAACTTGAGCAGATCCAATCTAGAGCTCCGCTAGGACGATCCTGCCAGGGAAACTTCCCTCCCGGAGGGGGAAATCGTCGCCTTTGTCATCACCAACACTCCTCTCGTCGGAGGCGCGGCCTCTTCATCAACATCTTCATCAGCACCATCTCCTCTCCAAACCCTAGTTCATCTCTTGTAACCAGTCTCCGTCTCACGACTCCGATTGGTACTTGTAAGGTTCCTAGTAGTGTTGATTACTCTTTGTAGTTGATGATAGTTGGATTACTTGGTGGAAGAGTTTATGTTCAGATCCTTGATGCTATTCATTACACCTCTGATCATGATTATGATTATGCTTTGTGAGTAGTTACTTTTGTTCCTGAGGACATGGGATAAGTCATGCTAATAATAGTCATGTAAATTCGGTATTCGTTCGGTATTTTGATATGTTGTATGTTGGTTTTCCTCTAGTGGTGTTATATGACCGTTGACTACATAACACTTCACCATATTTGGGCCTAGAGGAAGGCATTGGGGAGTAGTATGTAGATGATGGGTTGCTTGAGTGACAGGAGCTTAAACCCCAGTCTATGCGTTGCTTCGTAAGGGGCTAATTCGGATCCACTAGTTTAATGCTATGGTTAGACGTTGTCTTAATTCTTCTTTCGTAGTTGCGGATGCTCGCGAGAGGGGTTAATCATTAGTGGGATGCTTGTCCAAGTAAGGGCAGTACCCAAGCGCTGCTCCACCCACATATCAAACTATCAAAGTAACGAACGCGAATCATATGAACATGATGAAACTAGCATGATAGAAATTGTCGTGTGTCCTCGGGAGCATTTTTCCTCTTATAAGACTTTGTTCAGGCTTGTCCCTTGCTACAAAAGGGATTGGTACACTTGCTGCACCGTTGCTACTACTTGTTACTTGTTACTTTTCGCTTGCTACTTTCACCTTACTACACCATCACTTGTTACCGTTACTTTCAGTGCTTGCAGTTATTACCTTGCTGAAAACCGTTTATCAGAGCCTTCTCCTCCTTGTTGGGTTCGACACTCTTACTTATCGAAAGGACTACGATTGATGCCCTATACTTGTGGGTCATCAATGGGGTCCACTCGAACTTCGTATCTTTCTTGAGGAGTTCAGTTAGAGGTTTGGCAACTTTGGAGAAGTTCTCAACGAAGCGGCAACAATAGCTCGCTAAGCTAAGGAAACTCCTAACTTGCTTCACTGATTCAGGTGGAGTCCAATCAAGAATGGCCTGAACTCTCCCGGGATCGACCGCAATACCTTTTGCAGAGATTACGTGACCTAAATAGGTCACTTATGGCAACCAGAATTCACACTTAGAGAATTTGGCGTAAAGGCGGTGCTCTCGAAGGTTCATCAATACCAGCCTAAGATGCGCAGCATGTTCTTCTTTGGTCTTCAATTAAATCAGAGTATCATCGAGGTAAACCATGATGAATTTGTCTAAGTACACCATGCAAATCGAATTCATTAAGCAGGATAATGTGGCTGGGGCATTGGTTAGACCGAAGGACATGATGGTGTACTCGTATTGGCCATAACGAGTGACAAAGGTCGTCTTAGGAATGCCCCCGTTCCTAATTTTGATTTGATGATAACCTAATCTCAAATCCATCTGGGAAAAGACTGCAAATCGAGTGAGCTGATCATACAGATCTTTGATCCTGGGGAGCGGATATTTGTTCTTCATTATGACCAGATTAACCGGTCGATAATCTACAACCATCCGATCCGTACCATCCTTCTTCTTGATGAAGAGGATAGGACAAGCCCAAGGAGAAGAACTAGGACGGATGAAACCTTCCTTCAAATATTCGTCAAGTTGGATTTTGAGCTCAGCTAATTCTTGAGGGGACATTTTATAGGGTCTTCTAGCAACTGGAGCGGTTCGTGGAACAAGTTCTATGACAAACTCTACTTCTTTGTGAGCTGGAACACCTGGCAGTTCTTCTAGAAAGATATCCGGAAAGTCACGGACTACTGGGATGTTTTCAAGGTTTCGAAGAGGATTGGCATTGAGAGCATAAATCTGGCATTTTGAAATACCAGACGAGACATTGACTATCTGGCCAGAAGGATGAGTCAGCTGAACAGACCTAGAGAAACAATCAATTTTGGCATGATAAGTTGTCAACCAGTTCATCCCCAAATGATATTAATGTCTAAAAGTCTTGAGAGATATCAGGGAAGCAAGGAATACTAAACCATCGACAAGGAATTGGATCCCATGATTTCCTGCATTAGTTTGCCATTTGGAACCTGGAGCTTGAATTACTAATAGAGTGGGCATATCTTCGAAAGCAATGTCATGCAAGGAGGCATAACATTTAGAGATGAAGGAGTGGGATGCTCCTGAGTCAAACAGAGCTGAAGCTGGTTGAGAATTGACAAGAAGCGTCTTAAGCACGACATCAGCATCATCTTGAGCTTCTTCAGCAGATACATGGTGCACACATCCACGAGTTAGAGAAACTAACTTTGCATTAAGCTTATTGGTTGGCGGCTTGCAACAAACAACACCCATTCCTGAAGGGGGTGGAACATAACCACACAAAGAACAATCCCTTGAGCAGTGTCTTGGCTGGCTACACTTGAAGCATGCTCCATAAATAGGACGTGGATCTGGGTTGAACACTTGGTTGATGAGGTTGTTCTGGGGGTACACTTGGCATCGGTAGATGAGGCACCACATAGGATGGCCTCGGTACATATCTCGGAGGAAGAGCAACATTTGGGATCCATATCCTGCGCTTCTGGGATATAGAAAATGAAGATGATCCAACATCACGGTTGTGCTTGCAAGATTCCTCATAGGTCATTCTGCTTGTTTCTGCTTGGATGTCTTTGTTCACAAGAACCTCGAATCTGATGAACTCATGCAGACTGAGATGATGATGAAGCTTTGTATTAAGACCTTTCCTGAACCTAGCTTGCTTCTTGGCATCTATGGATACTTTTTCTGGTGCATAACACGCAAGGCGTCCAAACTCACGACTATAAACATCCACATCCATCTTGCCTTGAGTAAAAATGCAGAACTCTTCTTGCTTACGATATTAGGGCATGCGGAATATGATGCTCATGAAAAGCTTCATAGAACCCCTTCCATGAAGTAACTTGGCCTGCAGGACGCATGGCCTCAAAGTTCTCCCACCATAGGCTAGCAGAACCTTCAAGGTGATATGTGGCCTACGTAAGCTTGTCTCCTTCAGGCACGTTTGCATAACAAAGCTTGTTGTTGATACTTCGGAGCAAATCGTCTGCATCTAGTGGCTCAATGGAATAATGGAAGGTGGGCAGATTTAATTTGATGAAGTCTCTAATGGATACTAGCTCATTGCACTGATGGGCTGTATTCTGCTCGATGTGCTCCAATAGATGGTTGGTGGCACGCTTGTTCCTCTCAATTTCTAGCATAACCTCTGCCAACAAAGGCGGATCGGGAGGATCTTCTTCATCCCTACCATCTCCATGGTTCTGCCCATGACAAATAGAATTCTGGGTTATTGGCGACATCCTGAAGGAACAACCAGGGTTCAGAAACAAGGAAGAGCACTAAAGCACCACAATCCTAGGGAAAATTGGGCATCATAACGGCTATACCGTCATGAAATATGAAACACCCTGCAAGAGATTTGGGCAAGATAACAACTCAACATCATGGGTTCAAGGTGCAGCAAGAACATAGGCATCACTTCTCACAATTCTAACAAAGTAGGATTGACACACACAAATCATCCTATAAGTACATGGTTTAATAACTTGTCATCCTAGCAGATAGGTAAGAAGCCCGGCCTTAATCCCCGTAGAAGAGAAGAGGGTCACTCATAATAGAGTGACTCGAGGAAAGGAGTAAAAGAGCCTTACGTTCCCTTCCACAATCAATTCCCGTATATAACTATAGAATTACTAGACTCAATATCGACCAGTTTGGCTTGGTAATCCTACAGACATTCAAGCTATGATACCAACATTGTCGGGACCCCGATCCTAAGCCATACAATTCCAGCTTGTAACACATCATATCACTTTGTGGCCTCACACACGGTAATCACCACGGCTGCCACCTTACCTTGGTCGGGGCCGTTTGCGCCTTTTGGCTCACGTATATGACTATGTCGCTAGCAATCATATGTCAGAGAATCCGGGTCGACGTGACTGGTTATAAACCCAAGTGGTACATCCGTACAGGGACAAGCATACACAACCCAGCAAAGCAGGTGTCAGTCAACAACGTGTGTAGACGAGTTGTAGCACGCTACAAGGACTCCATTACACCGCGTGACATTTCCCAGAGGGGATGGACACAGGAGCAAAGAAGGATACATTTCGGTCAATCAATGTGTCCGGAGCAGTAGCATGCTACCAAGGCTCGGTGGAAGGCATTTCCCCGTAAAGAGTACTACTAAAGGCACACAACTAGGTGTCGAACCCCACAAATATCAATGCATTTCAAACATACACACAATATGCACAATATGTGTAGATACAACATGGCATCACAACATAACTCTACAACACATCATTTATTTAATAGGCTCCGAAGAGCCAACATAGTATAATGTTACAAACAGGAGGTCACATGACCCAACATTCAGAGCATACAACCATCAAGCGGAAGTTACATGTCTCGGTACAACCATCTATTAAAAGCGGCTGGAAGAGCGTGAAAAGCTACAACGACCCTATCATAGGAGCCAGACCACTATGTAGGTTCTCAACCTATTCCATCGATGTTAACGTCACTAAGAAGATGTAGAGAGAAAAACTTCTATCTCTGCAAAAATGTAAATAAGCAACAGTGAGTATGAAGGTACTCAACAAGACCTACATCAGAACTAACTACGTATGCATCATGTATCAATGAACGGGGTTATGGGGTTTACTACAAAATTGCCAGCTTTGACCTTTGCCTAACCTATACTACAACAAAGTTTCATACCTCTCTCGTCTCCCTACAAGAGAGCGCACATGAGTCCACATATCCACCACATCAATACACCACCATGGATCCTCTTTCGTCATCCTACGAGAAGGCCATCCATAGCACTCACACTTATCTGGACCATTTTAAAGTATCTGTTAAAGTTATCTATGAACCATGCAGGTATCCAAGTAGTCCATATCTGAGGACGTGGCTATTCGAATAGATAATTACCCTGCAGGGGTGTACTTCATCACACATGCTTCCGCCACTTATCGCCATTTGCACATAAAACAAGCACCTCGGCAACCTTCAAGCGGAAGCCCGGCGAGGGAGTTTGCCAAAGACGTTAACCTATAATGACTCACGTCTAAGGCAGTCGCCTATCTGAGTTGGAACCCATAATGGAAGTTCGGTCGAGGTTTTCAACATGGCCTCAAACGATGTGAGCAGGGCCCCATGCCGGTCCCAATTGGGCCGTTCATCCACCTAGTAGCCCGTGCCACAACCTATGAACGTTTAGAACTACTGTGACTCCTGGTCTGAGAACAAAGTAGTTAATAGGCCGAGAGGGGTCGAGTTACTGGAACCCAATGTGTTGTAGTAGCTAGTATTGGAACACCAACACAAGATCTCAGGTCCTAAGTGTGGCATCAATGAAACAACCCACCATGTACTCCTACATGGCCTCTCATTGCTACCGTTACCAAAACAGTTTCACATACTTAACTCCCATAAGTGTCGGTGCACTAAATACTAGGGTCTCCAGTGCCCCAGACTTGTGCATAGGCGCAGGAGAGACCTCAGTGGAAGGGCACGGCAGGAGCCGACCAAGAATATAACACCCTTAAGATTAGCAAGGCCTCGGCAAGCCTGCCGTGCCGAGATGATATCCAAGGCCACGCCCCTCTTGGGTGTGATGAACTCGCCTAAGTTACAAGCCCCCACAAGCTCCCTTTCCGGGATGACATGCAAGCCCCCGACATGCTTCCCTTGCTGGGATGACACCCAAGGCCCCGGCAAGCCTCCTTGCCGGGAAGAAAGGCCTGGCCACTTGCAGAGGCACCAGCCTGGCAAGTCCCTTGCGCCCGGCAGGTGATCTCTCGTGCCATAGTGCCACCACCCTCCAAATGCCAACACATCCCGCATGTTCCAGCACAGCATCCAGGTGTCGAAACACCTGGATATGTGTCTCCACCAGCACGATGCTGGTCAGGAGCATGTCGAGCATTTAATGTCCCTTACAGTGGTATATAGATAAGCACCGCCCTAGGTTCACTGTAACTCTCGTGAACCTACTATTGAGTACTGTTGGTGACCCCTTTGCCTATAAAAGGAGGCCCATAACTCATTCCTTGAGGGGTTAGACTTTTTGGACATCGGCCATCAAACGATCACTGTAGCTAATCCTCTAGTAAAAGCTTAATACAACCAGACAAGCAGGACATAGGGTTTTATGTGTAAAGCGGCACGAACCTAGGTAAAAAGGCTTGCTGGGTGCTGATCATTGGCTCTGCTCTTGGCGCCACCCCTCTTCCGCCGAACGATCACAAGGGTTCTGCATCGGTTCCCATAGGTGTCCTCATTGACGACGACATCTTTGGCGCGCCAAGTAGGGGGGGCGAGAGTCTTGCGCTAATCTGAGCAAGCTCAGGACCAGATTCTTGTAAGCTGAGCACAACGCCGCAGTTCCCCGAAAAGCGGGGATTGTGGCGGATGCTCCGCTCTGCTATGGCCTCCCAACGCCTGCGCGGACGCGTTGTTGTGCGAACACAGGCCAGTGGTGCGGAGACTCCAAGAACGACACCATCAGGCTGATGCGTCGCTCCAGGTCAGTACGTAGCTATCGAGTGCGCATCTGGGAGCTTCACACATACCTAGCTAGGGGCACGGGAGGCCATGGGGAGAGGGGAAATGGAATCTGTGACTCACCACGAGGAGGATGTGTCGGGACCACGATCCTAAGACATATGAACCCAGCATGTAACACATCACATAACTTTGCAGCCTCACGCACGGTAAACTCCATGGCTGCCACCTTAACTTTGCCGGGACCGTTTGCGTCTTTTGACTCACGTATATGAATGTGTCGCTAGCGTTCAAACGACAAAGAACCTGGGTCGACATGACTAGTTATATAACCAAGTGGTACATCCGTACAGGCCTAGGCATACATAACCCAGCAAAGCAGGTGTCGGTCATCAACGTGTGTAGACGAGTTGTAGCAAGCTAGAAGGACTCCATTACACCGCGTGACATTTCCCCGAAGGGACAGACACAGCAGCTAAGAAGGATACATGCCGGTCAATCAATGTGTCCGGAGCAGTAGCAAGCTACCAAAGCTCGGTGGAAGCACAAAGAGGCATTTTGTGGGGACCCTACTGGTAAGTCGAGATCGCCGTGCCCAGTGATCCCAAGGATCAATGCTCACTGAACACAGATACTGAATAATAGAGTCTTACATCCATACATACCGTTTGATACAATAAATGACCACTTCGGTTGGGTCTTACATACATAGGGCCTTAAAGGCCAAGCACCAAACTAGACCAATAGCGGAATTATTGGTTGAAAGCGTGAACCCATGCCATCAGCCTTAACCTATAGGCATTCTGACTGGGAAGCATCCTAGCTCGCAAGAACGTCACCGAGTTAATCTTCACCATATCCTGTCTTTCACACCTGGTCAATGATATAACAAGTGGCAAGCCAATGAGTACTTTCAATTTACTCGCAAACAACCCATGATACGAACAATGAAAGTGAAGGATAACAATATCATGCTTCTTTAGTATAACTCATCTGGGTGGAATGATCAGGTATTTGCAACAAGTTAAAGAATTACTTGTGAATAACAGGTTATGGATATTGACATATTTGTCAAGGGTTGAACACACCGAGTTCACCCTGTATGCGAAGTCATCAGACTTGTCATATCCTCTAAGTATTAATGAGGGCTAAACCATCCGGGTTTACCCTATATGTCAAGTCACCGAACTTGATCATATTATTGTGATCATCATGATTATAACAACACCTTTTTAACACCACGCACACACACTTGGTTTATGCGGAAACTCAGGACGTAGTTTAAGCAGCACCACCCAACTGTCCTTGACCGTGGACACGGCTATTCGAATAGTTTACACTCTGCAGAGGTAGTACGCTGGACCCACGAGAAACGGAATACTTCTGTGTCATCCATGACTCGCGGTATATCACATATACCCGAGGTACGTATCCGATCATCATCTTTCCGCTGACGATACTAGATAAAGAGATCCACTCGATTGGTACCCAGCCCACATGTTGTATGTCTTACGAGCACCGACTCTGGATTGTAACAACCATGCAGGGACCAACGGTGTGCCTGGAACTCATAATAATGGCATAGTCGTCCTACCTGGCACGACCCCATCACGAGAGTGACATCGATCACTCCCGCCACTAGTAATGTGGCTCTTTGCTAGCACCGACCAGAGTAGTCAACAAAGCCCCATCCCATAAAGGGGTATCGTGGTCGTACTGGGTAAGGTTGGGACGGTCGACACATGATAAATCTAATCCATTTCCGAAACCATACTCACACCAAAATCACCGGTGCATCACTTCACCAAAAGTGATCACCAACTCATTATCACCCTCGGGTATTAGTTGCACCCGATAGGGTTTTCATAAACTCTTTATTTAACTCAACATTATGGTCATGATAAAATGCTCTATTAATACTTGTCAACATGATAATGTCATGACCCTCACGGGGTCAAGCTCAATGAAGTGATTCTACTCTACTAGCCAACATGACTGTAGCATAATCCTCGTAGATGGTAGGATCAAGCTCGTCATGTTTGTGCTCCGAGGAGCCATGTGAATATCACTACTATAATGCAAGTGCTTCGAAGAAGCCTTTGGTACCATCACATCGGTGATGAACCGGCATCGTGATCACATGCAACGGAAAGTACTTGCTATTCTAGCATGCATCATTTTATTTAATTAAGTCATGGAAAAAGGGCATGCTTGCCTTGCTCACGTAAGTCCTCGGGGTCTTCGAGGTCTTCCGCTCCGTCCCCGAGTACTCCGTCTACCGTCAACTACGTCGGAAATAACCGTAGTAAGCCACACATCCAGCAGAATAAAAGTATTCTATAAATAGAAGCTATATTTTTCTTGGACCTCTCTGGTCATAAGAAAAATACCTCAGGCTTGATATAGGATATTTGGGTCATCAATGATTTTTGAATGGATGGAAAGAGCAATAGGTGGTCATAGAATAAGCCAACAGAAATCTTTCTGTTAAAAATGAGTGGAGGCACCCATTTAACAGAGAAGGATTTTAGAAACTTTTAGGAAGTGGTTTCACTGGATTTGGAGTTCAAATGCTTATCCTAGAGATTTTACAATGAGGACTAAATAGCAAAGAGAGCTATTTATTTATTGCAACAGAAAGAAGTCACACAAAAATATTGACATGGCTCTAAAAATGGAGAGGGATTTTAGAAGTCTCTAGAAGTTGGAATCACTCCATTTGGAGTTGAAATGAACCCTATAGGAATTTACAAAGGTGGGCTAAATATATTCAAATCTGCATTTGAATAATAATACCACAGAAAGTTTTCTTGGAAAAATGTGCAAGGCACATATTTAGATAGAGCTTGATTTTAGGAACCTGCAGAAATTTGAATCAAGCAAATTGGAGTTAGAATGGATTTGCTATTGATTTTACAAGTTCCACAAAAGGGAAAAATGCAGAAAGGAGTTCCACTTAGGAGTTATGCTGCGCTCAGGGTGTTAGAAGGCAGGTGGGCCGGCCTGATGGCTCGGCCCAGGGCAACTGGCCACGCGGGTGGAGTATCCTACGGAATACGCCTTCCACTAGGGGAAAGCGCAAGGCGTCCGGGCACCTTCTCTTTCCTGCTAGCCCGACCCCTGAGTCACCGACACCTGGGGTCCACCCGCCTCCTTCCCTTTCCCCCTGGCCTTCTTCAACCTTGAGCCGAGGGATATTGGGGTGCCGGCCACCGGTGCACCAGCCGCCTGCTGGCCCAGCCGATGAGCCGAGGGTGGGGGACGGGTGCCCCGCTCCTTACCGAGCCAGGGAGGTGGCCCTGGCAGCCGCGGGGGTGCCTGGGGCGAGGGGCTCGCCGTGCAAAGCGGCTGCTGGCTGCGGCCACCGTGGAGGGGCATGGTGCCGACCACGGGAGGGGAAGCTGGTGTGTCCAGAAGGATGGGGAGGCTGCGGGGGCTCGCGGAAGGGGACGCTTGAGGCGAGAGAGGAGCCGGCTGGCCCGGACGCAAGGGAGGCCGAGACGTTGCCATGGCCGTGGAGGGAGGATGAGGAGAGCTGAGGAGAAGAGGGGGCTCTCAGGGGAGCTCAGGAGGAGCCCAAGGGATAGGGGAAGAGGTTCTGGAGGCTCAGCACGCTCGGGGGGAGCCATATGGAGAGAGGAAGGAGGAGAAAGCTCGGGAGCTCTCTGGAGCTCTGAGAGCACGGGGTAGACAGCGTGCCAGAGGGGTTTTGGAAGCTTGCTGGTGGAGGGGAATGGCTTGAACGGTCAAAAGGGGATGCTCTGGTGTTCTGAGACATGGTGCCAAGGAGGGAACCGGGCTGCAGGAGGAGAAGTGGGTGCAGAGCACCATTATGCCTGCTAGAGTGGTGGTCACCACGGGCACCTGTGTCTACAGGGTCCAAATAGCCAGCAAAACCTGTCCAGCACTCAAATCACACACGCAGGAGAGTGACTCTGGAGTTTGGAAGCATTTGAGGCTGGTTAAGGATGGGTTTGACTGCTGTTAAGTTTGCAATAGCAAACTTAAGGTGGGTAGATAGGGCACTAACTTGAGAGATACTGGAATAAAAACATGTCTAGCACTCTTGTTTATAGAAGGACTACAAGACTGCAAAGTTTCATCTCAAGAAAGCAAGTGTAGCTAGTACTTGCTGTACAAAGCCACATTTTAGCCAAAAATGAACTTGTAGATGTGCTCCTCATTTTTCCTACATGAGCATGCCATCAGTTGATACCAAATGATGCCTTGGCACACAAGGGAGGCTCTGGAAAGAATTGGGCGTGATAGCTTAAGCAGAAGAATGGGAAGAGAGGTAAAACAGTGCTACCAAGGGTAAAAATGAGAGAAAGGTACAAAGGGACCTTCCCCAATAATTGACAAGTGGCCAAGGGAAAGTTACTGGAGGTGAAATGCAACTATGAGAGGTTGTGGTAAAAAGTTGAGCTCAAGGGTAAAAGTAGAAGGGGCAATAGAAGCCAAATTAGTGAGTGCACACAAGGTGTTTGATCTGTGTTTAGGCTATCAGATGAATTCCAATGTATATGAAACTTAACACGATCAAATAATAGATGAAAATAGGCTTGCACACCAAATTTGGGATTTGCTGGAGAAGTTTTCCAATGTAGACTTGAAAAACCCTAGAAAGTGGCAGAAATGGGTTTCTGCTTAGAACCCTATTCAAATAAATTCTCACAAATCCAATATTTGGTGTAGGGGCATTATTTGAGCATTAAGGCATGCACAAAATGTTTGAGGTCAATTAGACAAACTTTATAATGTAAAGTTTGTCAAAGTCAGAAATCAATAGAGAGGGTTTTGAGGGTTTTAGGACAAGTTACTCTATTCTCCTTGGTGTACCACTTGGTGTGGATGCCTCATTGGAGTACTGGAACATGTCCACCAAATTTGAGCACAATTGAAGACACTTCACAATGTAGAGTTGCTCAAATTTGTTTCTAGACAGATAGGGTTTTAGAGTGATTAGGGGAGCCAAATCAACTTGGATTGAAATGAAACTTGGCAAGATCATCAATAATAGCATAGATGACATGCTAGAATTTTACTGGAATTTGTTGAGAATATTTCTTATAGAAATATTCCAAAAGCTTGAATTAGGCAGGAGTGGTTTTGGAGGGGTTTGCCCAATATTTTGAACATGACCATGTGTTGAAACTCATAAATATGAAGTAAATATATCCACTGAGTTTCCCTAAATTTTCTTAAATGTTTTGAAGGCAATAAAAATAAATTTCCTTCATAAGAGACCATTTCTGGCCTCAGATAAGGGCTTTTAAATAATATAATAAAATAACTTTTAAAATAATAATAAGAGGGTTTTTGGAAGTCATTTTGATAATAGGTTTTAAATAAAAGTTTTGGTGCAAAAGAAACTCCCTAATTTGAGGACTTGTAGTACAAACCTCATCTCAGGGGGTTGAAGGTTTAATTCAAAGAAAAGCTTTTTGGTGAAAATAATATTTGGTAGAAATAGATATTTTCTCTAGACACATGGCATGATCATTAGGCAGGAGATCATGGAGTGAGAAGATGATTAGGAGGATGGCAAGAATGAAGGGGGAGCAATCACATGCATCCAAGCAAACAGACAGACATTAGTCACTCTAAGCATCACAAGCATTCACAAAAATTTTAATTGGTCCTAAATTTTGAAACATGTTACTTAGTCAGGAAGGCCAAAAACTGGGGTGTGACACATTTCCCCGTATAGAGTACTACTAAAGGAACACAACTAGGTTCGAATCCCACACATATAATGCATTTCATAACATACACACAATATGCACGATATGTGTAGATACAACATGGCATCACAACATAACTCTATGACTCAAGCTTTTATTAAAGACTCATAAGAGTCAACATAGTATGACTTTACAAACGGGGGTCTCGTGACTCGTCACTCAAATCATACAAACATCAAGCGGATGCACAACATGTCTGGGTACAGACATCTACTAAAAGTGGCTGAAGGAGCCTGAAAACTACAACGACCCTACCAAAGGAACCAGACCTGTGTCTGGGATTCCCAAGATATTCCGGTCAACATCGAACACATCACGTAGAACCTTTTAATGAGACCAAATATTCTCTGCAAAACATAAATAAGCAACCGTGAGTACAAAGGTACTCAACAAGACTTACATCAGAACTATCTACATATGCATCATTATCAATGAAAGGATTGTGGGGTTTTATTGCAGCAAGCCAGCTTTGACTCTTGGCTAACCTGTACTACGACTACAAGTTCTTTCTTTGAGGTGGGATAGCACACACGAGTCCACATATTCAACAATTCAATACACCACTATGGATCCACTCTCGTCTACATACGAGAAGGCCATCCATAGCACTCACACTTATCTTGCATGTTTTAGAGCATCCATTTAAATTGTCTATGTACCACGTAATGTTTCCAAGTATTCCATATCTGAGGACGCGGCTATTCGAACAGATTAATTCCCCCTGCAGGGGTGTACTTCTTCACACATACTCTCACCACTTAGCACCATATGCACGTCATGCATCTCGGCAACCTTCAAGCGGAAGCACTGGCGTGGGTGTCGGCCACGACCGTTAACCACACAAGACCCTAGTCCAGGTTTATCGCCTATTTGAGACAGAACCCGCAAGGAAGTCCGGCCGAAGTTTCCTTAACGGCCCCAAACGATGTGCGCAGGGTTCCCAAGCCCACCATCTGGGTGACACTTGGTACACCATGCCACTGTGTATCTACCGCAGAGAAGCCTACCCCGTCGGGTAGAGCTAAACACGGCCGCCAACACTTTTCCTACAAACACCAGAAACTAATTACAAATCGTGGACAGAGATCTAGGCGATTAATAAGCCAAGAGGGTCAATTAAGTATCACTATGTGTGGTAGTATATTGTCTTGGGTAACACACACAAAACTCAGTTCTTAAGGACGGTCCCAATGAGACAACCCACCATGTACTCCTACATGGACTCTCATCGTTACGTTTACCAAATCAGATTCACACCTTTAATCTCACACTGTAGGACTAATAACCCACAAGTATAGGGGATCAATTGTAGCCTTTCTCGATAAGTTAGAGTATCGAACCCAATGAGGAGCTAAAGGTAGGACAAATATTCCCTCAAGTTCTATCAACCACCAATACAACTCTACGCACACTTTACGTTCGCTTTACCTAGAACAAGTATGAAACTAGAAGTACTTTGTAGGAGTGATAGGATAGGTTTGCAAGAAAAGAAAGAACACGTAAATGAAAATTAGGGGCTGGTTAGAGAAACAAATACGTTAGTTTGACGAGTGTGAAAAAGTGGTGGTAGGAATTGCGGAATTGTCCCTAAGCAATTGACTATGTTACTAGACCGATAGCAAGTTTTATGTGGGAGAGGCCACTGCTAGCATGTCATCCCTTACTTGGAATTTTATGCACTTATGATTGGAACTATGAGCAAGCATGCGCAACTACTAACGTTCATTAAGGTAAAACCCAACCATAGCAATAAGATATATTGGTCCCCCTTCAATCTCATATGCATCAATTTCTATGCTAGGCTGAAGCTTCTGTCACCCTTGCCCTCCAATACATAGTCCTATCAACATACTACTATCACATCACTGACACCTTAATCAAGTTAGCTTTGTGCTCATGTTTTCTTTGCATTGCATCTAGGAAATTTTCAACAAGAACAAAGTAAGTGGTGAAGGAAAACTCAAAAACCCTAGCCACTTCTCAAATTAAAGGAAAATTCAAACTAGTTAAAATCAATGAACCCAAAATGGCCTCAAGAAAAGTTCAATCTTTCTGATAATTCGTGGAAACAAATAAGCAATGAAGGAAACTATTTCTTTTATACTCTTGGCATTTTAAATAAATGCAAAAAGCTACTGGTTTCAAGTTTAAAATTTGAAATCAGAAACTTTAAGCTTACAAAAATGTTGAAAACTTTAGGAATGGTTGGATACATTCCAACTAATATTCTGGTGTGTTCAAAATGTTTTTACAAACTATTTTAGGAGCTGAAATAAATAGCAAATAAATAGTTTTCAAAACAGAAACAAAAGAGAAAGGAAAAGAGAAAGAAAAGAGGAAAAACCTTACCTGTCGCCGGCCCAGCCCACCAGGGGCCCCCCGGTCATCTTCCTCCTCCTGCCAGTAGGCAGGGGAGAAGATGAGCACGGCGGCCAAGCCGGCCACCTCCTGCCTGCCTGCTCGCTGCTGGAGGCCTCCAAGAGCGCCAGCGCGACGCCTAAGCCTTCTTATCCTCCTCCCCGCGGCTCTATCCTCTCCCCTAGGCCTCCTGATCCCCTTTCCCCTCTCGGATCTCTCTCTCCCCGAAGCTCCGGTCGCAGTCGATCCGTCGTCTCCCGGTCCTCCCCGACCCTGCCGGCAGCCTCACAAGATCCGCCGTGAGCTCTCTTCCCGTTCCCCCTCTTCCTGAGGTTTTTCCCCCTCCTTTAACCACGTTAGCCGCCGGAGCCCGTAGGACCTCGTCGTCGGCCATGTCATTGACGTCGTTGTGGTACTCCGCTCGCGAGGCCGAGCTCAGAAATGAGCTCCTCGAGCTCTGTAGATGGCGTAGGGCCCCTCTCCAAGCTCACTAGTTCCCCGCATCGGCACCCCCGTCGATGCCCGAGCCGTAGCCGCCGCTGACCTCATCGCCGGCGTGGATTCCGGTGACCACTGGGTCCAGCTCCACTCCCTTTAGATGCGGCGTTTCTCTAGCTGCCCATAGCACTAATCTGCGCCCAAAACCGACGGCAGTAGCGCTGTTTAGCTCTCTCCGGCGAGCCCTCCGCCGCGCCCGTGGTCGCCGCCGGCCATATTCCGGTGGGGGCCGACGTGGCCAGCTTAACCCAGTAGGTTTAAGCCTATTCTCTCGCTGACAGTGGGCCCAAGGCCAAGTCAAACTCAGTTAGGGGCTGGTCAGCGCGGGATTAGCCCCTGAGACGCTGACCAGTGGGTCCTCCCTGTCAGGTTTGACCTGATCAGGTCAGTTGACCTGCTGATGTGATGCTGATGCAGTAAATGGGTTTTCTAGTATAAAAATAATTCCAGAAATGTTTAAAACTACCAAAATTCATAGAAATTAATCTGTAACTCCATTGAAAATAATTTATATATGAAAAAGTATCAAAAAAATTCAAGGAATCTGAATATGTCATTTTCAAACATGTTTGAAAATGTTAGAGAACCCAAACATGTAGATTAATGAATAAGTTAATTCTTTTAATTACTTTGTAGATGGAATTGGGGAAATATTTAAATTTCACTATAAATGACATGATCAAACACTGTCCGAACTACAAACCAGCAACCTAACAAGTCATACCATGCATGTTAAAAGCAAGTTGATCTGAGCATCAGGTCAAATCAATTAAAATGGTATCCGAGAATACCTCATTTGAAGTGATATTTGAATTTGATTCAAATCAACTTCAAACCTAATACAAGTTAGCTACGATAGTATACCACCTTGCATCCTCATGCCATGCTCATGCATCATCTTGATTGCATATGTTTGATATTGATTGTTGTCATTCCCTTCGGTAGGCTCCGCTCCCCCGGATTCCACCGAATATCCGTCTGACGGATATTGTCACTCCTCTGAGCAACAAGGGAAGCAACCATTTTGATCATTCCGATAAATCCCATGTTCTTGCTCCTGCACTTACTTATTGTATTAGGATCAAATGCTTCAACTGCTTTTGCCACGTTAGTTGAACCCACTTCCTTTGCATGACCTATCCTTGTCACAGTAAATAGCTGAACCTTGCAACCTAGCATACCTGCTAGTTGCTTGAGCCATGATGTGCCTTATCCTGCTATGCATTCTATGCTTAGATTTGTGTATGGTCTGTCATCTGGGAGATGAACAGAATTGTGAGAATGTGTTCGGTAAGCAAAGGTTGTGTGTTGAACCTGATTGGTAAAGGTACCGGTGAAAGGCTGTGTAGGAGTACATGGCGGGTTGTTTCATTGGAACCGTCCTTAGGAACTGAGTTCCGTGTATGTAATCCAAGACGAGATACTACCACATGCTGGGCCCTGAAATATGACCCCGCTTGACTTATTAATCGCTTAGTACTCGGTCCAGGAGTTGCAAGTAGTTTCTGGTGTTTATAGTCATGCTGGAGGCCGTGCATGGTGCTGACCTGAGAGGTGGGCTGTGATGCGGTAGGCAGTGGCACGGTGTACCAAGTGGCACCCAGATGGTGGGCTTGGGAACCATGCGCACATTGTTTGGGGCCGTCGCGGAAACCTCGGCCGGACTTCCGTGCGGGTTACCCTCAGATAGGCGATAGACCTGGACTAGGTACTAATGTGGTTAACGGTCGTGGCCGACTCCCTCGCTGGGCTTCTGCTTGAAGGTTGCCGAGGTGCATGACGTGCACATGGCGATAAGTGGCTAGAGCGTGTGTGACGAAGTACACCCCTGCAGGGTTATAATCTATTCGAATAGCCGAGTCCGCGGATATGGACTACTTGGAGACATATGTTATTCATAGATAATTTAAATGGCTACTCATAAAATTGTAGAGATAAGCGTGAGTGTCGTGGACGGCATTTCCGTATGGAGACGGAATGAATCCACGATGGAGTATTGTTGTGCTGTTAGTGGACTCGAGTGTGAGAAATCAAGTTGTCAAAATTATTTGAAAATGCAAGTTGTCTAGCCACGAGTCAAATGCTGGCTTTCCGCATGAAACCCCACAATACCTTATTGATACATTGCATGAGTAGATAGTTATCCTAAAGTCTTGCTGAGTACCTCCGTACTCATGTTTGCTTAATATATGTTGCAGAGGTTGCTAATGACCCTAATGGATGGTTCTTCATAGACATCGACGACGACGAGTAGCTGGTGTCCCAGCTACGATTTGGCCCTAGGTTGGGTCTGTAGTATAGTCAGGCCATGTGCCTTCTAGTTGCACCTGTCTATACTCAGACAGTTTTTAACACTTCCGCTGGCTTGTAACTGAATGACAGCTATTATGGGTCGTGAGACCCTTACTGTGTAATATTATTTGTGTGGATCTTCCGAGCCTCTTAAATAAAGCTTGTATGTTTATGGTTATGTTGTGATGCCATCGATGTATCTATACATATCGGTATGCCATGCGTACGTGTGTCGTACTTGATATGTATGGGGTTCGACTACCTAGCCGTGAACTTTAGTAACACACCTTAGAGGGAAATGCCCCTTTGTGATCCAATGAGCCATGGTAGCTCGCTACTGCTCCGGACACATTGGTTGACCGGCATGTGTCCTTCTTAGCTCCTGTGTCTGTCCCCTTTGGGGAAATGTCACGGGATGTAATGGAGTCCTTGTAGCTTGCTACGACTCGTCTACACTCGCTGGTGACCGACACCTGCTTTGTTGGGTCATGTATGCCTGTCCTTGTGCGGTACTGCCACTTTGGTTTATGACTAGACTTGTCGATCCGGGTTCTTTGACATTGGAATGCTAGCGACGCAATTGCATACGTGAGTCAAAAGGCGCAAACGGTCCCGGCTAAGGTAAGGCTGCAGCCGTGGGGTTAACCGTGCGTGAGACCGCAGAGGGATGCGATGTGTTACAGGCTGGATTCCTATGGCTCAGGATCGGGGTGCCGACAACTACTAACCCTATGCTGTGATCCATCCGCGTGCTCATATGATGGGCACCAAAGGACAGCAACATAACCACAACCAAATTAAACCAATCATAGCAATTCATCAATCACCGATAGGATAATGAAAATCTACTCAGACATCATAGGATGGCAACACATCATTGGATAATCATATGAAGCGTAAAGCACCATGTTCAAGTAGAGGGTACAGCGGGTTGCGGGAGGGTGGACCGCTGAATATAGATGGGGGAAGGTGATGGAGGTGTTGGTGTAGATCGCCGTCACACGATGATGTCCCGGGCGGCGTTCCTGCACCACCGGGAGAGAGGGGGATAGTGCCCCCCTTCTTCTTATTCTTCCTTGACCTCCTCCCTAGATGGGAGAAGGGTTTCCCCTCTGGTCCATGGTCTCCATGGCGGCGGAGGGACGAGAGCCCCTCCGATATTGGATATCTCTCTGTGTCCTTCTATTTCTGTGCTCCTAGATCCTAGCTTTCATCGTTTCTTAAATTCCCGGAGATCCGTAACTCCGATTGGGCTGAAATTTTAACACGATGTTCTTCCGAATATTAGCTTTCTTGCGGTGAAAGAAGGGCACCAACCGCCTTAGGGATTGGTCACAATCCTGCCAGCCGCGGCCTAGGGGGGTTGCGCCTCCTGGGCTTGTGACCTCCTCGGGCATCGTTTTGCGTAGATTCTTCTTCCCAAAAATCATAAATATTCCAAAAAAATCCCCATAGGTTTTTTACTTAGTTTGGACTTCGTTTGGTATGGATAATCTGCGAAACAAAAAACATGCAAAAAACAGGAACTAGCACTGGGCAATGGATCAATATGTTAGTCCCAAAAATAGTATAAAAAGTTGCCAAAAGTATATGAAAGTTGTAGAATATTGGCATGAAACAATCAAAAATTGTAGATACGATGGAGACGTATCAGCATCCCCAAGCTTAATTCCTGCTCGTCCTCGAGTAGGTAAATGAAAAAAAAGATAATTTTTGATGTGGAATGCTACCTAGCGTAATCTTGATCGTATAATCTAATCATGGCATGAATACTAAAACTTGAGTCATTCGAAGCAATAGTCTATCATTTGACATAAAAACAATAATATTTCAAGCATACTAACAAAGCAATCATGTCTTCTCAAAATATCATGGCCAAAGAAAGTTATCCCTACAAAATCATATAGTTTGGCTATGCTCCATCTTCCCCACACAACGTATTTAAATCATGCACAACCCGGTTTTAGCCAAGCAATTGTTTCATACTTTAGTGTTCTCAAACTTTTTGAACTTTCACGCAATACATGAGTGTGAGCCATGGACATAGCACTATAGGTGGAATAGAATATGGTGGTTGTGGAGAAGACAAAAAGGAGGAGATAGTCTCACATCAATTAGGCGTATCAACGGGCTATGGAGATGCCCATCAGTAGATATCAATGTGAGTGAGTAGGGATTGCCATGCAACTGATGCACTAGAGCTATAAGTGTATGAGAGCTCAAAAAGAAACTAAGTGGGTGTGCATCCAACTTTCTTGCTCACGAAGACCTAGGGAAATTTGAGGAAGCCCATCATTGGAATATACAAGCCAAGTTCTATAATGAAAATTTCCCACTAGTATATGAAAGTGACAACATAGGAGACTCTCTATCATGAAGATCATGGTGCTACTTTGAAGCACAAGTGTGGTAAAGGATAGTAGCATTGTCCCTTCTCGCTTTTCTTATTTTTTTATTACTTTTCCCCCCTTTTTTTGGTGGGCTTCTTTGGCCTCTTTTGTTTTATTTGGGCTTCATTGGCTTCTTTTATTACTTCCTCACATGGGACAATGCTCTAATAATGATGAGCATCACACTTTTATTTACTTAAAACTTGATATTTAGAACAAACTATGACTCTATATGAATGCCTCCGGCGGTGTACTGGGATGTGCAATGATATAGCGTAGCAATGACATCAAAAAACGGACAAGCCATGAAAACATCATGCTAGCTATCTTACGATCATGCGAAGTAATATGACTGATGGTGCGTGTCATAATAAACGGAACGATGGAAGTTGCCTGGCAATATATCTCGGAATGGCTATGGAAATGCCATAATAGGTAGGTATGGTTGCTGTTTTGAGGAAGGATATATGGTGGGTGTAATGCACCGGCGAAAGTTGCGCGGCACTAGAGAGGCTAGCAATGGTGGAAGGGTGAGAGTGTGTATAATCCATCGACTCAACATTAGTCATAAAGAACTCACATACTTATTGCAAAAGTCTATTAGTCATCGAAACAAGGTACTAAACGCATGCTTCTAGGGGAAGGGTTGTTAGGAGTTAACCATCGCGCGATCCTGACCTCCACACAAAGGATGACAATCAATAAATAAATCATGCTCCGACTTCGTCACATAACTGTTCACCATACGTGCATGCTACGGGAATCACAAACCTTAACACAAGTGTTTCTACGAATACACAATTACTCACTAGCATGACTCTAATATCACATCTTCATGTCGCGGAACTATTGCAAGGAATCAAACATATCATATTCAGTGATCTACTAGTTTTATGTAGGATTTTATGACTAACCATGTGAATGACCAAATCTTGTTAACTCTCTAAATAGGTATAAATGAAGCACGAGAGTTTAATTCTTTCTACAAAAGATATGCCCCGCTCTAAAAAATATAAGTGAAGCAAAAGAGCATTCTACAAATGGTGGTTTTCTATACGTAGGGAAATAGACAATCCAAACTTCAAATGATATAAGTGAAGGATATGAAGCATTCTATAAAGCCATACTCAAAAGATATAAGTGAAGTGCAAAGAGCATTCTATAAATAAATCAAGGACTATCTCGTACCAGCATGGTGCATAAAACAAAAATTAATAATAAACACAAAAGACGCTCCAAGCATTTGCACATATCATGTGACGAATAAAAATATAGCTCCGAGTAAAATTACCGATAGATTGTAGACGAAAGAGGGGATGCCTTCCGGGGCATCCCCAAGCTTAGACGCTTGAGTCTTCCTTGAATATTACCTTGGGGTGCCTTGGTCATCCCCAAGCTTAGGCTCTTGCCGCTCCTTATTCCTTCATCCATCGTGGTCTCACCCAAAACTTGAAAACTTCAATCACACAAAACTCAACAAAACCTTTGTGAGATCCGTTAGTACAATAAAGTAAATCATCACTTTAAGTACTATTGTGAACTCATTCCAAATTCATATTAGCATTATATCTACTATAATCCAACTTCACCATGGTTCATACCCCCCGATACTACCCATAGATTCATCAAAATAAGAGAACAACGCATGGAAAACAGAATTTGTCAAAAACAGAACAATCTGTAGTAATCTGAACGTATACCATACTTCTGATACTCCAAAAATTCTGAAAAAATTATGAAAATGTGGGCAATTTTCATATCAATCAGAATAAAAAAGAATCAACTCAAAATCTCTTTCTGGATAGGAACTAAAAATAATTTCGTGAGCACAAAGTTTCTGTCTTTTTCAACATGAACAAACAACTATCACCCAAACTAATCATAGAGGCTTTACTTGGCAGATTATTTTGATAATACAATGGAATTGTACAAGGGGATAATTATTTTTGCGAGAAACTTCCATGAAAAATTCTACATTGTTTCCATGAGCATGAACACAAGTGTTCAAGGTCGACCCTCACTTCCGCAATGCATCACCTTTCAATCGCTTCTCTTTTTAAAAAAGTTTTAAGTTCCCCTCTATATTTTTTTGTTTTTAAACTATATAAAAGCACTCAACAGAAATAAATGACTCTCTAAAACTTCCAGGTTGTCTCCCAGGCAGAGCTTTCTTTAAAGCCATTAAGCTAGGCATAAAGTGCTCAAGTAATGGATCCACCCGGATCCCAAGGTATATCAAAGCCAATTTTAATTAACAATGATTTGTAATTTAGTAGTGAGCGCAAGGTAACATATATCATGCAATGACGAAGTATAACTCTCTTCCTATGCATTGGCATGTCATAAAAGAACCATTCATGCACATTAAGTAAAGGCCAATACATAGCATAAGCAGTTTCTTGCAATTTTATCGTATTGGAAACATAGAGAGGTGGAGATGTAGTTCCTCTCTCATAATAATTGCAAGTAGGAGCACCAAGCACATGCATATTATATTCATCAAAATCATCATGTGTAATAGTAGAAGGCAACCCATCTATGTAATCCTTAATAAGAGCAAACTTCTCCGATATAGTGTAGTTGGGAAACTTCAAAAAGATAATAGGACTATCATAAGTGGGTGCGATAGGCAACAATTTCATGTTTAGCATAAGGAACTATAGAAAGTTCATCTTCATAAGCATCATTCATATTGGCATCATGGCCACAAGCATAGGAAGCATCAAGTTCATCAAAAAGGGATATTTCAAACGAATGCAAGGGATCATAGCAATCAACATAGCATTCATCCTTCGGTACGAACAAAGGGAAATTAAACAACGTATGAGTTGAAGAATTACTCTCATTAGAAGGTGGGCATGGGTAGCTAGTCCGCTCTTCCTCCTTTTGTTCTTCGCTTTCCTCGTCATCTTTTTCATCTAATGAGCTCACAATTTCAGCATTTTCTTCTTCCATAGTTTTCTTCAAAATATTAGTCTGTTCTTGGGCAGCGTAGAATTTCTCCATAAATCGATAAATATGGGCATTATATTCATAATTAGTATAACAATAATGAAGCATAACCAAATTTTGAGATCGGTAAGCATCATCATCATTATGATCACACCTTTTAAACATAGCTTCAATTTCATAAGCACCCAAAAAAGCAACAAACTCTTCTATTTGTTCCACATCATAGTAATCATATATACCATTAGCATAAGAAGCCAAGGTTTCATTAGCATTAAATTTACAAGAAAATGGAAGGTGTTTAGCCTTCATACTAGAGCAACAAGTAATATCATATCTCGAGCATAGCTCCGAAGCATACCATTTCAACATATGAATTTGATCCCATAATAGTTTCCCTTTTTGAGTAAAGCGATAATCCCTAAAGTATTCATGTTGAGCCAATGTGTATCCCATTATATAATTTAATGGGTTTTCTCAGGATTATTAAAGAAGTGCATAATATTTTCCACATAACGAGCATCGAGGGTTTTAGGAGGTTCCCCATCTCCATGAGTAGCAAGTACACCTAATTTTTTTGGTATTTCGTGTTCCATATCCATCACTAAAGATAGAGAACAACTTAGAACAGAAAATAAATCTACTTACTGATAAAGAAAACAAGCACACACGAGAATATTCACACCATGCTATTGCTCCCCGGCAACGGCGCCAGAAAAAGGTCTTGATAATCCACAAGTATATGGGATCAATTGTAGCCTTTCTTGATAAGTAAGAGTGTCGAACCCAACGAGGAGCTAACGGTAGGACAAATATTCCATCAAGTTCTATCGACCACCGATACAACTCTACGCACACTTTACGTTCTCTTTACCTAGAACAAGTATGAAACTAGAAGTACTTTGTAGGAGTGATTGGATAGGTTTGCAAGAAAAGAAAGAACACGTAAATGAAAACTAGGGGCTGGTTAGAGAAGCAAATACGTTAATTTGACAAGTGTGGAAAAGTGGTGGTGGGAGTTGAGGAATTGTCCCTAAGCAATTGACTACGTTACTAGACCGATAGCAAGTTTTATGTGGGAGAGGCCACTACTAGCATGCCATCCCGTACATGGAATTCTATGCACTTATGATTGGAACTATTAGCAAGCATCCGCAACTACTAACGTTCATTAAGGTAAAACCCAACCATAGCAATAAGATATATTGGTCCCCCTTCAATCCCATATGCATCAATTTCTATGCTAGGCTAAAGCTTCTGTCACCCTTGCCATCCAATACATAGTCCTATCAACATACTACTAACCCTATGGTGTGATCTACGCGCGCGCTCATATGACGGGCACCAAAGGAAAGCAACATAACCACAAGCAAATTAAACCAATCATGGCAATTCATCAATCACCGATAGGACAACGAAAATCTACTCAGACATCATACGATGGCAGCAGATCATTGGATAATAATATGAAGCGTAAAGCACCATGTTCAAGTAGAGGGTACAACGGGTTGCGGGAGTGTGGACCGCTAAATATAGATGGGGGAAGTTCATGGACGTGTTGGTGAAGATGACGGAGATGTTGGTGTAGATCGCCGTCACACGATGATGTCCCGGGCGGTGTTCCGGCACCGCGTGGAGAGAGGGGGAGAGAGCCCCCCTTCTTCTTCTTCTTCCTAGACCTCCTCCCTAGATTGGAGAAGGGTTTCCCCTCTGGTCCATGGTCTCCATGGCAGCGGAGGGGGAGAGCCCATCCGAGATTGGACCTCTCTCTGTGTCCTTCCATTTCTGCGCTCCCAGATTCTGGCTTTCACCATTTCTTAAAATCCCGGAGATCCGTAACTCCGATTGGGCTGAAATTTTAACATGATTTTCTTCCGGATATTAGCTTTCTTGCGGCGAAAGAAGGGCACCAACTGCCTTAGGGATTGGTCACTAGCCTATCAGCCGCTGCCTAGGGGGCGGGGGGTCGCGTCTCCGGAGCTTGTGACCTCCTCGGACATCGTTTCGCGTAGATTCTTCTTCCCAAAAATCATAAATATTCCAAAAAAATCCCGTAGGTTTTTTATTGGATTTGGACTTTGTTTGCTATGGATAATCTGTGAAACAAAAAACATGCAACAAACAGGAACTGACACTGGGCACTGGATCAATATGTTAGTCCCAAAAATAGTATAAAAAGTTGCCAAATGTATATGAAAGTTGTAGAATATTGGCATGAAACAATCAAAAATTATAGATACGATGGAGACGTATCAAGGACATGAACACAACCATTCTGATTCATCATCCAGATGGATCAGACCCGACACGACTCTAAGCATAGCAGGCATTGTAAGAAAGCATGGATGAGTAAGCACAACAAGGCTCAAGCAGTTGCTACGCATGCTAAGTGGTTTCAACTATTTACTGTGACAAAATGAGGTCATGCATAGGAATGGGTTCAACTACCGAGAACATGTAATAGTTGAATCGTGTTTGTCCTAATGCAATAAAAGAGAGCAGGAGCGAGAGAGTGGGTTTATATCGATATGCTCAAGGGGGGTTTGCTTGCCTGACACGTCTGAAGATAGCAATGAATTTTCATCAATGTCAACAATCACATCGTCGGAACCATCGTCTACCGAGGGAAACAACACCAGCAAACAAGAAGAGAACGATAATTGCTTCACGGAAATGCAACACTATGATGCATGATCATGATATGAAAATGAGAAGTGGGAGGGCTAATATAGCTACCATTTCTTAAGTTGAAGTTGGTTTGAATTAGAATTCACATATCACTTCAAGCAAGGTATTTTACAAATACCCTTTTAATTGATTCGACCTGATGCTCACGCATAACTTGTTTTATCGTGCATGAAGATGGCATATTAAGGTACTGAGTTTTCCTAGCTCAATGTTTGGTCTTATTAATTAAAGTGAAATTCAAATGTATACCAAAGTCCATCTCCAAACTATTTATTAAATTTAACCTAATCATCATTTTGCCTACTTGGTGATGTTAACTTTCTCAAACATGCATGAAAATGCCATAAATAGATTCCTTGAATTTTTCTGATTATTTTTCATATATAAATTATTTTCATCTCATTTATATTTTATTTTCTATGAATTTTTGAAGTTTTGCTAGTATTCTGGAATTATTTAAAATCAGAAATACATTTATTGCATCAGCTCTACGTCAGCAGGTCAACTGGCCCTGGGTCAGGTCAAATTGACCGGTGGGGACCACTGGTGAGTGACCCGGCCTAATCCCGGCGCTGACCAGCCTTAGCCAGGGCTATGACCAGCCCTAAGGCCCGTTGTCAGTGGCTCTGGTGGGGTGGTTAGTGGCTAACCACCGTCCTCGTCAGGGCCTGCCGGACCCTGGCCGGCGGTGACCAAATCCATGATGGAGGGTCGCCGGGGTTGGTCTATCCGAGGCTACAGGGCACCAAATCGAGCGGGGTTGAGGGCTATGCAAAGCTGGCGGAGTGGCCGATCTGGCAGGGATAGCAGGAGGGATTGAGGCGGCCGGAGAGGGTGCCAGCGATGAGATCGCGTGGCGGTGGGGATTCGAACGATGCGGGGAGAAGGGCTACGGGGCATGGGAGAGCGTGGGAGGAGAGGGGAAAAGGTCAGGGGCTCAATGCGGTTCCATTTTTGGCATCGGGGAGGTCGGAGAGGCTCGGTGGAAGCAGATCAACGGTGGCGGATTCCGGTGGCCGGAGGAGGAAACGTCGGCGGTGAGGGCGATGCAGGGGCTCCTGGCTCGATTGACTTGGTGGTGAGGAGATGCTCCTCGAGGTAGAGCTAAGGAGAAGGTCAGCGAGGCAAGGGGTGGACGGAGGCCACGGTGGCGAGATCGAACTCGAGCTCGCCAATGGCGGCATGAGAGGAGAGCAGAGGAGAACCACGGAGAAGACGAAATGGAGAGAGGAGGAGGGGCCTCGTGCTGGCGTGGTGGAGGTAGGAGGAGGCTCCACGACGAAGCAGGAGGTGGCGAGGGCTGCCGCCATGCCTTCCTTCTCTTGTGCCTACTAGGAGGAGGAGGAAGACGACATAGGGGAGCCTCTGGTGGGCTGGTCTGCAGGGAAGCGACAGGTAGGTCTTCTCCTCTTCTTTTCTGTTTTTCTTTTATTTCTTTTTGTGACATTTATTTCTAGGTTTTAAATAAAATATTTAACCATTTTATAAAATCCTAAAATAATACTATGTGACAGAGATAAAAATATCCAATGCCACATAATAGTTTCAGAATTTTGAAACTTTATTCTATATTAAGAAAAAATAATTCCATTCCAAATAATTGTTTGATCAATTCAAAGATCCATTTCAAAATGTTTCTGTGATCGAAAATATTGGTTGACAAATTTATATCATGTCACTATTCTCTCAAAATATTTGGAACATTTTCCTAGTTCATTTTAAGGTAATATTTATATTGCCTTTTTGTCAAATTTTAATTCCTTGGAGCTTGATCACTTCTCATTTCAAATTTATAAAAAACTAAATATGCATGCATGAATGCTTGGCAAGCAAGTAGAAACTAGGGTTGTGATAGGATGGAAGCAACAGCGAGCTCGGGGAGGTCCGGTAGCCGGCGAATTGACACCGCGAGCTTCGATGACCGGCGACGGAGTTAGCGACAATAGCAATGCTGCGGGCGCTCCCGGGCTCGATTCCAATGGCAAGGAGGGTCAGGACTACGAGGGTGTTCCTCTAGGCTTGTCAGGGAGGAGAGGGGAGACTGGAGGCTACAGCGGTGACGGACGGCGGCGACGGGCTCTCTTTGCTCCGAGGGGAAGAAGAAGCAGGGCGAGGAGAAGAGGAATGAGAGGGAGAGAAGGATCCAGATGGCGCTGGGAAGATCATCCCCAACGTCACGGTGGGAAGGGCTGGCGAGGCAGGCAGCTGTGTGTCAGCTAGCGCAGGTGCCCCGCACGCCTTCCCCTTTGCCTACTAGCGAGAGGAGGAACATGACAGGGAAGGTGCTGTTGGGTTGGGCCAACTGGGCTGCCACGTAAGGCCACGTGGGTTTCTTATTTTTCTTTTATTTGTTTTGTATTATTTCTTTTGTGACATTTGTTTGGATTTGAAAATAGTTCAAATCATTTTTACAAAACCTTGAGAATATTATTATGTGACATATACATAATATCCAATGCCACATAATAGTTTTAGAATTTATGATACTATATTTTATATATAGCTAATATAATTCCATTTCAAATAATTGTTTAATTAATTCAAAAGTCTAACATAAAATGTTTCTGTGTTTTTAAAATATTTGTTGGAAAATTTACCTCATCCCTATATTTTCACAGAATAATTGGAACATTTTCTTGGATCTATTTGAAGAAGTTTTTATATTGCCTTTTGACAAAATATTTTGAGGCTTGATCACTTCCTCACTTGAAGTTCAAAAGATAACAAAAAATGCATGCATGAATGCTTTGCAAACAAGGGTAGAACTAGTGCTGTGACAGGTGATAAATTTGAGTTAGTCTTCAAGCAGGTCTATATATGATCTATTTTTATTAAGTTTCAACTCTCTTTGTTCTAAGGTGTTTGCTTGTATGAGTTGTAAACTTAAGTCCGATGGTGGTTAACGGTTTTCAACTATTTTCTACATAATTAATCCTCAAGTTTATTAATGCACACATGCTGAATTTTGCCGAAGATTGTTTTCCATCATGCATTTCAATTTCCTCATGATATATGTTAATTGCGTGTATGGATTACAAGATA
Organism: Hordeum vulgare subsp. vulgare; assembly: GCF_904849725.1. NCBI lineage: Eukaryota > Viridiplantae > Streptophyta > Magnoliopsida > Poales > Poaceae > Hordeum > Hordeum vulgare. Next base: position 260,982,075 of record NC_058518.1, on the reverse strand, counting down.
TAGGGGGAGATCTCCATGATTTAACCTACCATGTGCATTTGCAGTCCAAAGCAAATCCCTCAAATATGCACATCTTCAGGGGGAATTCCTCTATATCCTGCAACGAAATTCCTCAAACTAAGTACTTACACTTTATATGTTTATCTCTGTTGAAAACTTAACCTATTTCTCATCAATCACAAAACAGGGGCAGATTGTAAGTGCGTCTAGTGCCCCTTATTGATTTTGGTATGTTGAGGACTTATAAGTTACATGCCAAATATGTTTGTGAGTGTACACAGGCTCTATAAGTCACTTAGGAGTTTGTTATATCCGAAGAATGTCGATCCCTAAAAATCTATGTCTTCAAGTGAAGACTTTGATGTTTTCCTGAAGACTTTGAAAATGAGGAAATTGGTGTGTCCTTGAAGATATTGATACGAGGACTATAAAGCGTGAAGACTTTTGTTTCCTTTCTTTTCTTTTGAGTCATAGTAACACCGTTCTATTAAAGGGAGTCGAGGTAGTACTATGGAAAATTTTCCAAGTGATCTCATCTCAAAGCGTACACATAACCAATCCTTCGAGTGAATCCTTTGGAATTCTCTTGCAGTTCAGTCAAATTCTTCTGTCACAGATACAATGTTCTTCTGGCCTTTGAGGAAATTGGCCTGACTGAGGAGTTAGGATTTCGCTAGTGCGAATTTCCTACAAGTGAGTAACATGATAGATCTGAGGTCTTTCATAGTTTGAAATTCTGACCGTTGTTGTGCTTCGCACTAGCTGTTGCTAAGAGCTTATCCACATAACGGTCATATCATTAGGGGCATTTATGTCGTATCATGTCGGGTTGCACCCTTTCTTTAATTAGACGCCCCCATAACCACTAGTTGGTTGGATTCTTCAAGAGCGAACTTGACAAGTGTCATTTGGGAGCAACCCATCCTTCGAGGACTTTGAGTGAAAATCACGAGTGAGGAAAACCCCCAAAACCCAAAAACCCAAGACCCAAAAAACCGAATGTGATTGAGCATCCCTGAAGAGATTGTTGTTGTGTGGAGCCGACGCTTGTTACCTTTGAAGACTATGCATCTTCTAGACGGTTAGGCGTCATGGTCTTGAGCATCCAAGAGGAAATTTTGGTTTGCCGGGTGACCAAGATTTTGAGGGTTTGGAAGTCTGCCCTGAAGACTTACCACAAGTGTTTGGTGATGTCTGTGTGATCTTAGCTCAAGGAGAATACGTTAAGGACTGTGTGTCCTCGTACCGTGTGTCCTTTGGTTGAAATATTGATATGTCTCCAACGTATCTATAATTTTTTATGGTTCCATGCTATTATCTTGTCAAACTTGGCATGTTTTGTATGCATTTTATATCTTTTTTGGGACTAACTTATTAACTCAGTGCAAAGTGCCAGTTCCTGTTTTTCCGTGTTTTTGACCTTTTTCACGGGAGAATATCAAACAGAGTCCAAACGGAATAAAACCTCCGAAATGATTTTTTTCAGAACAGAAGATACACAGGAAGCTTGAGAACCAAGGCAAAGGCTCCCGGGGGAGGCCACAAGCCCCCTAGCCGCGGCCTGGGGGGCGTGCCTAGCAGGCTTGTGGGGCCCCCGTGGCTCCTTTGCCCTACTTCTTCCGCCTATAAATCCCTGAAAAATCTGTAACCACAGGAGAGAGCCACGAAAATACTTTTCCGCCGCGGCAAACTTCTGTCTCTGCAAGATCCCATCTGGGGCATGTTCTGGTGCCCTGCCGAAGGGGGGATTCGGACACGGAGGGCTTCTTCATTGATACGTCTCCAACGTATCTATAATTTTTGATGGTTTCATGCTATTATCTTGTCAAACTTTGGATGTTTTGTATGACTTTTATATATTTTTTGGGACTAACTTATTAACTCAGTGCCAAGTGCCAGTTCCTGTTTTTTCCGTGTTTTTGACCCTTTTCATAGGAGGATTTTAAACGGAGTCCAAACGGAGTAAAACTTCCAAAAAGATTTTTTCCAGAATAGAAGACACGCAGAAAGCTTGGGAACCAAGGCAGGGAGTCGTGAGGAAGGCCACAAGCCCCCCAACTGCGCCTCCTAGGCTTGTGGGCTCCCTGGGCCTCCCCTGCCCTAGCTCTTTCGCCTATAAATTCCCTAAAATCCCTAAAAAAATCAGGGGATCCACGAAAATACTTTTCCGCCGCCGCAAGCTTCTGTCTCCGCAAGATCCCATCTGGGCTTCTGGTGCCCTTCCGGAGGGGAGATTCAGATATGGAGGGCTTCTTCATCAACACCATGACCTCTCCGATGATGCGTGAGTAGTTCACCATAGACCTTCGGGTCCATAGCTAGTAGCTAGATGGCTTATTCTCTCTCTTGGATCTTCAATACAAAGTTCTCCATGATCTTCATGGAGATCTATCCGATGTAATCTTCATTGCGGTGTGTTTGTCGAGATCCGATGAATTGTGGATTTATGATCAGATTATCTATGAATCTTATTTGAGTTTCTTCTGATCTCTCTTATGCATGATTTCATATCCTTGTATTTCTCTTCGAGTTGTCGGTTTTGTTTGGCCAACTTGATCTATGATTCTTTCAATGGGAGAAGTGCTTGGTTTTGGTTTCATACCGTGCGGTGACCTCACTCAGTGAGAGAAGGGGTAGTGAGGCACGCATAGTGTTGTTGCCATCAAGGGTAAAAAGATGCGGCTTACATCATTGGTTTGAGTTTATACCTCTACATCATGTCATCTTGCTTAAGGCGTTTCTCTGTTCGTCATGAACTCAATACACTAGATGCATGCTGGATAGCGATCGATGTGTGGAATAATAGTAGTAGATGTAGAAAGTATCGGTCTACTTGTCTCGGACGTGATGCCTATATGTATGATCATTGCCTTAGATATTGTCATGACTTTGCGCGGTTCTATCAATTGCTCGACAGTAATTTGTTCAACCACCGTAATATTTGCTATCTTGAGAGAAGCCTCTAGTGAACACTATGGCCCCCGGGTCTACTTCACATCATATTTTCAGCCTTACTCTTTTACTTCGTTGCACTTTCCGCCTTCAGATCTCACTTTGCAATCAATCTTGAAGGGATTGACAACCCCTTTATAGCGTTGGGTGCAAGATCTTTTGTGTTTGCGCAGGTACTCTGGACTTGACGAGATTCTCCTACTGGATTGATACCTTGGTTCTCAAACTGAGGGAAATACTTACTGCTCCTATGCTGCATCACCCTTTCCTCTTCAAGGGAAAAACCAACGCAAGCCAAGTCTCCGTCAGCGTGCCAATTTCTGGCGCTGTTGTTTGAGAAGTAGCAGAAGGATTTCTAACGCCGTTGCCGGGGATAATTGATTCCAATCTTTCGCGATGGCTAGACGAATGCTGATGACAACAAACCTTCCCTTGCAACGGCATGAGAAGAATGCTGCTAGTACTCCCCGACAATGAAACTAGAAGAATGTTGTTGATGGCCCACCAGTGCGTGGGTTCACAGCAGTTTTCGAGGGTAGAGTATTCGACCCAAATTTGTTGATTAGCATGACGGGAGGTGAGAGAATACTCTGAAGTATTAGCAGTTGAATTGTCAGATTCAACCACACCTGAAAGATTAGTATCTACAAGCACAGTAGTAACAGCAAAGTAGCGAGTAACGACAGTGTAACGAGCAATAGCAGCGGCAAGGAACAACAATAGTGACAGCAGTAGCAAGTAGCAATAGTAGCAAGTGATAGTAGTAGCAACAGTAGCAGAGCAAAACAAGTAACAACAGTAGCAACAGTAGTAGCAGCAGCAGCAAAGCAATACAAGTAACAACAGTAGCAACAGTAGTAGCAGCAGCAGCAGAGCAAGACAAGTAACATCAGCAGTATGACAAACGCGTAGGCAATGGGTCGGTGATTTGTTTGGATGATATTCATCATGCAACAGCTATAACACGGAGAGATATGTGGCTAGCTCCCTTTCGTCAATGTGATGTAGGCATGCATTCTGTGTGTCGTCATACGTGTTTAGGGAAAAGAACTTGCATGACATCTATTGTCCATCCCTCCCGTGGCAGCGGGGTCCAAAAGGAAACTATGGGATATTAAGGTTCTCCTTTTAATAAAGAACCGGACCAACACATTAGCACTTGGTGAACACATGAACTCCTCAAACTATGGTCATCACCGGGAGTGGTTCCGGTTATTGTCACTCCGGGGTTGCCGGATCATAACACATAGTAGGTAACTACAACTTGCAAGATCGGATCTAAAACACACATATATTGGTGACAACATAATAATTTCAGATCTGAAATCATGGTACTCGGGCCCTAGTGACAACATTAAGCATGGCAAAGTAGTAGCAACATTAATCTCATAACATAGTGGATACTAGGGATCAATCCCCATCCAAACTAACTCGATTACATGATAGATCTCATCCTACTCATCACCGCCCAGCAAGCCTACCAATAGATTACTCACGAACAACGAAGAGCTTCATGGAATTGGAGAGGGAAGAAGGTTGATGATGACGATGGCGACGATTTCCCCTCTCCGGAGCCCAAGACGGACTCCAGTTCTGCCCTCGAGAGAAAGAACAAGTGGTGGCGGGGCCTCCGTATCGAAAACGCGAGGAGAACTTCTGTTTTTATTTTTTTTCTAGGACGAAAGGGATCTTATACAGCTGTAATTGGGGGCGGCAGAGCCGTGTGGGCCCCACAAGCCTGCCCACCGCCACCAAGGGGGTGTTGGCTGAGCCAGGGCTTGTGGCCCACTGGCCCACCCCCTGAGGTGGAACTTGGCGCAGATATTTTTCTTATTTTCCAAAACGGCTCCCCGTAAATTTTCAGGACATTTGGAGAACTTTGATTTATGCACAAAAATATCACCAAGGTAATTCTGCTGAAAACAACGTCAGTCCAGGTTAGTTCCATTCAAATCATGCAAATTAGAGTCCAAAACAAGGGCAAAAGAGTTTGGAAAAGTAGATACGATGGAGACGTATCAACTCCCCCAAGCTTAAAACCTTGCTTGTCCTCAAGCAACTCAGTTGACAAACTGAGAGAGAAAGAAAAACTTTGACAAACTCTGTTTGATCTTGTTGTTGCAACTATGTCTAACTCATAACCAGAATTTCAGCAAGATCAGAAGTTAACCACATAAGCAAATGACACAAAGATCTCACGGTAAACTAATATCAATGGCATAATCAGCTAACGAGCAAATAATAATGAGTTTCAAATACCAACACTTCAATCAAAACAAGCATGAAGCAATATGAATAGGTGGTATCTCGCTAGCTCTTTCTGAGACCGCAAAACATAAATGCAGAGCACTTTCAAAGATTAAGGGCTGACTAAACATTGTAATTCATAGCAACGAAGATCCAGTCATAGTCATACTCAATATCAATCAAAAGCAAAGCATAAAAATGACAGAGGTGCTCTCTAATTGGTGCTTATATAAGAGGAGGATGACTCGACAAGAAAATAAATAGACAGGCCCTTCGCAGAGGGAAGCATTGATTTGCAGAGGTGCCAGATCTCAAGCTTTGAAAATAGAGATAATAATTTTGGGTGTCATGCATTCATTGTCAACGCAATGACCAAGAGTTCTCAATATCTTCCATGTTACTCATGCTATAGGCGGTCCCAAAAAGAAAAGTAAAGTTTTAACTCCCCCACCACCAATCAATCACACTCCACGGCTAGCCGACTCCTCGAGTACCGTCCATACTAACATCAATCCGGGGGGAGTCTTGTTTTACAGTTATGTTTTTCAATTAAGCATGGAACTGGGCATTCCAATTACCAACCCCTTTCTCGTGAATGACTATGAATAAACACATGTCGAGGATAACACTCCTAGCATGCAAGATACGAATAGCCCTCTGTCACCACATGAGCGGTTCGGGCATGCAAAACAGATTATTTCTTGAAGGTATAGAGAATGCCACATGCAAATTTACTTGGAACGGCAGGTAGATACCGCAAATAGGTAGGTATGGTGGACTCTCATGGAAAATCTTTTGGGTTTAATGGAAGTGGATGCACAAGCAGTATTCCACGTAGTACAAGTGAAGGCTAGCAAAAGACTAGGAAGCGACCAACTAGAGAGCGACAACAGTCATCAAGATGCAATGAGTTTGACTAACATTAAATGCAAGCATGAACAGGATATAAATCACCATGAACACGAACATCATAGAGGCTATGTTGATTTTGTTTCAACTACATGCATGAACATGCGCCAAGTCAAGCCACTTGAAACATTCAAAGGAGACTACCATCCTATCATACTACATCATAGTCATCTCAAAATCTATGTTGGCACTCAAGACAAACCATTATAAGCTCTCAGCTAAATAAGCATGGCATCAGAAACTATGATCTCTAAGTTGCAAACATGGTTCTCTCACAACAAAGCTAAATCTGGGTCGACAAGCTAGTCATATTTACAAAAACAAAATAGATAGAGTTCATACCAGCTTTTCAGTCTCAGTCACTTCATCATATATCATCATTGTTGCCTTTCATTTGCACGATCGAACGATGTGAACAATAATAAGCGCATTGGACTAAGCTGAATCTGCAGGCAAACACAAAGTAGAAGACAAATAATATGGCTCTTTGAAAGCTAAACAGGTAAGCATGTATGAACCACTAAACATTGTAACCAATATCTTCTACCTTGACACAAAGAACAATAAAACTATTTACACGGGAAAGCTCCCAACAAGCAAAAGAAGAAAGAAAAATCTTTTTGGGTTTTCTCAAAAGGACACAAAACAAGAAAACAAGAGAACGAAAAGAAACTAGCATGGATAATACAGTGGCAAAGTGTAAACACCGGCTAACAAAGTGAAAGCATAAGCATGAATGTAAAGTCGGTGAGAACATGTACTCCCCCAAGCTTAGACTTTTGGCCTAGCTTGGTCTACTCCCATGGATGGTCCTCGCGAAACCCAAAATCATAATGGGTGTTATACGGGAGTGCTGCAGCCACTGCCTGAATAGCTGCCTCACGAAGTGGAGCAGCAGTCGCCTCCCTCTCATACTCCTCTGCCTCTCCTATGGTTATGTAGTATCTTCGTTTTACCTAAAAGTCAAAGAAAGCAGGAGCAGGAAGGGTAATATGGAAAACACGCTGTCGGTTAAATATCAAGCGGTATAGGAGGGATCAATGATCTCTCTCAAGGAACTGGTAGCGTGTTAGAGCGACACGATCAAGGTAGGCTGTACGGAGAGGAGGGTCTTTTGGACGGATGGATACTCCAAGAAAATTTGCTAAGCGTGTAGCATAAACTCCACCAAAGAAATCCCCCTCACTAGCATTTTTATTCAGCCTCCTTGCTATAATAGCTCCCATATTGAAGCTCCTGTCACCTGTTACTACGCTCTTAAGGATACTAAGGTCGGAAGCGCATAGGTGACAATGTGCACCCTTGCCGTTAATGCACCTACCTATGAAGAGGGCAAGGTAGTGCAAGGCAGGGAAATGGATGCTTCCTATGGTGGCTTGCGTGATATCTCTGGTTTCTCCAACAGTTATACTCGAGACAAAGTCTCTGACCGAAGACTTAGGAGGATCATTAACACTACCCCCATCGGGTATCTTGCAAATCCTATTGAAATCCTCCAGATCCATGGTATATGATTTATCGTACAGATCAAACAGTATGGATGAGTCACGGCCAACTGAAAATTGAAATCTACGCACGAAAGAGGCATTGAGCATAGCATATTGTTCACATTTATCTGAGAGGAATTCTTCTAACCCGGCATTGCGGACAAGTGCATCAAACTCATACTTGAAACCTGCTTCGATCATGAACTCATCGGAAGGCCATTCACATGGTTGTACCGGTGCGTCCCTTAGTTGAAAAGGTTTGGGCTCCCAAAAGGAGAGACGAGGACCCTTCTTACTTGAGGAACCGCCATGAAACTTCCTCTTGAACATAATTTCCTTTTGCTTTAATTTTTGAAGTTCAAGAGAAAAGTGAATGAGGACCAACCATTCCTTGTAGCAACTACTCCTACTAGTGCCTAGAGACCGTATCACGCGCTAAAACCACTTAGAACCAGCTAAAATCAACATTTCTAGCTCAAGAACAGGGTCACCAAGGTAGCAAGAATACGCGAAGGATAAAGCACTAGAGCAAAAACTAATTGGACCAATGGAGGAGTCCCTTACCAAGGAGCAATTTCCCCAAAACAGTTCGGAGAATGGTGCTTTGAGCAAGGAGATCGAAAATCATAGCCAAATGAGCAAGAACACGGATTTCAGCTGCGAAACAATTTTTTCTGGAGGTGGAAGAAGAGGCTGGGAGCTGGAATGAGTGGAGTGGTGCCTATGGGTCCCACAAGCTTGCACCCCTCCACCAGGGGGGGTTGGTAGCGGTGGCAGGGCTTGTGGCCCACTGGTCAGGCCCCCAGGCGAGCTCTCAGGCCCAGAAATTTTCAAAAATTCCAGAAAAATCATACTAAATTTTTAGGACCATCGAAGAACTTTTATTTTCGAGGTATTATTCTCCGGGACGCTAAAACAGAAAAAAGGATAAACTAAACTAATTCTATCATTTTTCTTCTAAGCAACAGAAACTGAAAGCTTAAAACAGAGGTATGTGACTCCTTGATTCATCCGTTTCATGGTCATCGAAATAAATCTGTCAATGGGATTGATCAAGTCCTTATGACAAAACCTTCTCGAATCGCAAGAGAGAACGGAGAATTTTCGAATAGCCACTAAGTCACCTCAATGGGGATACGTATCTCCCCAACAAGCAAATCATACTTCATCTTGACACGGGGAATAGGGCATTCAAAGCTCCCAATGAGAATCGATGAAGTCTTTTCGATAGCATTGATGCAATGTACTGGATATCGTTTCTTCGAAAAGTGCACTGTGTGCTCATTACCGTTGACATGGAAAGTGACATTGCCTTTGTTGCAATCTATAACAGCACTTGCCGTGTTTAAAAAGGGTCTTCCGAGGATGATAGCCATGCCATCGTCCTCAGGAATATCCAAGATAACAAAGTCTGTTAAGATAGTTGTCTTAGCAACCACAACAGGCACATCCTCGCAAATGCCTATAGGGAAAGCAGTTGATTTGTCGCCAATTTGCAGAGAAATTTCAGTGGGTGTCTTCTTATCCAATTCAAGTCTACGATAAAGAGAGAGCGGCATAACACTAACACCGGCTCCAAGGTCACATAAGGCAGTTCTTACGTAGTTTCCTTTGATGGAGCAAGGTATAGTGGGCACTCCGGGATCACCAAGTTTCTTAGGAGTTCCACCTTTGAAAGTGTAGTTGGCAAGCATGGTGGAGATCTCGAGATCTGGTATCTTCCATTTATTAGTCACGATATCTTTCATGTACTTGGCATACGGAGACATCTTGAGCATATCAGTTAACCGCATCTGCAGATAGACGGATCTTATCATCTCAACGAAGCGCTCAAAATCCTCATCATCCTTTTTCTTGGATGGCTTAGGAGGAAAGGGCATAGGTCTCTGAACCCATGGCTCCCTTTCTTTACCATGCTTCCTAGAAGTGAAGTCATTCTTCTCGTACTTCTTAGGTCGTGGATTATCAGGATTAACCGTACGTTCAATCTCCACATCCTCATCATTGCTAGGTTGAGCACTATTATGAACATCGCTGTCCACATTGTCACCAGGTTCATGTTCTTCACCTGATTGTGTTTCTGCATCAGACGCATAGATATCATTAGGTTCTTCAGGTGTGATAGTATTTGGTGAACTAGCGTGCATGATTCTATCATCCTTCTTCTTATCCTTAGGATGACTAGGTGTATCAGCATTGATTCCTTGAGAATCTTGATCAATTCTCTTAGGATGACCTTCAGGATACAAAGGTTCCTAAGTCATTTTGCCTCCTCTAGTAATGACTCTGACAGAGTTGTCATTTAGTTCATTGAGCAGGTCATTTTGAGCTTTAAGTACTTGTTCTACCTGAGTAGTAATCATAGAGGCATGTTTACTCAGAAGCTTCAGATCATTGACATTTCTATCTACACAAGCACTTAAATGGCTAAGCATACAAGTACTTTGTTCCAAATGTCTGCTAACATAATCATTGAAACTCTGTTGCTTGGCAACAAAGTTGTCAAATTCATCAAAGCATAGGCTAACAGGTTTATCAAAAGGAATATCACTCACATCAAACCTACGCAGAGAATTTACTTCTACTACTTGTATCGGGTTATCGAGACCATGGATCTCTTCGATAGGTGGTAGATTTTTGACATCTTCAAATCTAATGCCTTCCTCTTGCATAGATTTCTTGGCTTCTTGCATATCTTCGGGACTGAGGAATAGAATACCTCTTTTCTTAGGAGTTGGCTTAGGAGGTGGTTCAGGAATAGTCCAAGCATTATCGTTGATCAAGAGGTTATTCAGTAGGGTCTCAGCTTGTTCTACAGTTTGTTCCCTAAAAACACAACCGGCACAATTGTCTAGGTGGTCTCTAGAGGCATCGGTAAGTCCGGTATAGAGGATATCAAGTATCTCGTTCTTCTTAAGAGGGTGATCGGGCAAAACATTATGTAGCTGGACGAGCCTCCCCCAAGCTTGTGGAAGACTCTCTTCTTGGAGTTGAGCAAAGTTGTATATTTCCTGCAAGGCAACTTGCTTTTTATGGGCAGGGAAATATTTCTCATAGAAGTAATAGACCATCTCCTGGGGACTACGCACACATCCAGGAGCAAGAGAGGTGAACCAGACTTTAGCATCATCCTTTAGAGAGAAAGGAAACACCTTAAGCATATAGTAGTGGTGGATCTTCTCCTCATTAGTGAAAAGGTTGGCTATTTCGGATAGTTTGGCAAGATGGGCTATGACCGTCTCAGACTCATAACCGTGAAAAGGATCAGATTCGACTAGAGAGATTATCTTAGGGTCGACAGAGAATTCATAATCCTTATCGGTGACAAAGATAGGCAAAGTGGCAAACTTCGGGTCATTTTTCATCCTAGCTTCCCGAGATTTTTCCTTCCACTAGAGAAGTAATTTATCAGTGTCATAGGCATCCTTACACGAAGAAAATCCTGAGCTATCTCTCCCACCATAACGTAACCCTCAGGTATATGAGGCAATTCATATCCAGGAGAGATAGATCTAGCAGGAGCAAAAGCAGGTTCTATCTCAATAGTATCGGCAGTTTCAGAAGCATCACGAGCATTGGCAGTAACTCTAGCAATATGAGCATCAAGGAACACTCCTCGTGGAACATCAGGCAAAGGAGTATCTCTAGCATCATCAGGCAAAGAAGTATCAGGCATAGAATTTCTAGCAATATCAAACATAGCATCTCTAGCAGTATCAGGCATAGTATCAAGCATAGCATCTCTAGCAGTAGTATCATAAGCATCATCAAGCACAGGCGACATATCAAGATTTCTAGCAGGAGGTGATGTCGCAAACTTACTCATAACTGAAGGTGAATCAAGTGCAGAGCTAGATGGCAATTCCTTACCTCCCCTCATAGTTGAGGGCAAGACTTTGGTCTTCGGATCCTTCAGATTCTTCATAATGATCAGCAGATATAAATCCCAAGTAACTCAGAGAATATAGCAATACCTCCCCGGCAACGGCGCCAGAAAAATGCTGATTGCAATCTCTGGCGATGGCTAGACGAATGCTGATGACAACAAACCTTCCCTTGCAACGGCACCAAAAGAATGCTGCTAGCACTCCCCGGCAATGAAACTAGAAGATAATTGTTGATGGCCCACCAGCGCGTGGGTTCGCATCAGTTTTCGAGGGTAGAGTATTCGACCCAAATTTGTTGATTCTCACGACGGGAGGTGAGAGAATACTCTCAAGTATTAGCAGTTGAATTGTCAGATTCAACCACACCTGAAAGATTAGTATTTGCAAGCACAGTAGTAACAGCAAAGTAGCGAGTAACGGAAGTGTAACGAGCAATAGCAGCGGCAAGGAACAGCAGTAGTGACAGAAGTAGCAAGTAGCAATAGTAGCAAGCGATAGTAGTAGCAACAGTAGCAGAGCAAAACAAGTAACAGTAGTAGCAACAGTAGTAGCAGCAGCAGCAGAGCAAGACAAGTAACAGCAGTAGCAACAGTAGTAGCAGCACCAGCAGAGCAAGACAAGTAACAACAATAGTAGGACAAACTCGTAGGCAATGGGTCGGTGATTTGTTTGGATGATATTCATCATGCAACAGCTATAACACGGAGAGATATGTGGCTAGCTCCCGTTCGTCAATGTGATGTAGGCATGCATTCCGTGTGTCGTCATATGTGCTTAGGGAAAAGAACTTGCATGACATCTATTGTCCATCCCTCCCGTGGCAGCGGGGTCCAAAAGGAAACTACGGGATATTAAGGTTCTCCTTTTAATGAAGAACCGGACCAACGCATTAGCACTTGGTGAACACATGAACTCCTCAAACTATGGTCATCACCGGGAGTGGTTCCGATTATTGTCACTCCGGGGTTGCGGGATCATAACACATAGTAGGTAACTACAACTTGCAAGATCGGATCTAAAACACACATATATTTGAGGAAAACATAATAATTTCAGATCTGAAATCATGGCACTCGGGCCCTCGTGACAAGCATTAAGAATGGCAAAGTAGTAGCAACATCAATCTCACAACATAGTGGATACTAGGGATCAACCCCCATCAAAACTAACTCGATTACATGATAGATCTCATCCTACTCATCACCGCCCAGCGAGCCTACGAATAGATTACTCACGAACGACGAAGAGCTTCATGTAATTGGAGAGGGAAGAAGGTTGATGATGATGATGGCGACGATTTCCCCTCTCCGGAGCCCAAGACGGACTCCAGATCTGATCTCCAGATGAAGAACAGGTGGTGGCGGCGCCTCCGTATCGAAAACGCGGCGAAAACTTCTCTTTTTATTTTTTCTGGGACGAAAGAGATCTTATAGAGCTGGAATTGTGGGCGGCAGAGCCGCGTGGGCCCCACAAGCCTGCCCACCGCCACCAGGGGTGTGTTGGCTGAGCCAGGGCTTGTGGCCCACTGGCCCACCCCCTGAGGTGGAACTTGGCGTAGATATTTTTCTTATTTTCCGAAACTGCTCCCCGTAAATTTTCAGGACGTTTGGAGAACTTTGATTTCTGCACAAAAATAAGACCAAGGAAATTCTGCTGAAAACAGCGTCAGTCCAGGTTAGTTCCATTCAAATCATGCAAATTAGAGTCCAAAATAAGGGCAAAAGAGTTTGGAAAAGTAGATACGATGGACACGTATCAAGGATCAAGTCAAGAACTCATCCAAGTAAGTGTCGCAAACTCATCTCTTGCATTTACTTTTTTTGCCTCTCGTTTTCCTCTCCCCCACTTCTGAAAAACAAAAATTTACAATTTGTTTTTGCCTTTTTCGTTTGCCTTTTTCGTTCGTCCTTTTCTCTAGCTTGCTTTCTGTTCCCTTGTGTGCATGCTTGCTTGCCGAAGTCACCATGCCTGAAAACACCAAACTTTGGGACTTCTCGAATACTAATAATAATGACTTTATTAGTACTCTGATTGCCCCCGCCACTAGTGCGGAATCATACGAAATCAATGCTGCTTTGCTGAATCTTGTTATGAAAGAGCAATTCTCCTGCCTTCCTAGTGAAGATGCCGCATCCCATCTTAATACCTTCATTGAGCTTTGCGATATGCAAAAGAAGAAAGATGTGCATAATGATGTGATTAAATTGAAGCTTTTTCCTTTCTCGTTGCAAGATCGAGCAAAAACTTGGTTTTCGTCTTTGCCCAAAAATAGTACATATTCTTGGAACAAGTGCAAAGATGCTTACGTATCGAAGTATTTTCCGCCGGCTAAGATTATCTCTCTCCGTAATGATATTATGACTTTTAAGCAACTTGATCATGGACATGTTGCACAATCTTGGGAGAGAATGAAATTGATGATTAGAAATTGTCCCGCGCATGGCTTGATTCTTTGGATGATTATACAAATCTTTTACGCTGGCTTCAATTTCGCTTCTAGAAATATCTTGGACTCCACTTCAGGTGGAACGTTCATGGAAATCATGTTAGGAGAAGCTACAAAACTCCTAGACAATATCATGACGAACTACTCTCAGTGGCACACTGAAAGGTCACCTACTAGTAAGAAGGTACACGCTATAGAAGAAAATAACTCTTTAAGTGCTAAGATGGATGAGTTAATGAATTTGGTTGCTAGTAGAAGTGATCCTTTATATCCTAATGATATCCCTTCTCTTCCTTGATTGAGAGTAGCAACGCTAGCTTGGGCGTTAATTTTGTTGGTAGGAATAATTTTCGCAACAACAATACTTTTAGGCGAAACTATGTTCCTAGGCCTTTTCCTAGTAACCCCTCTAATAACTTTGGCAACTCCTACAACAATACTCATGGAAATTACAATAGATTACCCTATGATCTAGAGAGTAATATCAAAGAGTTTGTCAACTCAAAAAAAAATTCAATTCGTCCATAAAGGATAAAATACTCAAAGTTGACGATTTGGCTAGGAGCGTTGATAGAATGTCTAGTGATATTGATGCTTTGAAAGTTAGATGTGCTCCTCCCAAGATCAATAAGGATGAAACTTTGAAAGCTATGAGTGTTTCCATGAGTGAGAGCAAATAAAGAACCACCCAAATTCGTGCTAGACATGAATGGCTTAAAAAGGCATGTTCTCATGATAAGAATCATGAAGATCTTAAAGTGCTTGGTGTGACTCCCATTGAATCTTTCTTTTCTTTTGTCAAACCTAATGATGATGGGCCTGGATATGAATACACTTTGGTTGAAAAACGCCCCAATGATTCGGAGTCCATCTATCATGATGCTAAAAGCATTGAAAGTGGAGTAGAAGATATTAAAACTTTGAGTAGTAATTTCATTACTACTTTGGATTGCAAGGAATTTAATTATGATAGTTGCTCCTTGATTGAATGAATTTCCTTGATGCAATCCATGCTAAACTCTCCACACGCTTATAGCCAAAACAAGGCCTTTACCGATTATATCGTCGAAGCTATGATAAAATCTCTTGAAGAGAAACTTGAATTGGAAGTTTCTATCGCTAGAAAGCTTCATGATGAGTGGGAACCTACTATCAAAATCAAAATCAAAAACTATGAATGCAATGCTTTGTGTGATTTGGGTGCTAGTGTTTTCGCGATTCCAAAGTCTTTATGTGATTTTCTTGGTTTTAATGAGATTGAGGAGTGTTCTCTTAATTTGCATCTTGCGGATTCTACTGTCAAGAAACCCATGGGAAGGACCAATGATGTTCTTATTATTTCAAATAGGAACTATGTACCCGTGGATTTCATTGTGCTTGACATTGATTGCAATCCTACATTCCCTATCATTCTTGGTAGACGTTTCCTAAGGACTATCGGTGCTATCATCGATATGAAGGAAGGGAATATTAGATTTCAATTTCCTTTAAAGAAGGGCATGGAGCATTTTCCTAGAAAGAAAATAAGATTGCCTTATGAATCCATGATGAGGGCTACTTATGGTTTGAGCACCAAGGACGACGATACGTGATTCTATCGATTTATGCCTAGCTGAGGGTGTTAAACAATAGCGCTTGTTGGGAGGCAACCCAATGAATTTATCTTTTTCTTTCTGTTTTGTTGCGTCCACACTATCATAAGTCTGTTATGATTGTGTCTTTTGTGTTTCTTTTTGTGTTTGATCCTAGCAAAACCTTTATGACTAGTCTTGGTGAGGGTTGCTTATTTTTGCTGCTGGTTGATATTATTTTTCATCTTTATTCAGAAAAGGACAGAAACGTTTCGCTCATGATAGTATTTTTCATTTTTATTCAGAAATAGCTATTGAGTTGATTATTTTTCTGCTGGTTGATATGCCTTTTTCCCAGGCAGTCATAATGTTTCAGAATTTTTTAGGTACCAGAAGTATACGAAGTATACAGATTGCTACACACTAGTCTGTTTTTGAAAGATTCTGGTTTTGTTGAGTTGGTTGCTTGTTTTGATGAAACTATGGATAGTATCAGGGGGTACTAGCCATGGAAAAGTGAGAATACAGTAATCAAACACCAATATGAATAGAAGTCAAGATTGCTACAGTACTTAAAGAGGAGGTAGTTTGTTTTCTTGTGCTAATGATATCACAAGTTTCTGTTTAAGTTTTGTGTTGTGAAGTTTTCAAGTTTTGGGTGATGTTCTCATGGACAAAGTGATAAAGAGTGTAAAGAGCTCAAGCTTGGAGATTCCCAAGGCACCCCAATCCAAATTCAAGGACACCAAAAAGCCTATGCTTGGGGATGCCCCGGGAAGGCATCCCCTCTTTCGTCTTCAATCCATCGGTAACATTACTTAGAGCTATATTTTTATTCACCACATGATATGTGTTTTGCTGCACACCTTTTGAGAGAGACATGCACGCATCGTGAATTTGCTAGAATGCTCATTGTGCTTCACTTATATCTTTTGAGCCTAGATAATTTTGCTCTATGTACTTCACTTAGATATTTTAGAGCACGGCGGTGCGTGACTTGGTAGTTGGTTTGTGCTATGAAAGTTGTCCCAAAGGTTATAGGTACCCAAATAGGATACAAAAAACTTCCATCTTAATGTGCATTGAGTAGAAAGAGAAGTTTGATTCCTCTCAATTAGTTTTGAGACGTGGATTTGGTAATATTAAGAGTTATGTTAGTAGGGTGTTGTGAATTTATAAATACTTGTGTTGAAGTTAGTGATTCCTGTAACATGCACGTATGCTGAACCGCTATGTTACGAAGTCGGAGCATAATTGATCTATTGATTGACATCTTTTGTGTTGCGGTCGGGATCGTGTGATGGTTCACACCTACCAACCCTTCCCCTTGGAGTATGCGTTTAGCACTTTGTTTCGATTACTAATAAAAACTTTCATAATAAGTATGTGAGTTATTCATGACTAATGTGAGTCCATGGTATAGATGCACTTTCACTTTCCACCATTTCTAGCCTCTCTAGTACCGCGCAATTTTCGTCGGCGCACAAACCCACCATAGGCCTTCCTGAAAATAGCCACCATACCTACCTACTATGGCATTTTCATAGCCATTCCGAGATATATTTCCATGGAACTCCCACCGTTCCGTCTCATGACTTGTGTCATCACTCTCATATTGCCATTGCATGATCGTAAGAAAGCTAGCGAGATGTTTCAACGTCATACGCCAAGCTAGATTGTTGCACATCTCGGTACACTGCCGGAGGCATTACCTATAGAGTCATCATCATTCTGAGCTTTGAGCTGTGAGTAAATAAAAGTTTGATGATCATCATTATTAGAGCATTGTCCCATGTGAGGAAATAAAAAAAAAGAGGCCAAAGTTGCCCACATAGAAAAAATAGGCCAAAGTTGCCCTCATAAAAAAAAGAGGCGAAAGAGCCCATATAAAAAAAGAGAAAAAGAGAGAAGGGACAATGCTACTATCTTTCTCCACACTTGTGCTTCATAATAGCACCATGTTCTTCATGATTGAGAGCTTCTTGCTTTGTCACCACCATATACTAGTGGGAATCTTTATTATATAACTTGGCTTGTATATTCCAATGATGGGCGTCCTCAACATAGCCCTAGGTCTTCGTGAGGAAGCAAGTTGGATGCACACCCACTAGTTCTTCTTTTGAGCTTTCACATACTTATAGCTCTCGTGCATCCTTTGTATGGCAATCCCTACTCATTCACATTGATATCCATTAATGGGCATCTCCATAACCCTTTGATACGCTGAGTCAATGTGATCATCTCCTCCTTTTTTTCTCACAACCACCACCACACTCTATTCCACCTATAGTGCTATATCCATGGCTCACGCTCATGTATTGCGTGATAGTTGAAAAAGGTTTGAGAAAGTAAGAGTGCGAAAACAATTACTTGGCCAATACCGGGGTTGTGCATGATTTAAATTAGTTGTGTGGGGATGATGGAGCATAGCCAGACTATATGGTTTTGTAGGGATAACTTTCTTTGGCCTTGTTATTTCGAAAGTTCATGATTACCTTGCTAGTTTGCTTGAAGTATTATTGTTTTCATGTCAATAGCAAACTATTGTTTTGAATCTTACCGATCAGAACATTCATGTCACATGAAATAAGTTACAAAGGACAACTATGCTAGGTAGCATTCCACATCAAAAATTCAGTATTTATCACTTCCCTACTCGAGGACGAGCAAGAGTTAAGCTTGGGAATGCATGATACGTCTCCAATGTATCTATAATTTTTGATGGTTTCATGCTATTATGTTGTCAAACTATGGATGTTTTGTATGCCTTTTATATCTTTTTTGGGACTAACTTATTAACTCAGTGCCAAGTGCCAGTTCTTGTTTTTTCCGTGTTTTTGACCCTTTTCAGAGGAGGATTTTAAAACGGAGTCCAAACGGAATAGAACTTCCGAAAAGATTTTTTTCCGGAACAGAAGAAATGTAGAAAGCTTGGGAACCAAGGCAGGGAGTTCCGGGGGAGGCCACAAGCCACCATGGTGCGGCTAGGGGGCCGCGCCTCCCAGGCTTGTGGGCTCCCTGGGCCTCCCCTGCCCTAGCTTCTTCGCTTATAAATTCCCTAAAATCCCTAAAAAAATCAGGGATCCACGAAAATACTTTTCGGCCGCTGCAAGCTTCTGTCTCCGCAAGATCCCATCTGGGGCACGTTTTGGTGCCCTGTCGGAGGGGAGATTCGGATACGGAAGGCTTCTTCATCAACACCATGACCTCTCCGATGATGCGTGAGTAGTTCACCATAGACCTTCGGGTCCATATCAAATAGCTAGATGGCTTCTTCTCTCTCTTGGATCTTCAATACAAAGTTCTCCATGATCTTCATGGAGATCTATCCGACGTAATCTTCTTTGCGGTGTGTTTGTCGAGATCCGATGAATTGTGGATTTATGATCAGATTATCTATGAACTTATTTGAGTTTCTTCTGATCTCTCTTATGCATGATTTCATATCCTTGTAATTATGTTCGAGTTGTGGGTTTTGTTTGGCCAACTTGATCTATGATTCTTGCAATGGGAGAAGTGCTTGGTTTTGGGTTCATACCGTGCGGTGACCTCACCTAGTGACAGAAGGGGTAGGGAGGCACGCATCGTGTTGTTGCCATCAAGGGTAAAAAAGATGGGGTTTTCGTCATTGGTTTGAGTTTATCCCTCTACATCATGTCATCTTGCTTAAGGCGTTACTCTGTTCGTCATGAACTCAATACACTAGATGCATTCTGGATAGCGGTCGATGTGTGGAGTAATAGTAGTAGATGCAAAAAGTATCGGTCTACTTGTCTCGTACATGATGCCTATATGTATGATCATTGTCTTGGATATCGTCATGTCTTTGCGTGGTTCTATCAATTGCTCGACAGTAATTTGTTCACCCACCATAATATTTGCTATCTTGAGATAAGCCTCTAGTGAACACTATGGCCCCGGGGTCTACTTCACACCATATTTTCAGCCTTACTCTTTTACTTTGCCGCAGTTTCCGCCTTCGGAACTCACTTTGCAATCAATCTTGAAGGGATTGACAACCCCTTTATAGCGTTGGGTGCAAGCTCTTTTGTGTTTGCGCAGGTACTCTGGACTTGACGAGATTCTCCTACTGGATTGATACCTTGGTTCTCAAACTGACGGAAATACTTAGTGCTCCTGTGTTGCATCACCCTTTCCTCTTCAAGGGAAAAACCAACGCAAGCCAACATGCCAATTTCTGGCGCTGTTATTCGAGAAGTAGCATTCATCAACACCATTGCCTCTCCGATGATGCGTTGGTAATTCACCACACACCTTTAGGTCCATAGCTAGTAGCTAGATGGCTTCTTCTCTCTCTTGGATCTTCAATACAAAGTTCTCCATTATCTTCATGGAGATCTATCCGATGTAATCCTCTTTTGCGGTGTGTTTGTCGAGATCCGATGAATTGTGGATTTATGATCAGATTATCTATGAATCTTATTTGAGTTTCCTCTGATCTCTTATATGCATGATTTCATATCCTTGTAATTCTCTTTGAGTTGTGGGTTTTGTTTGGCCAACTTGATTTATGATTCTTGCAATGGGAGAAGTGCTTGGTTTCGGGTTCATACCGTGCGGTAACCTCACCCAGTGACAGAAGGGGTAGCGAGGCACGCGTCGTGTTCTTGCCATCAAGGGTAAAAAGATAGGGTTTACATCTATTGCATGAATTTATCCCTCTACATCATGTCATATTGCTTAAGGCATTACTCCGTTAGTCATGAACTTAATACACTAGATGCATGCTACATACCGGTCGATGTGTGGAGTAATAGTAGTAGATGCAGACAGTATCGGTCTACTTGTCTCGGACGTGATGCCTATATGTATGATCATTGCCTTAGATATCGTCATGACTTTGCGCGGTTCTATCAATTGCTCGACAGTAATTCGTTCACCGACCGTAATATTTTCTATCATGAGAGAAGCCTCTAGTGAACACTATGCCCCCGGGGTCTACATCACATCCTACGTTCAGATCTACAAAATTACTTTGTTGCACTTTTCACCTTCAGATCTCACCTTGCAAATAATTGTGAAGGGTTTGACAACCCTTTATAGCATTGGTGCAAATTTGTTTGTTTTTGCGCAGGTACATTGGTGACTCATCTTGATACTCCTACTGGATTGATACCTTGGTTCTCAAACTGAGGGAAATACTTATCCCTACTAGGCTGCATCACCCTTTCCTCTTCAAGGGAAAAACCAACGCAAGCTCAAGAGGTAGCAAGAAGGATTGCTCGCGTCGTTGTCGGGTTGTATTCAAAGTGAAGCATATCCAAGTAACTGTCGCAAACTCATCTCTTGCATTTACATTATTCGCCTTTTGCCTCTCGTTTTCCTCTCCCCCACTTCTGAAAAAACAAAATTTACAAAAATATTTGCCTTTTTCGTTTGCCTTTCCTTTGCTTGTGTGCTATGTGCCTTCAAAATGCTTGCATCTTCGCTTGCTAAGTATGTATTGATATGGATCCTCACCCACTTGTTAATCTCATTAAGAGATCCAATTATATTGAACCAATTGCTAGTGAGTTCTATGCACTAGATTATCTTTATGAAGTTTTGCTTGAGATGCGTGAATCTGAAAATTGCGACGAAGAAATTTATGAAGTGATTCACGAGGGCTCCTTGAATGAAAAGCGTGATTGCAATGGTTTCACTATGAATTCTATTAATGTCAATCATGCTAAAAATATGCAAAACCCTAAGCTTGGGGATGCTAGTTTTGCTATGTCCACTACTTGTTGCAATGATCATGATTGGGGTGATGATTTTTCTTATGATCTTGAAATTTTGTTTAAGCCTCATGATGAATATGATATTTGCAATATTATTGAAAGTGGGTTTGGAGAAGTCATGACTTTAGTTGATGATAATCCCACTATTGTTGAAGAGCGTCAACTTTGCATGCATGTGGATCATGAAAAGAATATCCTATGTGATAGTTATATTGTTGAATTTTAATATGATCCCACATGTAATTATTATGAGAGAGGAAAATATGGTTGTAGAAATTTTCATATCACTAAATCACCTCTCGTTATGTTGAGATTGATATTGTCTCTTTCTTCTTCCTTGCATATGGTAGTTATTGCTTGTCTTGATAATTTGATTTCCTATAAAATGCCTACGCATAGGAAGTATGTTAGACTTAGATGTGATTTTCACATGATATATGATGCTCTCGTTGTGCTTCAATTCTTGTCTTTTGTGTGAGCATCACTGAATTATCAATTCCTAGCTAAGGGCGTTAAATGATAGCGCTTGTTGGGAGGCAACCCAATGAATAAATTTATTTTTGCTTTTTGCTTTATGTTTCGTTGTGTCCACACCATCATAATTCTGTTATGATTGTGTTATTTATGTGTCTTTTATTGTTTGTGCCAAGTAGAAACTTTATGATCAGTTTTGCTACTAGTTGTTTGATCGTGCTGAAAAAGACAGAAACTTTGTGCTCATGAAATTATTTTTAGTACCTATCCAGAAAGAGCTTTTGAGTTGATTCTTTTTTCTACTGGTTGATATGAGAATTGCCCTAATTGTCATAATGTTTCAGAATTTTCGGGATATCAGAGTTATACGAAGTATACAGATTGCTATAGATTGGTCTATTTTTGACAGATTCTGTTTTTGTTGTGTTGATTGCTTATTTTGATAAAACTATGGTTAGTATCGGGGGGTACTAGCCAAGGAAAAGTGAGAATACAGTAACCTAACATCAATCTAAATAGAAATCAAGTTCACTACAGTACGTACAAAGGTTGCTGGTTTGTTTTCCTATGCTAATGATATCACGAGTTTCTGTTTAAGTTTTGTGTTGCGAAGTTTTCAAGTTTTGGGTGATGCTCGTATGGACAATGGAACAAAGAGTGGAAGGAGCTTAAGCTTGGGGATGCCCATGTCATCCCAAGCCAAATTCAAGGACACCAAAAAGCCTAAGCTTGGGGATGCCCCGGGAAGGCATCCCCTCTTTCGTCTTCAATCCATCGGTAACGTTACTTGGAGCTATATTTTTATTCACCACATGATATATGTTTTGCTTGGAGCGTCGTGTATTATAGGAGTCTTTGCTTTTTGTTGTGTCACAATCATCTTTGATGCACACCTTTTTGAGAGGGATATGCACTCATCGTGAATTTGCGACAACACTCATTGAGCTTCACTTATATCTTTCGAGCTAGGCAATTTAGCTCCCATGAGCTTCACTTATATCTTTTGAGCTAGGTAACTTTGCTCTAGTGCTTCACTTAAATCTTTGTAGAGCACGGTGGTGTCATATTTTGTAGAAATAAAAACTCTCGATCTTCACTTATATCTTTTTGAGAGTGATCTCTCTAAGTAACTTGGTAATTGGCGTGTGCTATGAAATTAGTCCTAAAAATGTTAGGCATCCAAAGAGGATATAATAAAAACTTCCATATTCAAATGCATTGATTAGTTAGAGAAGTTTTATTCCTCACAATCAGTTTTGAGATATGGATTTGGTAATATTAGAGTTATGTTAGTAGGGTGTTGTGAATCTAGAAATACTTGTGTTGAAGTTAGTGATTCCCGTAGCATGCACGTATGGTGAACCGCTATGTTAGGAAGTCGGAGCATAATTGATTTATTGATTGTCATCCTTTGTGTGGCGGTCGGGATCGCGCGATGTTAACACCTACCAACCCTTCCCCTAGGAGTATGCGTTTAGCACTTTGTTTCGATTACTAATAAAACTTTCGCAATAAGTATATGAGTTCTTCATGACTAATGTGAGTCCATGTTATAGATGCACTTTCACCTTCCACCTTTGCTAGCCTCTCTAGTGCCGCGCAACTTTTGCCGGTGCACAAACCCACCATATACCTTCCTCAAAACAGCCACCATACCTACCTATTATGGCATTTTCATAGCCATTCCGAGATATATTGCCATGCAACCCCCGCCATTCCGTCTCATGACATGTGCCGTCACTTCCATATTGCCATTGCATGATCGTAAGATAGCTAGCGATATGTTTCAACATCATACGCTAAGCTAGATCGTCGCACATCCCGGTACATTGCTGGAGGCATTTCCTAGAGTCATCATTGTTCTAAGTATTGAGTTGTAAGTAAATAAAGGTGTGATGATCATCATTATTAGAGCATTGTCCCATGTGAGTAAAAAAAGACGCCAAAGATGCCCACCAAAAAAATGAAAAAAAGAGGCCCAAGAGCCCAAACAAAAAATGAGAGAAAAAGAGAGAAGGGACAATGCTACTATCTTTTTCCACACTTGTGCTTCAAAATAGAACCATGTTCTTCCTGATCGAGAGTCTCTTGTTTTTTCACTCCATGTACTAGAGGGAATTTTCATTATATAACTTGGCTTGTATATTCCAATGATGGGCTTCCTCAAATTCCCCTAGGTCTTTGTCAGCAAGCAAGTTGGGTGCACACCCACTAGTTTTCTTTTTGAGCTTTCACACACTTATAGCTCTAGTGCATCTGTTGCATGGTAATCCCTACTCATTCACATTGATATCTATTGATGGGCATCTCCATAGCCCATTGATTCTTCGAGTTGATGTGACTATCTCCTCCTTTCTGCCTCACAACCCCCACCACACTCCATTCCACCTATAGTGCAATATCCATGGCTCACGCTCATGTATTGCGTGAGAGTTGAAAAAGTTAGAGAAAGTAAGAGTGTGAAAACAATTACTTGGCCAATACCGGGATTGTGCATGATTTAAATTCGTTATGTGGGGATGATGGAGCATAGCCAGACTATATGACTTTGTAGGGATAACTTTCTTTGGCCTTGTTATTTCAAAAGTTCATGATTACTTTGCTAGTATGCTTGAAGTATTGTTTTTTTCATGTCACTAGTAAACTATTGTTTTGAATCTTACGGATCTGAACATTCATGTCACAAGAAAGAAGTTACAAATAAAAAATATGTTAGGTAGCGTTCCACATCAATAATTCGGTCTTTATCACTTCCCTACTCGAGGACGAGCAGGAGTTAAGCTTGGGGATGCTTGATACGTCTCCAACGTATCTATAATTTTTAATGGTTGCATGCTATTATCATGTCAACTTTGGATGTTTTATATGCATGATTATGCTATTTTTGGGACTAACTTATTAACTCACTGCCAAGTGCGAGTTTATGTTTTTCCCGTGTTTTTGACCTTTTTAAGAGAAGAACATTAAACGGCGTCCAAACGGAATAAAACCTGCGGAATAATTTTTTCCATAACAGAAGATACGTAGGGGACTTGAGAACCAAGGCAGAAGACCTTGGGGGAGGTCACAAGCCCCCTAGCTGCAGCCTGGGGGTTGCACCTAGCAGGCTTGTGGGCCCCACGTGGCTCCTTTGCCCTACCTCTTTCTCCTATAAGTTCTCTAAAAATCCAAAACCACGGAAGAGAGCCACGAAAATACTTTCCGCCGCTGCAAGCTTCTGTCTCCGCAAGATCACATATGGGGACCGTTTTGGTGCCCTGCCGGAGGGGGGATCCAGACACGGAGGGCTTCTTCATCAACACCATTGCCTCTCCGATGATGCGTGAGTAGTTCACCACAGACCTTCGGGTCCATAGCTAGTAGCTAGATGGCTTCTTCTCTCTCTTGGATCTTCAATACAAAGTTCTCCATGATCTTCATGGAGATCTATCCGATGTAACTTTCTTTTGCGGAGTGTTTGTCGAGATCCGATGAATTGTGGATTTATGATCAGATTATCTTTGAATATTATTTGAGTCTCCTCTGATCTTTTATATGCATGACTTCATATCCTTGTAATTCCCTTAGAGTTATTGGTTTCGTTTGGCCAACTTGATCTATAATTCTTTCAATGGGAGAAGTGCTTGGTTTTGGGTTCATACCGTGCGGTGTCCTCACCTAGTGGCAGAAGGGGACCGAGGCACGCATCATGTTGTTGCCATCAAGGGTAAATATGGGGTTTATGTCATATTGCATGAATTTATCCGTCTACATCATGTCATCTTGCTTAAGGCGTTACTCTGTTTGTTATGAACTCAATACACTAGATGCATGCTGGATAGCGGTCGATGTGTGGAGTAATAGTAGTATATGCAGAAAGTATCGGTCTACTTGTCTCAGACGTGATGCCTATATGTATGATCATTGCCTTAGATATCGTCATGACTTTGTGCGATTCTATCAATTGCTCGACAGTAATTCGTTCACCCACCGTAGTACTTGCTATCATGGAGAAGCCTCTAGTGAACACTATGCCCCCCAGGTCTACTTCACATCCTACGTTCAGATCTACAAAATTACTTTGTTGCACTTTTCACCTTCAGATCTCACCTTGCAAATAATTGTGAAGGGATTGAAAACCCCTTTATAGCGTTGGGTGCATGTTTGTTTGTTTTTGCGCAGCTACATTGGTGCCTTGATACGTCTCCAACGTATCTATAATTTTTGATGGTTCCATGCTATTATCTTTTCAAACTTTGGATGTTTTGTATGCCTTTTATATATTTTTTGGACTAACTTATTAACTAAGTGGCAAGTGCCAGTTCCTATTTTTTCCGTGTTTTTACCCTTTTCAGAGGAGGATTTTAAACGGTGTCCAAACGGAATAAATATTCCGAAAAGATTTTTTCTGGAACAGAAGATACGCACGGAATGTGAGAACCAAGGCAGGGGCCATCAGCGGACCCCACAAGCCCCCTAGGCGCGGCGAGGGGGCCGCGCCTAGCAGGCTTGTGGGCCTCCTGTGGCTCGTCTACCCTACATATTCCACCTATAAATTCCTAAAAAATCCAAAACTGCGGGAGAGATCCACGAAAATACTTTTCTGCCGCTGCAAGCTTCTGTCTCTGCATGATCCCATCTGGGGCACGTTCTGGTGCCCTGCCGGAGGGGGGATTCGGATACGGAGGGCTTCTTCATCAACACCATGACCTCTCCGATGATACGTGAGTAGTTCACCATAGACCTTCGGGTCTGTAGCTAGTAGCTAGATGGCTTCTTCTCTCTCTTGGATCTTCAATACAAAGTCCTCCATGATCTTCATGGAGATCTATCCGATGTAATCTTCTTTTGCGGTGTGTTTGTCGAGATCCGATGAATTGTGGATTTATGTTCAGATTATCTATGAATCTTATTTGAGTTTCTTTTGATCTCTTATATGCATGATTTCATATCCTTGTAATTCTCTTCGAGTTGTGGGTTTTGTTTGGCCAACTTGATCTATGATTCTTGCAATGGGAGAAGTGCTTTGTTTTGAGTTCATACTGTGCAGTGACCGCACCTAGTGACAGAAGGGGTAGCGAGGCACGCATCGTGTTCTTGCCATCAAGGGTAAAAAGATGGGGTTTACATCGTTGGTTTGAGTTTATACCTCTACATCATGCCATCTTGCTTAAGGCATTACTCTACTCGTCATGAACTCAATACACTAGATGCATGCTGGATAGCGGTCGATGTGTCGAGTAATAGTAGTAGATGCAGAAAGTATCGGTCTACTTGTCTCGAACGTGATGCCTATATGTATGATCATTGCCTTAGATATCGTCATGACTTTTCGCGGTACTATCAATTTCTCGATAGTAATTTGTTCACCAACCATAATATTTGCTATCTTGATAGAAGCCTCTAGTGAACACTATGGCCCGTGGGTCTACTTCACACCATATTTTCAGCCTTACTCTTTTACTTTGTTGCACGTTCCGCCTTCCGATCTCACTTTGCAATCAATCTTGAAGGGATTGACAACCCCTTTATAGCGTTGGGTGCAAGCTCTTTTGTGTTTGCGCAGGTACTTTGGACTTGACCTTGATTCTCCTACTGGATTGATACCTTGGTTCTCAAACTGAGGGAAATACTTATTGCTCCTGTGCTGCATCACCCTTTCCTCTTCAAGGGAAAAACCAATGCAACCTCAAGAGGCAGCAGAAGGATTACTGGCGCCGTTTCCGGGGAGGATCAAGTCAAGAACTCATCCAAGTAAGTGTCGCAAACTCATCTCTTGCATTTACTTTTTTGCCTCTCGTTTTCCTCTCCCCCACTTCTGAAAACAAAAAATTACAAAAATATTTGCCTTTTTTGTTTGCCTTTTTCGTTCGCCCTTTTCTCTCGCTTGCTTTTGTTCGCTTGTGTGCTTGTTTGCTTGCTGAAGTCACCATGACTGAAAACACCAAACTTTGTGACTTCTCGAATACTAATAATAATGATTTTATTAGTGCTACGATTGCTCCCGCCACTAGTGCGGAATCATATGAAATCAATGCTGCTTTGTTGAATCTTGTTATGAAAGGGCAATTCTCCGGCCTTCCTAGTGAAGATGTCGCATCCCATCTTAATACCTTTATTGAGCTTTGCGATATGAAAAATAAGAAAGATGTGGATAATGATGTGATTAAATTGAAGCTTTTTTCCTTTCTCGTTGCGAGATCGAGCAAAAAACTTGGTTTTCGGGTTTGCCCGAAAATAGTATTGATTCTTGGAACAGGTGCAAAGATGCTTACATATCCAAGTATTTTCCGCCAACTAAGATTATCTCTCTCTGTAATGATATCATGAATTTTAAGCAACTTGATCATGTTGCACAATCTTGGGAGAGAATGAAATTAATGATTAGAAATTGTCCCGCTCATGGCTTGAGTCTTTGGATGATTATACAAATCTTTTACGCTGGCTTGAATTTCTCTTCTAGAAATATCTTAGACTCCGCCTTAGGTGGAACGTTCATGGAAATCACATTAGGAGAAGCTACAAAACCCCTAGACAATATCATGACAAACTACTCTCAATGGCACACTGAAAGGTCACCTACTAGTAAAAAGGTACAAGCTATAGAAGAAATTAACTCGTTGAGTGCTAAGATGGATGAGTTAATGAATTTGGTTGCTAGTAGAAGTGCTCCTTTAGATCCTAATGATATGCCCTTGTCTTACTTGATTGAGAGTAGCAACGCTAGCTTGGATGTTAATTTTGTTGGTAAGAATAATTTTGCCAACAACCATGCTTTTAGAGGAAACTATGTTCCTAGGCCTTTTCCTAGTAACCCCTCTAATAACTTTGGCAACTCCTACAACAATACTCATGGAAATTACAATAGATTACCCTCTGATCTAGAGAGTAATATCAAAGAGTTTATCAACTCGCAAAAGATTTTCAATGCGTCCATAGAGGGAAAACTACTCAAAATTGATGATTTGGCTAGGAGAGTTGATAGAATGTCTAGTGATATTGATGCCTTGAAAGTTAGATGTGCTCCTCCCAAAATCAACATGGATGAAACTTTCAAAGCTATGCGTGTTTCCATGAGTGAGAGAAAAGAAAGAACCGCCCAAATTCGTGCTAGACATGAATGGCTTAAAAAGGCGTGTTCTCGTGATAAGAATCACGAAGATGTTAAAGTGCTTGGTGTGACTCCCATTGAATCTTTGTTTTCTAGTGTCAAACCTAATGATGATGGGACTGGATATGAATCCACTTTGGTTGGAAAACGCCCCAATGATTCGGAGTCCATCTATCTTCATGCTAAAAGCATTAAAAGTGGAGTAGAAGATATTAAAACCTTGAGTAGTAATGAAACTACTACTTTGGATTTCAAGGAATTCAATTATCATAATTGCTCCTTGATTGAATGCATTTCCTTGATGCAATCCATGCTAAACTCTCCACACGCTTATAGCCAAAACAAGGCCTTTACCGATCATATCGTCGATGCTATGATAAAATCTCTTGAAGAGAAACTAGAATTGGAAGTTTTTATCCCTAGAAAGCTTCATGATGAGTGGGAACCTACTTTCAAAATAAAAATCAAAAACTATGAGTGCAATGCTTTGTGTGATTTGTGTGCTAGTGTTTCTGCGATTCTAAAGTCTTTATGTGATGTTCTAGGCTTTAATTAGAATGAGGAGTGTTCTCTTAATTTGCATCTTACGGATTCTACTGTCAAGAAACCCATGGGAAGGATCAATTATGTTCTTATTATTGCAAATAGGAACTATGTGCCCGTGGATTTCATTGTGCTTGATATTGATTGCAATCCTACATGCCCTATCATTCTTGGTAGACATTTCCTAAGGACTATTGGTGCTATCATCGATATGAAGGAAGGGAATATTAGATTTCAATTTCCTTTAAAGAAGTGCATGGGTAATTTTCCTAGAAAGTAAATAAGATTTCCTTATGAATCCATGATGAGGGCTACTTATGGTTTGAGCACCAAAGACGACGATACGTGATTCCATCACCTTATGCCTAGCTAAGGGCGTTAAACAATAGCGCTTGTTGGGAGGCAACCCAATGAATTATCTCTTTCTTTCTGTTTTGTTGTGTCCACACCATCATAATTCTGTTATGATTGTGTCTTTTGTGTTCCTTTTTGTGTTTGAGCCAAGCAAAACCTTTATGACTAGTTTTGGTGATGGTTGTTTGATCCTGCTGGAAAAAGACAGAAACTTTTCGCTCACGAGATAATTTTTCATTTTTATTCAGAAATAGATTTTGAGTTGATTATTATTTCTTCTGGTTGATATTCCTTTTTCCCAGGCATTCGTAATTTTTCAGAATTTTTGAGGTACCAGAAGTATACGAAGTATACAGATTTCTACAGACTGGTCTGTTTTTGACAGATTCTGTTTTTGTTGAGTTGGTTGCTTGTTTTGATGAAAATATGGATAGTATCGGGGGGTACTAGCCATGGAAAAGTGAGAATACAGTAATCTAACATCAATATAAATAGAAATCAAGATTGCTACAGTACCTAAAGAGGTGGTAGTTTGTTTTCTTGTGCTAATGATATCACGAGTTTCTGTTCAAGTTTTGTGTTGTGAAGTTTTCAAGTTTTCTCATGGACAAAGGGATAAAGATTGGAAAGAGCTCAAGATTGGGGATGCCCAAGGCATCCCAAGCCAAATTAAAGGACACCAAAAATCCTAAGCTTGCGGATGCCCCGGGAAGGCATCCCCTCTTTTGTGTTCAATCCATCGGTAACATTACTTGGAGCTATATTTTTATTCACCACATGATATGTGTTTTGATTGGAGCGTCTTGTATCGTAGGACTCTTTTCTTTTTGTTGTGTCACAATCATCCTTGCTGCACACCTTTTGAGAGAGACATGCACTCATCGTGAATTTGCAAGAATGCTCAGTGTGCTTCACTTATATCTTTTGAGCTAGACCATTTTGCTCTATGTGCTTCACTTAGATCTTTTAGAGCACGGCGGTGCGTAACTTGGTAGTTGGCTTGTGCTATGAAAGTAGTCCCAAATGTGATAGGAACCCAAAGAGGCTACAATAAAACCTCCATCTTCATGTTCGTTGAGTAAAAAGAGAAGTTTGATTCCTCTCAATTAGTTTCGAGACGTGGATTCGATAATATTAAGAGTTATGTTAGTAGGGTGTTGTGAATCTAGAAATACTTGTGTTGAAGTTAGTGATTCCCGAAACATACACGTATGGTGAACCGCTATGTTAGGAAGTCGGAGCATAACTTATCTATTGATTGTCATCCTTTGTGTTGCGGTCGGGATCGCGCGATGGTTAACACCTACCAACCCTTCCCCTAGGAGTATGCGTTTAGAACTTTGTTTTGATTACCAATAAAAACTTTCGCAACAAGTATGTGAGTTCTTCATGACTAATGTGAGTCCTTGGTATAGATGCACTTTCACCTTCCACCATTGCTAGCCTCTCTAGTACGGTGCAATTTTCGCCGGTGCACAAACCCACCATATGCCTTCCTCAAAACAGCCACCATACCTGCCTACTATGGCATTTTCATAGCCATTCCGAGATATATTGCCATGCAATTCCCACCGTTCCATCTCATGACTTGTGCTGTCACTATAATATTTCCATTGCATGATCATAAGATAGCTAGCGAGATGTTTCAACGTCATACGCCAAGCTAGATCGTTGCACATCCCGGTAAACTGCCGGAGGCATTCCCTATAGAGTCATCATCGTTCTAAGCTTGGAGTTGTGAGTAAATAAAAGTGTGATGATCATCATTATTAGAGCATTGTCCCATGTGAGGAAAGAAAAAATAAAAATAGAGGCCAAAGTTCCCCACACAAAAAATGAGAGATATGGAAAGAATCCAAAGATCCCAAACAAAAAAAAGAGAGAAAAGAGAGAAGGGACAATGCTACTATCTCTTTCCACACTTGTGCTTCATAATAGCACCAAGTTCTTCATGATTGTGAGCCTCTCATTTCGTCACAACCATATGCTAGTGGGAATCTTTATTATATAACTTGGCTTGTATATTCCAATGATGGGCTTCCTCAAAATTGCCCTAGGTCTTCATGAGCAAGCAAGTTGGATGCACACCCACTAGTTCTCCTTTTGAGCTTTCACATACTTATAGGTCTAGTGCTTCCATTGTATGGCAATCCGTACTCATTCACATTGATATCTATTAATGGGTGTCTTCATAGCCCTTTGATATGCCGAGTCGATGTGACCATCTCCTCCTTTTTGCCTCACAACCTCCACCACACTCTATTCCACCTATAGTGCTATATCCATGGCTCACGCTCATGTATTGCATGAGAGCTGAAAAAGGTTTGAGAAAGTAAGAGTGCGAAAACAATTACTTGGCCAATACCAGGGTTGTGTGCTACTGCAACAAAAGACCTTCCAACGGCGCTAGAAATAGAAGTGTTGCTTGATACTCCTCAGCAACGGCACGAGGAGTCCTTCTGCTACGGCTACGCCTTAAGGGACTTCCAAGGCAAATATGCAAAGGATTTCCCCCATGGCCTTGGAGCCTTGCGTTGGTGTTCCCTCGAAGTGGAAAGGGTGATGTAGCACAGCGGTGGTAAGTATTTCCCTCAGTTTGAGAACCAAGGTATCGATCCAGTGAAGGAGTATCACAAGTGCCTGCACAGACACAAAAAGCTTGCTCCCAACGCTATGAAGGGGTTGTCAATCCCTTATAGATTGTTCGCCAAGTGAGAACTGAAAGCAAAAAAGTAACAAAGCTAAGTAAAAGCAAAAGTGGAAACGATAGATGTGAATTGACCCGGGGGCCATAGTGTTTACTAGTGGCTTCTCTCAAGAAAGCAAGTAGACGGTGGGTGAACAAATTACTGTCGAGCAATTGATAGAACCGCGCAAAGTCGTGATGTCATATATGGCAATGATTATATCTATAGGCATCACGTCCAAAACAAGTAGACCGATACTTTCTGCATCTACTACTACTACTCCACACGTCGACCGCTATCCAGCATGCATCTAGTGTATTAAGTCCAAAAGAACAGAGTAACGCCTTAGGCAAGATGACATGATGTAGATGGACAATCTCATATCTACGACAGAGCCCACCTTGTTACCCTTGATGGAAACTACACAATGTGTGCCTTGCTGCCCCTACTATCACTGGGAAAGGTCACCACACGGTAAGAACCCAAAACCAAGCACTTCTCCCATTGTAAGAATCATAGATCTAGTTGGCCAGAAAAAACCCAAGACTCGGAGAGACTTACAAGGATATCAAATCATGCAAATAAGAAATCAGCAAAGACTCAAATATATATCATAGATAATCTAATCACAAATCCACAATTCATCGGATCTCGACAAACACACTGCCAAAGAAGATTACATTAGATAGATCTCCATGAAGATCATGGAGAACTTTGTATTGAAGATCCAAGAGAGAGAAGAAGCCATCTAGCTACTAACTACGGACCCGTAGGTCTGAAGTGAACTACTCACTAGTCATTGGAGGGGAGATGATGATGATGAAGAAGCCCTCCAACTCCAAAGTCCCCTCCGGCAGGGCACCGGGAAGGGTCTACAGATGAGATCTCGCGGAAACGGAAGCTTGTGGCGGTGGAAAAGTATTTTCGTGGATCCCTTGATTTTTTTTCTGTATTTTAGGGAATATATAGGCGCAGGATCTAGGTCAGGGGGACGCCAGGGAGGCCACAAGCCTGCCCATCGCCGCCCCTGGTGGCGGCGAGGGGCTTGTGGGCTCCCTGTAGCCCTCCTGGCTTGGCCCACAAGCCCCTTGATCTTTTTCCGTTCGGGAAAAAATCATTTCGGGTATTTTATTCCGTTTGGACTCCGTTCCAAAATCAGATCTGAAAAGAGCCAAAAACACAGAAAAAACAGGAACTGGCACTTGGCACTGAATTAATAAGTTAGTCCGAAAATATATATAAAAGGTACATAAAACATCCAAAGATGACAAGATAACAGCATGAAACCATCAAAAATTATAGATACGTTTGAGACGTATCGAGCATCCCCAAGCTTAACTCCTGCTCGTCCTCGAGTAGGGAAGTGATAAAGAATGAATTTTTTATGCTTTCATGCTACCTAGCATAGATGTCCTTTGTAACTCCTCTTATGTGACGTGAATGTTCAGATCCATTAGATTCAAAACAATAGTTTGCTATTGACGTGGAAACAATAATAATTCAAGCAAACTAGCAAGGTAATCATGAACTTTCAAAATAACAAGGCCAAAAGAAAGTTATCCCTACAAAGGCATATAGTCTGGCTATGCTCTATCATCATTGCACAACGAATTTAAATCATGCACAACCCCGGTATTGGCCAAGTAATTGTTTCACACCTTTACTTTCTCAAACCTTTTCAACTCTCACGCAATACATGAGCGTGAGCCATGGTTTTAGCACCATAGACGGTGTGGAGTGTGGTGGAGGTTGCAAGACAAAACAAGGAGAAGATGGTCACATTAACTAGGCATATCAATGAGCTGTGGAGATGCTCATCAATAGATATCAATGTGAATGAGTAGGGATTGACATACAAATGATGCACTAGAGCTAAGAGTATGTGAAAGCTCTTAAAGCAAACTAGTGGGTGTGCATCCAACTTGCTTGCTCACGAATACCTAAGGCAATTTTGAGGAAGCCTATCATTGGAATATACAAGCCAAGTTATATAATGAAAACTTCCCACTAGCTATATGGTGGTGACAAAACGAGAGACTCTCAATCATGAAGATCATGGTGCTTAATATGCACAAGTGTGGAAAAGTGGTAACATTGTCCCTTCTCTCTTTTTCTCTCATTTTTTTTTATTTTTTGGTGGGCTCTTTGGCCTCTTTTTTTATTATTTTTTATTTTGGTGGGCATCTTTGGCCTCTTTTATTTCCTCACATGGGACAATGCTCCATCAATGATGATCATCACACTTTCAACTCAAAACTTAGAGCAACGATAACTCTATATGGAATGCCTTCGGTAGTGTACCGTGGCAATGATCTAGCATGGCATAGACATTAATGGAAACATCATGCTAGCTATCTTACAATCATGCAATTGCAATGTAGACGTGATGGCACATGTCATGGTGGTAGTTTCATGGCAATATATCTCGGAATGACTTTGAAAAAGCCATAGTAGGTAGGTATGGTGACTGTTTTGAGGGAGGCTAATGGTGGGTTTTGTGCACCAGCGAAAGTTGCACGGCACTAAGAAGATAGTGATGGTGGAAGGTGAAAGTGCATCTAAACCATGGACTCAACATTAGTCATGAAGAACTCATATACTTGTTGCAAAAGTTTTATTAGTAATCAAAACAAAGCATTCAACGCATACTCCTAGGGGAAGGGTTGGTAGGTATAAACCATCGCACGATCCCGACAGCCAAGCAAAGGATGACAATCAATAGACTAATCATGCTCAGATTTCATCACATAGCGGTTCACCATACGTGCACTCTACGGGAATCACTTACTTCAACACAAGTATTTCTAGATCCACAACACCTTACTAGCATGACTTCAATATTACCAAAACCACAACTCAAAACTAATTGAGATGAATCAAACTTCTCTAACTATTCAATGCACATGAAGGTGGAAGTTTTCGTATCCCTTTGGATAACTACCCCTTTTGAGACTACTTTCAAAGCATAGATCAACTACCAAGCCATGCACCGCTGTGCTCTAAAAGATATAAGTGAAGCACATAGAGCAAAAGTATCAAGCTCAAAAGATATAAGTGAAGCACATGTGAGCTGAATTGTCTACCAAAAGATATAAGTGAAGCACGACAAAATCACGGTGAGTGCATGTCTCTCTCTCTAGGTGTGCAGAAAGGATGATTGTGACACAAAAAAAAATAAAAGACTCCTACGATACAAGAAGCTCCAAGCAAAAACACATAACATGTGGTGAATAAAAATATAGCTCCAAGTAACATTACCGATGGATTGAAGACGCGAGAGGGCATGCCTTCACGGGGCATCCCCAAGCTTAGCCTTTTACGGCATCCTTGAATCTCTTGGGGTGCCTTGGGCATCCCCAATCTTGAGCTCTTTCCAATCTTTATCTCTTTGTCCATAAGAACTTCACCCAAAACTTGAAAACTTCACAACACGAAACTTAAACAAAAACTCGTAGTAACATTAGTATGAGAAAGCAAACCACCACTTCTTTGGTACTGTAGCAAACTTAAATTCTACTTGTGCTGATGTTGGGTTACTGTATTTTCAATCTTCCATGGCTAATACCCCCCGATACTATCCATAGTTTCATCAAAATAAGCAACCAACACAACAAAAACAGAATCTGTATTTTCAATCTTCCATGGCTTGTGGGCCTTGTTGGAGTAGAACTGACAGCCTTCACATCGGTCGACCATATCTTTAGCCATTTCGTTTGCCTGTAGCCAGAAGAAGCCAGCTCTGAATGCTTTGGCGACGGTTGCTCTTGAAGAGGCGTGATGACCGCAGGTTCCCGAGTGAATTTCTTCTAGGATTAACTGTCCCTCCTCTAGGGAGATGCATCGCTGAAGAACGCCTGAAACACTTTACTTGTACAACTGGCCATCAATGACAGTGAACGACTTCGACCTGCGAACTATCTGCCTGGCCTGGACTTCGTCTTCTGGTAATTCTTGCCTCAAGATATATGCAATGATCGACACAGTCCAATCGGGGATGACAGCAAGAATCTCCATGATCAGTTCAACCACAACAGGTATGTCGACTTCGGTCGGATCTGTCGAGCTCTTTGGATGTACTGGTTCCTTTGTGAAAGGATCTTCTTTAACTGAGGGAAGGTGGAGGTGCTCGAGGCAGACGTCACTCCGGACTGGTCTCCGAGTGGATCCGAGTTTTGCCAACTCATCAGCTGCTTGGTTCATCAGTCACGGAACATGTCGGAGTTCTAGACCTTCAAACTTCTTCTCGAGCTTCCTCACTGCATTGCAGTATGTGGTCATGGTGGGGTTCGTGACGTCCCACTCTTGCATCACTTGATTAACCACCAAATCCGAATCGCCATAGACCATCAGGCGTCGGACGCCGAGTGCGATGGCCATGCGCAGTCCATAAAGGAGAGCTTCATACTCTGCCTCATTTTTGGAGGAATCTAAGTGTATCTGCAGCACATACTTGAGTTTGTCGACCTTTGGCGATACGATCACAACGCCAGCGCCGGAGCCATTCAACATCTTGGACCCATAGAAGAACAGTGTCCAATGAGCCGAGTAGATGTGGGTCGGTTGCTGTTGCTCTACCCATTCTGCTATGAAGTCAGCCAGAGCTTGATACTTCATAGCTTTCTTGGCCTCAAACTTGATATCGCAGTACAACATCTCCATTGCCCACTTCGCCACTCGGCCCGATGCGTCCTGATTGTGAAGGATTTCCGACAACGGAGCATCAGAAACGACAGACACCGAGTGGTCTTGGAAATAATGAGCCACCTTCTTCGCAGTCATGTAAATCCCGTAGATAAGCTTTTGATAGTGGGGATACCTCTGCTTGGAAGGAGTCAAGACTTCGGAGACGTAATACACTGGCCGCTAAACTTTGTATGCTTTGCCTTCTTCTTCTCGTTCGACTGTAAGAACAGTGCTGACGACTTGATTTGTAGCCGCGATATACAGAAGAAGGGGCTCTTTACTGAGTGGAGCAGTAAGAACCGGTTGGGTGGAAAGTAGGACTTTGAGGTCGTTGAATGCAACTTGGGCTTCATCTGTCCACTCGAAAGTATCTGATTTCTTCATGAGTCGGTACAGAGGAAGTGCTTTCTCGCCGAGTCGACTGATAAACCTGCTCAAAGCCGCTTGGCAACCTGTGAGCCGTTGAACATCGTGTATTCTGACCGGCCTCTCCATTCGAACGATGGTCCCGATCTTTTCGGGGTTGACATTGATCCCTCGTTCGGAAACAAAGAAACCGAGTAACTTTCCGCTAGGAACACCGAATGAACACTTGGCGGGGTTGAGCTTGATATCGTACATACGAAGGTTGGCGAATGTTTCTTCCTAGTCAGTCAGCCGGTCGGAACCTTTGCGTGACTTGACTACGATATCATCCATATACGCCGCCACATTCCGACCGATCTGGTCGAGGAGGCATTTTTGGATCATGCGCATAAAGGTAGCTCCTGCATTCTTCAAACCGAATGGCATAGTGATGTGGAAGAAGCACCCGAATGGGGTGATGAAGGCTGTTTTTAATTCATCGGGGCCATACAGACGGATCTGCTGATAGCCCGAGTAGGCACCAAGAAATAACAAACGCTCGCAACCCGCAGTCGAATCGACAATTTGATCAATGCGGGGGAGCGGAAAATGGTCTTTCAGTTAGACCTTATTGAGATGCTTGAAGTCGATGCACATTCGGAGCGACTTGTCCTTTTTGGGTACCATGACAACATTGGCGAGCCACTCGGAGTGGTGAACCTCACGAATGAAGTTGGCTGCCAAAAGCTTGGCCACCTCTTCCCCGATTGCCTTCCTCTTGTGCGCGGCGGATCGACGCAGACGTTCTCGGACAGGCCGAGCGGTGGGATCCACATGCAGTCGGTGCTCATCCAACTCCCTGGGTACACCTGGCATGTCAGAGGGTTTCCATGCGAAGATGTCCCAGTTCTCACGGAGGAATTGGGTGAGCTCGGCTTCCTATTTAGGATCGAGGGTGGTGGAGATGTTCGTCGGGGCAGCGGTGTCGTTCGTCGGGTGGATGCTGACCTTCTTCGTCTCTCCCGCCGACGGGAATGCGGACTCCGAAGCCGGCTTCTTTGAACACATCAAGTCAGCGGGGTCGACTGTTTTCTTGTACTCGTCAAGCTCGAGGACGGCCATCTGCTGGTCGGCGATTCTTGATCCCTGCTGCAGACACTCTTTGGCCCGCTGTCGATTGCCTGTGATGGTGATCACACCTTTCGGGCCTGGCATCTTCAACTTCAGGTATACGTAACATGGACGGGCCATGAAACGCGCATACGCCGGGCGGCCCAGAATTGCGTGGTAAGCGCTCTGGAAGTCCACCACCTCGAACGTCAGCTTTTCCTTGCGGAAGTTATTGTCGAAGCTGAAAACGACGTCCAACGATCTAGCCGAGTGACTTGGCCTTTCGTCCAGGGACGACTCCATGGAACTGCATGCTGCTCTCGCTGAGTTTGGACATCGGAATGCCCATCCCCTTGGGAGTGTCGGCGTACATGATGTTCAAGCCACTGCCGCCGTCCATGAGGACTTTACGCAGTCGGACTCCTTCCACCACCGGGTCGACGACCAGAGCCTGTCTCCCTGGGGTGGGTACGTGTGCCGGATGATCCGACTCGTCAAAGGTGATCGCAATATGAGACCATTTGAGGAACTTGGGGTTGGTAGGGGTGGCCATGTTCACCTCCCTGTTCACCAGCTTCAGACGACTCTTTCTCTCAACGTCAGCAAAAATCATCAGTGTTGCGTGGACTTGGGGGAACGGATCCTCCTTATCCTCCTCATCCTGTTCATTGTCCTTTTCACTCGGTTGCCCTTCGCCGAACCCCTGGATCAGGAGCCGACACTGTCGAGTGGTATGCTTCGGATATATGGGGTTGCCCTCTTCATCCATCTTCGTATGAATCGGACATGGCTGGTCCAGGATGGGATTATTGAACTGCTTCTTCTAGGGGGTGAACTAAGCCTTCCCTTTGCCCTTGAACTTGGCATTGGTTACAGCTGCGGC
This sequence comes from Hordeum vulgare subsp. vulgare, assembly GCF_904849725.1. Taxonomy (NCBI): domain Eukaryota; kingdom Viridiplantae; phylum Streptophyta; class Magnoliopsida; order Poales; family Poaceae; genus Hordeum; species Hordeum vulgare. Next base: position 260,942,666 of record NC_058518.1, on the reverse strand, counting down.
TTCTGCCTGCGGAGTGGACGGAGCTTTCTGCTTCTGCTTCCGAGTGTTACTCCCATCTCCATCGGCGACTGTTTTGTGCTTGCCTCTTCGGATGCGGTCCTCTTCTTCGCCATTTGCATAGCGTGCTGCTATCTCCATCATCTTGCTCATGGAGATGTCGCCTGTTCGGCCGAACTTCAGGTATAGATCCTCGTACCGCACGCCTGCCTTGAAGGCGCAGAGTGCTTGATGCTCTGTGACGTTCTCCATCGTGTGCTAGAGGGTTGTCCAACGCTGAATGAAATCATGCAGGGGCTCATTCTGCTTCTGGACGCAATGCTGGAGCTCCACGAGGCCAGCAGGGCGCTTGCACGTCCCTTCGAAGGTCCTGATGAACACTCGGGCCAGATCTGCCCAGCTGTAGATGCTTGAGGGGGCCAACTGGTTCAGCCACGCTCGCGCCGAGCCGTCGAGCATCAGAGGCAGGTGCTTCATGGCGACATGGTCGTCCCCTCCTCCGATCTGGACTACCACTCGGTAATCATCCAGCCACGTTTCTGGCTTCGACTCTCCTGTAAACTTGCTGATTCCCGTCGCCAATCGGAAGTTGGGAGGGATGTCAGCCGAACGGATGGCCCGACTGAAACACTCGGGACCAGAAACGATGGTCCTGCTTCCACTCGGACGGTCAATATCGTAACCATCGCGGTGGGCTCGGCCCCTGTCGACCCTCCGCTGGGCGATATGCCCTCTCGCGTCGGGCCTTGGGTCGTAAGTGTCACCGACTGAACGCCGATCATCATGATGTCGGGGCCCATAGGGCCCACCCCACGGAGGGGTGCGTGAACGGCGACGATCTTCGGGATTTATGGAACGGCTGCCTCCCCTGTGTCGCTGATGAGAACCGGGGTTGTGAACTGACCGATGCGTATTCGCATGAACAGAACTATTCTGGATCCTGTTGTGCGACTGGGAGACCGCCGAATTTTGCTGTTGCGCCGTGTGCAACAGGGCGCGGATTTGCTCGATCCCCCTGCCACCCTCTGAATCAGTCGGCTGAAAGGAATCGGCTATCTTGGCAGCCGCAGCCAAGTTGAGGATGGGTGTGCGGAACAACTCTACGTTGCTCCGCCGAGTGTGCCGACTTGCAGAACGGCGAGGCGGACGACGCGCGCCGGATGTTTTGCTGATCTCATGCTCGTTCCGGCCAGCTTGACGGGGATCTTATGGGAGTTGTCCATGTGTACTTCTGCTGCAGGCCCGCGACCCGCGTACTCTGAAGGAAACTCAGTCGGAACCGAGTCCGAGCGCTGGGACGGCGGGGCAACCACAACCGACTCTAGGACCGCCACTTGTGAAGACGCGTGTTGGCGCGCCTGGGCGTGTTGCACCCAACACTGGAGCCGCGGACGGCGGGACCGCTTGTTGCGGCGCCTGACGGCGGTGTAGGTTGACACCGGAGCCGACTGCTGGAGAAGAAGAATGACGCGGGCGCTGGCACGGAAGTGCGTAGCCCCGCGGCGGGGAAGCACCTCGATGTCGAGAGGAGCGCCCCGAAGCCATGCCGAATCGTCGATGATGAAGGAGAGAGCGCCGAAGAGGATCTCGTGACCCATGCTCAAATCTCCACCGGACGACATGACGAAACGATGTAGTCGCAAACTCGCCGGAAGTCTCTTAGACGCTTGCCCCACGGTGGGCGCCAACTGTCGTGGGTATAAGTCTGACAGTAGATGTCTAGGGTACGAAAGGATAGGCAGAGCCTTAGCTACGGCGAGGTTGTATGAGTTCAGGCCCCTCTGCGGTGGAGGTAATAGCCCTACGTCTCAGTGCTCTGGGAGCTTGTTGTCGAGTGGAATATAGAATACAGTGAATTGCTAACCCCTGCAGCAGTGGGGGAGGGTGGCTTATATAGAGTGCGCTGCCCTCCACAACGGTTCGGTGCACAGGGGTGGAGTAGTGGCGAATAAATGCCTACGTTACAGGTAACGTACGTCTTAAATGCTAATAAAGGCACATGGAAACGTATGACCGTTTCCCTCCAGGGCGGTTACGATGCACAGAGTGCAATCCAGTCGGTTAGTTTGATATACTCCGAATGCTAGTCTCCGACTGGATGGATCTGTTACCGACTGGATGATGGGAACTCCTTAGTTCAGTCAGAACTGACTAAGGGCATTGTCCCTTATGAGGGGTAGTCCTTGGGTAGGACTCATAGGGCAGGCCTATGACCCTATCCTAGGACTATAACCCCATCATTAGTCCCCGAATAGATTGGGGTTGGAACGACGAAGCGATGCTTGAAGTTTGGATCCGACAGATACGGATGTGACTTTGGCGTTGCTTGCCTCGATCCATTTTATCTTTTCTGACCAATGATCCGAGTGGAAGTATTTGTGAAACAAACTGTCGGAAACCGAGTGCTTCCGTGGTATCTTCTGACGTGACCAGTCAACTGACAGCGGTGGATTTTCCGGGATCCTCAAATTTCGGTTACCGCGCGCTCAGCGGGGATGACGACATCGCGCTCGAGTAGCGCGTGATGCCTCGATTCCCGCGCCTTCATCTTCTCCACTGATATCGCCGCGGTCGGTCGGGGGATAAGATTTCGGGGCCACTTGCGAGTGACTCATTCGGAACCTTACTTAAACCTCAGCGGCGAGGGTTTTTTCGTTACGCTCGCCGGATATCTTGCCTTTGCTCCGCTTCTTTCTCCATCCTCTGCACACCCCAAGCTTCTTCCTTCTCCTTCTCCCTCGTGAATCCGCAGCTTCCGCCATGACAAAGGGGCAGACCAGCAAGCTAGAGGCGCGGAAGAAGAGGGGGAAGGCGGCGGCTCCCGCTCAGCGGAGGCAGCGAACGCTACCAGCGGGGTAGATCCAGGGTGACTTCCTCCCCTCCACGGTGACGGAGGGGGATCTGCTGGGGCTGGTGGAGCACGGGATGATCGTGCACAAGTCGTGGAGGTTGCCGGCGGAGGGTGAAACCGAGCCGGCGCCCCGGGAGGGGGAGCGCGTCCTGCTGCTCAGCCACGTGCATCGAGGTTTCTCCCTGCCCCCACATCCTTTCTTCAAAGGCATAATGAACCACTTCGGGGCGCAACTCCACCACTTTCCCCCGAATGCCATAGCTCATCTCTCTGCTTTCGTAGTCTTGTGCGAGTGCTTCATCGGCTGTCCTCCCCATTGGGGGCTTTTCAAACATATCTTCTCTGCTAGATCCCAAACTATCAAATGACTTAATCAGTCAGATGATAAGACTCACCTTCTCCAGCTCTGCGGGGGCTTAGGCTTCCAAAAGAAGAGCAAAAGTAGTTATCCCGCTCTTCAGCTGAGTGAATCGGTTAGGAACTGGCAGTCGACTTGGTTCTACTGCCAGGACGTTGCTTGCCCGAATGCCACGACAGGGTTGCCTCCTTTTAGCTTAGATCGGCCAGCTCCGCCTAAGCAGCTCGCGCTCACGAAGGCGGAGAAGATCGATATCCAGCCTCTGGTCGACGCACTCGTAGATGTCGTCAGAAGGGGAGTCACCGGCACAGATTTCCTGGAGGTTTTCCTCGGTCGGCGCATCCAACCACTGCAGGCCTGAGACCACGCCATGTGGCACTACACGGGGCCCAAAGACTCCACTCGGACCAACATCGTGTGCGTGACCGGGGAGACGGTGGCCTCGTGGGTGCTCCAGATCACAGGCGCCTGCGAGAACCCCAGAGGGTCCCGACGAGTGAGGGCTTTCAGCGCGGACAACCCTCCTCCGAACGAGGTGAGTAGAACTTGTCGAGTGTACATAACTGTCTTAGTTTTATCACTTTCTTGAATCACCGTCTGACGTCTGATGTCACTGACTGTATTTTATGCAGAAGTGGACCAACTGGTTCTCTCCTGTCTCGAACGGGAACCCGGCCGAGGAGGAGGAGGAGGGCAGCCAGGAGGGCAGCGTGGAGAGCGTGGAGTACGTCTCCGACAGTGGGAAGACGGAGGAGGAGTCTGGGGACGACGAAGAGCAGAACTCGCCACCCCCGCCGCCAGAGCACCGAACCAAACGCCGGCATGAACCTGCGGCTCCCTCGGCCCCTCCAGCATCCTCGAGTGCCCCGCCAACTGCTATTACGGTTCCGAGTGCCCCGCCAACTGTTCCCGTGGTTCCGAGTGCTCGAAGCATCAAGAGGACCAGGGAAGCTGCTGCCGAGCCTGCGTGTCAGCCTTCCAAGGTGGCCAAACCAAACGGATCTAAACCTTGGAAGGCTTTGCCGCGGATGAGGGTCATCGTTCCCGTCACCTCAACGTAAGTGCATTGTTCTTATAACCTCTTCTGATATTCGATTGAACTCCTGTTTATTGGTCGAATGAATTTCACTCGACAGAGTTGCTACCTCTGCCACCTCTCCGGCACGCCAGGAGGATGATCCCATGGACATGGACAATGTTGTCTCGTCCCAGCCAGGTGTGTCGTAGCGATTCTGAGAGTTTACATTATTGCATCACGAATTCCGTCTTCGGTCTTGCCCTTTTTTTCTGTGATCTCATGCCGTTCGGTCGGGTTTCCCTCAGGGGCGATTTATGTAGATGAGGGTGACCAGGGAGGTCTGAGCAAGCTGCGGTGCCTGTCCTTGAGGCTGTTCCGCCAGTTGCTGCTCTCGCCGCAGACGCGCCGCCGACTGAGGCGATGCCGTCGACTAAAACGACGCTGGTTGCTGCTGAATCGACTGGAGCGGGCCTTGGGATGCCCAAGGAGCCTCCAACGATGCCAGGCCCGTCGGCTGTCGAGTACAACGTCCAGCGCCTCCCAGAGGATCAGGTGGGAGCGGCCAAGGGGGACATGGTGCAGGCGGAACTGATGACGGGAGAGGCCAAGAAGGCGTACGACTCCATCGCGTCCCTGTACCAGCGAAGCTTGGAACTACAGGACGATATCCGAGTAAGTGGGCTAGTAAGTATTTACTTTTCTCTTGTAACCCACTGGGTGTGCTCGGAAACCGTATGATTTTTGCAATGCGTTCACTCTTAGTGAACCCAGTGGGTGTAGTCCCCGAGACTTCTGCTGAGTGCTTGCACCGGCAGTTGTCTTTATACACATTTTCTTTGACTTGATCAGATCAAAAATTAATCTGTTCGAATGCTAACAGTTGGGGCGCTCGGAGTGCACCTACTGGATGAGTCCCCGAGAGTAATTTTATTCAGGTCGGGTAGTAGTAGCCTCCTAGGCTTAGGTGTTGTCATGTAGCTCAATAGGGCGGACCTGTTTGAGTTTCATGCCAGTGGGGTCACTCTCAGTGAACCCACTGGGTGTAGTCCCCGAGACCGCTGTCGACTGCTTGCGTCGGCAGGGGTCTGAAGAACTTAGACTTTTTATTGTTTGATTTGTCTGATCGTCTCTTGGCGCTAGCTGGCACAAAACTTGCAAGATGGGGACTGCGTGCGAGACTCTTAGGGCTGAAAAGGTTCAGTTTGCTGGTGAGCTCGATGCGGCAATGGTTGCAATGGCTGGTATGAAGGATGTTCTGGCGGAACGAGAGAAGTCCTTGGAGCAGGCCCATGAAGCAAACAAGGCATTGACTGCTGAAGTGGAGAAAATGAAGGCGCATAGGTCCGCGCTAATGGGACAAATGAAAGTGCTGAACAGGCGGTGTATAGCGCAGGAAAAATACGTCAGTGACTGGGCCCGGTAGATGATAACGCTTCTGGGAGGTAAGTCCTGTTTTTTCCGAGTGCTTGTGGTATGTGCATTTCACTCGGCGCTTATTGTTTGCTCGTCGTGTCTTTGCAGATTTTTGCATGGACGCTGAGGCTGAAGCAGCTGACGTTGAGCGGTCGATTCTTGAGAACATTCCACTCGGCGAGGACGCCAATCGAAATCTGCTCCGAGCGCACATTCGCCTGGGCAAAGTTGGGCCTTTCATCGGTCGACTGAGAGAAGTCGTCGGCCGGATCGACAAGGAGCTTTTGCCTGAGGACGAGTCTCGGCATGAGATGGAAGGCTTGATGACTATGCTGGAGGAGGTCCCAAACCGAGAGCAGTCATGGAAGAAGTCTGCGGCTCGCTGTGGTGCGGACGTTGCTCTGTCTCTGGTCCGAGTGCATTGCAAGGAGGTGCGTGAAGAGAAGCTGAAAGCATTGCAGGTCGCCAACACGAAGAAACTTCGATTCGAAGACTTCATGGAAACCTTCCTTGAGAGCGCCACCCGCATCGCCGACGGGATCGACCTGGACACATTCGTAGAGCCCGCCAGTCCTAGCGCCAGTCCGGACGACGCTTAAGAAAACTTTTACCTCGGTATGCCGAGTGTTGGTTGTAAGAAACTTTGGCAACTGCTGTTGGCCGTCACATTCTTGGCTTGGTGCGGGTAAGCTTGATCCACACCGAGCCAACTATCTTTAGGTGAACTTTGAATTTGAATGAAATCTTTTGCTCTTCTGTTGCCAAAGAGTTGTTGATACGATTTTGGCTCGAGTTTTTGTTTGGCGTTTCTTGGTGAAGCCAATGGCAAACATGCGGAGCATGTAATTGTCAGTTGCCTTGACATCTGCATGAGCCTCCCTGAGGGTCTGCTGAGTCTCCGAGTGGATCTGTAGGACACACTCGAAGGCAATAGAATACTTAGGCGATTCATGATCGCGGCTAAGTCTTCGAGTGTGACTGTCAGGCCGCACTCGGATTGAGTTGTTACCCATGTAATTGTCAGTAGTGTTTACATCTACGTGAGCCTCAATGAGGTTCTGCTACTCATGTAATTGTCAGTGGTCTTGACATCTACATGAGTCTCAATGAGTTTCTGTTGAGTCCCCGAGTGTATCTGTGGGATACAGTCGAATGCATCTGAGTAGTTAGGCGATTCGTGATCGCAGCTAAATCCTGGAGTGCGACTGTAAGGTCGTACTCGGAGCGGGTTGTTACTCATGTAATTGTCAGTGGTCTTGACATCCACATGAGCCTCAATGAGGGTCTGCTACTCATGTAATTGTCAGTTGTCTTGACATCCACATGAGCCTGAATGAGGGTCTGCTACTCATGTAATTGTCAGTGGTCTTGACATCCACATGAGCCTCAATGAGTTTGTGCTGAGTCCCCGAGAGTATCTGTAGGATACAGTCATAGGAATCTTTCTCATTTAAGAGATTCTTGATCGCAGTTAAGTCGTCGAGTGTGACGAGGAGTGCACGCTGGGAGAAAATTTGTACTGACGCGATTCTTGATCGCAGCTCAGTCTCCGAGTGCGACGTTTAGTGCACAGTCGGAGAAAGTTATTACTTAGGCGATTCTTGATCGCAGCTAAGTCCCTGAGTGATACGTTTAGTGCACACTCAGAGAAAGTCAGTACTTAGGCGATTCTTGATCGCAGCTAAGTCCTCGAGTGCGACGTTTAGTGTACACTCGGAGAAAGTTAGTACTTAGGCGATTCTTGATCGCAGCTAAGTCCCCGAGTGCGACGTTTAGTACACACTCGGAGAAAGTGAGAACTTAGGCGATTCTGGATTGCAGCTAAGTCCCCGAGTGCGACGTTTAGTACACACTCGGAGAAAGTTATTACTTAGGAGATTCTTGATCGCAGCTAAGTCCCCCAGTGCGATGTTTAGTGCACACTCAGAGAAACACAGTACTTAGGCGATTCTTGATCGCAGCTAAGTCCTGGAGTGCGACGTTTAGTGTACACTCGGAGAAAGTTAGTACTTAGGCGATTCTTGATCGCAGCTAAGTCCCCGAGTGCGACGTTTAGTGTACACTCGGAGAAAGTTAGTACTTAGGCGATTCTGGATCGCAGCTAAGTCCCCGAGTGCGACGTTTAGTACACACTCGGAGAAAGTTATTACTTAGACGATTCTTGATCACAGCTAAGTCCCCGAGTGCGACGTTTAGTGCACACTCGGAGAAAGTCAGAACTTAGGCGATTCTGGATCGCAGCTAAGTCCCCGAGTGCGACGTTTAGTACACACTCGGAGAAAGTTATTACTTAGGCGACTCTTGATCGCAGCTAAGTCCCCGAGTGCGACGTTTAGTGCACACTCGGAGAAAGTCAGAACTTAGGCGATTCTGGATCGCAGCTAAGTCCCCGAGTGCGACGTTTAGTGTACACTCGGAGAAAGTTAGTACTTAGGCGATTCTTGATCGCGGCTAAGTCTACGAGCGCGACGTTTAGTGTACACTCGGAGAAAGTTAGTACTTAGGCGATTCTTGATCGCAGCTAAGTCCCCGAGTGCAATGTTTAGTGCACACTCGGAGAAAGTCAGAACTTAGCGATTCTGGATCGCAGCTAAGTCTCCGAGTGCGACGTTTAGTGCACACTCGACGTTTTTTTTTGAGACCGAAGTCTGCGACCGCGGAAGAATTTTGAATCTGCAAAAGCTCTATCTGCTTTATATTATTTCACCAATACTTGTTCTTTACATTGCTTCAGTCGACGGTCACGTGTAGAAGCGCTTCAGGAGATCTCCATTCCATGCTCGCGGCTCGTCTGTCTCCCTGTCGATGTTGTAGAGTCTGTATGCTCCGTTGTTCAGCACCTTGGAGATGATGAAGGGTCCTTCACAGGCAGGAGCCAACTTGTGAGGTATTTGCTGATCCACTCAGAGCACCAGGTCGCCTGCTTGGAACGTGCGACTCGTGACGTGTCGTGCGTGAAAGCGCAGCAAATCTTGTTGATAAATGGTTGAGCGAGTCAGTGCCATCTCGCGCTCTTCCTCTAGAAGGTGCACTCCGTCTTGCCTTGCTTGTTCTGCTTCAGCTTCGGAGAAGAGTTCGACTCGTGGAGCATTGTGAAGCAAGTCACTCGGAAGGACTGCTTCTGCTCCGTAAACGAGGAAGAACGGTGATCGCCCTGTAGATCTGTTCGGGATTGTGCGGAGACCCCAAAGCACTGAAGGTAGCTCGGTGACCCATGCGCCAGCGGCATGTCCCACCTCTGGCAGGAGTCGGGGCTTCAAACCTTGGAGAATAAGTCCATTCGCCCGCTCGGCCTGTCCGTTTGTTTGAGGATGCGCCACGGATGCAAAATCTGCTCGGATACCTTGGCTTGCACAGAAACCTTTGAATCTGTCTGAGTCAAAGTTTGTCCCATTGTCCGTGATTATGCTGTGAGGTACCCCGAATCTGGAGATGATGTCCCTGACAAACTTGATGGCTGTTAGGGCGTCGAGCTTCTTGATGGGCTTTGCTTCAATCCATTTTGTGAACTTGTCGACTGCCACCAACAGATGTGTGTATCCTCCTTGGCCTGTCCTGAATGGACCGAGTGTATCTAATCCCCATACTGCAAACGGCCACACAAGAGGGATTGTCTTCAACGCAGATGTTGGCTTGTGGGACTTGTTGGAGTAGAACTAACAGCCTTCACATCGGTCGACCATATCTTTAGCCATTTCGTTTGCCTGTAGCCAGAAGAAGCCAGCTCTTAATGCTTTGGCGACGATTGCTCTTGAAGAGGCGTGATGACCGCAGGTTCCCGAGTGAATTTCTTCCAGGATTAACTGTCCCTCCTCTGGGGAGATGCATCGCGGAAGAACGCCTGAAACGCTTTCCTTGTACAACTGGCCATCAATGACAGTGAACGACTTCGACCTGCGGACTATCTGCCTGGCCAGGACTTCGTCTTCTGGTAATTCCTACCTCAGGATATATGCAATGATCGACACAGTCCAATCGGGGATGAGAGCAAGAATCTCCATGATCACATCAACCACAACAGGTATGTCGACTTCAGTCGGATCTGTCGAGCTCTTTGGTTGTACTGGTTCCTCTGTGAAAGGATCTTCTTTAACTGAGGGAATGTGGAGGTGCTCGAGGCAGACGTCACTCGGGACTGGTCTCCGAGTGGATCCGAGTTTTGCCAACTCATCAGCTGCTTGGTTCTTCAGTCGCGGAACATGGTGGAGTTCTAGACCTTCAAACTTCTTCTCGAGCTTCCTCACTGCATTGCAGTATGTGGTCATAGTGGGGTTCCTGACGTCCCACTCTTTCATCACTTGATTAACCACCAAATCCGAATCGCCATAGACCATCAGGCGTCGGACACCGAGTGCGATGGCCATGCGCAGTCCATAAAGGAGAGCTTCATACTCTGCCTCATTGTTGGAGGAACCTAAGTGTATCTGTAGCACATACTTGAGTTTGTCGCCCTTTGGCGATACAATCACAACGCCAGCGCCGGAGCCATTCAACATCTTGGACCCATCGAAGAACATTGTCCAATGATCCGAGTAGATGTGGGTCGGTTGCTGTTGCTCTACCCATTCTGCTATGAAGTCAGCCAGAGCTTGATACTTTATAGCTTTCTTGGCCTCGAACTTGATATCGGAGTACAACATCTCCATTGCCCACTTCGCCACTCGGCCCGATGCGTCCCGATTGTGGAGGATTTCTGACAACGGAGCATCAGAAACGACAGACACCGAGTGGTCTTGGAAATAATGAGCCACCTTCTTCGCAGTCATGTAAATCCCGTAGATAAGTTTTTGATAGTGGGGATACCTCTGCTTGGAAGGAGTCAGGACTTCGGAGACGTAATACACTGGCCGCTAAACTTTGTATGCTTTGCCTTCTTCTTCTCGTTCGACTGTAAGAACAGTGCTGACAACTTGATTTGTAGCTGCGATATACAGAAGAAAGGGCTCTTTACTGAGCGGAGCAGTAAGAACCGGCTGGGTGGAAAGTAGGACTTTGAGGTCGTCGAATGCAACTTGGGCTTCATCTGTCCACTCGAAAGTATCTGATTTCTTCATGAGTCGGTACAGAGGAAGTGCTTTCTCGCCAAGTCGACTGATAAACCTGCTCAAAGCCGCTAGGCAACCTGTGAGCCATTGAACATCGTGTATTCTGACCGGCCTCTCCATTCGAACGATGGTCCTAATGTTTTCGGGGTTGACATCGATCCCTCGTTCGGAAACAAAGAAACCGAGTAACTTTCCGCTGGGAACACCGAATGAACACTTGGCGGGTTTGAGCTTGATATCATACCTACGAAGGTTGGCGAATGTTTCTGCCAAGTCAGTCAGCAGGTCGGAACCTTTGCGTGACTTGACTACGATATCATCCATATACGCCGCCACATTCCGACAGATCTGGTCGAGGAGGCATTTTTGGATCATGCGCATGAAGGTAGCTCCTGCATTCTTCAAACCGAATGGCATAGTGATCTAGCAGAAGCACCCGAATGGGGTGATGAACGCTGTTTTTAATTCATCGGGGCCATACAGACGTATCTGATGATAGCCCGAGTAGGCATCAAGAAATGAAAAACGCTCGCAACCCGCAGTCGAATCGGCAATTTGATCGATGCGGGGGAGCGGAAAATGGTCTTTCAGGCAGACCTTATTGAGATGCTTGAAGTCGATGCACATTCGGAGCGACTTGTCCTTTTTGGGTATCATGACAACATTGGCGAGCCACTCGGAGTGGTGAACCTCGCGAATGAAGTTGGCTGCCAAAAGCTTGGCCACCTCTTCTCCGATTGCCTTCCTCTTGTGCGCGGCGGATCGACGCAGACGTTCTCGGATAGGCCGAGCGGTGGGATCCACATGCAGTCGGTGCTCATCCAACTCCCTGGGTACACCTGGCATGTCAGAGGGTTTCCATGCGAAGATGTCCCAGTTCTCACGGAGGAATTGGGTGAGCTCGGCTTCCTATTTAGGATCGAGGGTGGTGGAGATGTTCGTCGGGGCAGCGGTGTCGTCCGTCGGGTGGATGCTGACCTTCTTCGTCTCTCCCGCCGACGGGAATGCGGACTCCGAAGCCGGCTTCTTTGAACACATCAAGTCAGCGGGGTCGACTGTTTTCTTGTACTCGTTAAGCTCGAGGACGGCCATCTGCTGGTCGGCGATTCTTGATCCCTGCTGCAGACACTCTTCGGCCCGCTGTCGATTGCCTGTGATGGTGATCACACCTTTCGGGCCTGGCATCTTCAGCTTCAGGTATACGTAACATGGACGGGCCATGAAACGCGCATACGCCGGGCGGCCCAGAATTGCGTGGTAAGCGCTCTGGAAGTCCACCACCTCGAACGTCAGCTTTTCCTTGCGGAAGTTATTGTCGAAGCTGAAAACGACATCCAACACGATCTGGCCGAGTGACTTGGCCTTTCGTCCAGGGACGACTCCATGGAACTGCATGCTGCTCTCGCTGAGTTTGGACATCGGAATGCCCATCCCCTTGAGAGTGTCGGCGTACATGATGTTCAAGCCACTGCCGCCGTCCATGAGGACTTTGCGCAGTCGGACTCCTTCCACCACCGGGTCGACGACCAGAGCCTGTCTCCCTGGGGTGGGTACGTGTGCCGGATGATCCGACTGGTCAAAGGTGATCGAAGTCTGAGACCATTTGAGGAACTTGGGGTTGGTAGGGGTGGCCATGTTTACCTCCCTGTTCACCAGCTTCAGTCGACTCTTGCTCTCAACGTCAGCAAAAATCATAAGTGTTGCGTGGACTTGGGGGAATGGATCCTCCTTATCCTCCTCATCCTGTTCATTGTCCTTTTCACTCGGTTTCCCTTCGCCGAAACCCTGGATCAGGAGGCGACACTGTCGAGTGGTATGCTTCGGATATATGGGGTTGCCCTCTTCATCCATCTTCGTATGAATCGGACATGGATGGTCCAGGATGGGATTATTGAACTGCTTCTTCTTGGGGGTAAACTGAGCCTTCCCTTTGCCCTTGAACTTGGCACTGGTTACAGCTGCGGCTTCTGCCTGCGGAGTGGACGGAGCTTTCTGCTTCTGCTTCCGAGTGTTACTCCCATCTCCATCGGTGACTGTTTTGTGCTTGCCGCTTCGGATGCGGTCCTCTTCTTCGAAATTTGCATAGCGTGCTGCTATCTCCATCATCTTGCTCATGGAGATGTCGCCTGTTCGGCCGAACTTCAGGTACAGATCCCTGTACCTCACACCTGCCTTGAAGGCGCAGACTGCTTGATGCTCTGTGACGTTCTCCACCGTGTGGTAGAGGGTTGTCCAACGCTGAATGAAATCACGCAGGGGCTCATTCTGCTTCTGGATGCAATGCTGGAGCTCCACGAGGCCTGCAGGGCGCTTGCACGTCCCTTCGAAGGTCCTGGTGAACACTCGGGCCAGATCTGCCCAGCTGTAGATGCTTGAGGGGGCCAACTGGTTCAGCCACGCTCGCGCCGAGCCGTCGAGCATCAGAGGGAGGTGCTTCATGGCGACATGGTCGTCCCCTCCTCCGATCTGGACTGCCACTCGGTAATCATCCAGCCATGTTTTTGGCTTGGACTCTCTTGTAAACTTGCTGATTCCCGTCGCCAATCGGAAGTTGGGAGGGATGTCAGCCGAACGGATGGCTCGACTGAAACACTCGGGACCAGAAACGATGGTCCTGCTTCCACTCGGACGATCAATATCGTAACCATCACGGTGGGCTCGGCCCCTGTCGACCCTCGCTAGGCGATATGCCCTCTCGCGACTGGCCTTGGGTCGTAAGTGTCACCAACTGAACGCCGATCATCATGATGTCGGGGCCCGTAGGGCCCACCCCGCGGAGGGGTGCGCGAACGGCGACGATCTTCGGGATTTATGGAACGGCTGCCTCCCCTGTGTCGCTGATGAGAACCGGGGTTGTGAACTGACCGATGCGTATTCGCATGAACAGAACTATTGTGGATCCTGTTGTGCGACTGGGAGACCGCCGAATTTTGCTGCTGCGCCGTGTGCAACAGGGCGCGGATATTCTCGATCCCCCTGCCAGCCTCTGAGTCAGTTGGCTGAAGGGAATCGGCTATCTTGGTAGCCGCAGCCAAGTTGAGGATGGGTGTGCGGAACAATTCTATGTTGCTCCGCCGAGTGTGCCGACTGGCAGAATGGCGAGGCGGACGATGCGCGCCGGATGTTTCGCCGATCTCATGCTCGTTCCGGCCAGCTTGACGGGGATCTTCATGGGAGTTGGCCATGTGTACTTCTGCTGCAGGCCCGCGACCCGCGTACTCGGAAGGAAACTCAGTCGAAACCGAGTCCGAGCGCTCGGACGGCTGGGCAACCACAACCGACTCTAGGACCGCCACTTGTGAAGACGCGTGCTGGCGCGCCTGGGCGTGTTGCACCCAACGTTTGAGCTGCGGACGGCGGGACCGCTTGTTGCGGCGCGTGACGGCGGTGTAGGTTGACACCGGAGCCGACTGTTGGAGAAGAAGAATGCCGCGGGCGCCGGCACGGAAGTGCGTAGCCCCGCTGCGGGGAAGCGCCTCGATGTCGAGAGGAGCGCCCCGAAGCCATGCCGACTCGTCGATGATGAAGGAGAGAGCGCCGAAGAGGATCTCGTGACCAATGCTCAAATCTCCACCGGATGACATGACGAAACGATGTAGTCGCAAACTCGCCAGAAGTCGCTTAGACGCCTGCCCCACGGTGGGCGCCAACTGTCGTGGGTATAATTCTGACAGTAGATGTGTAGGGTACAAAAGGATGGGTAGAGCCTTAGCTACGGCGAGGTTGTATGACATCAGGCCCCTCTGCGGTGGAGGTAATAGCCCTACGTCTCAGTGCTCTGGGAGCTTGTTGTCGAGTGGAATATAGAATACAGTGAATTGCTAACCCCTACACCAGTGGGGAAGGGTGGCTTATATAGAGTGCGCTGTCCTCCACAACGGTTCGGTGCACAGGGGTGGAGTAGTGGCGAATAAATGCCTACGTTACAGGTAACGTACGTCTTAAATGCTAATAAAGGCACATGGAAACGTATGACCGTTTCCCTCCAGGGGAGTTACGATGCACAGAGTGGAATCCAGTCGGTTAGTTTGATATACTCCGAATGCTAGTCTCCCACTGGATGGTCGAGGATCTGTTACCGACTGGATGATGGGAACTCCTTAGTTCAGTCGGAACTCACTAAGGGCCTTGTCCCTTATGAGGGGTAGTCCTTGGGTAGGACTCACAGGGCAGGCCTATGACCCTACCCTCGGACTATA